>NW_024881262.1:600000-1086640 GCF_018691265.1 Tyto alba | reverse complement strand
ACGCTTGACAGAAGTAACCTACAGTCAAATACACGTGATCAAAGTAAGCACCAACAATAAACCATAAATAGGAATTTCTTTCAAGTTTGAGGGACTCCCTCCACTGGTTTCCCATCAGTCCATCAATAGACCAACACCAGTTCCACCAAAAATCAAATTATGATCTAGGGACGAGCATCTTATTTGTAGCAAAGTCAGCATCCAAATATTGCACAGAAAGCTTTCACCGTCTACCCAGAAACCCACAAAACGCATTTCACAAGTGGATGGGGAAAGACTCCATGCCTTATTTTCCTATTGAAAAAGCCGGTTTCTTTCCAGTCCTGGAAAGAAAATTCCCCTTGAACGAGCCCCCCGTCACGAGCAGCCGGAGGCGGGCAGCCCTGCGGCGGGCGAGCGCGGTGGCCACGGCCAGGCCACCAGCCCCGCAGCCCGGCCAGCCACGCCGGGGGAGGCACGCAACGGCAGGCAGGCAGGGCTGAATTCCTGCAGGGAACATTTTGATTTTGATCAGGCATGGAAAGAAACCACCGTCAGATAAATAAGCAGACTGAGTATAGTAAATAACTTTTCCGGTAGCAAATAGTATATATTTACTAATATATTGGTGCAGCAGTGGAACAACACACATACTATTTCTACTTACATGGTGTGGAATATAAAAATACCATATCTGAAATTTCCAAGTGAAATTCTAGGCACTTCCTGAGCACAATGTACTTTCCACTCCATTCTGTGGAATTTATATGTAAAAAAAAAAATAATAATTTTTTTCAAAAATAATCTGAAGTTTCATACCACCCTGTTTTTTGACATAACAGCTTCTATTGCTCTTTTCCAAATTTCCCTCCTCTCCCTGTTTCCTGCCCCACTGTTTTTTTCCCCAGGCCGGGTGCTGTGCACCTTCCCCAGCCCAGTGGGCTCAGCCTGCGCCCGCAGAGCTGGGAGACCGCCTCTGTCAAGAGCAGACATGGGAAGAATGAATTAGCAATTTTTTTTACGCACACCCTCAAATCAGAAAAACAACTTCATACGTGTACCTATCAATGAACACCCATGGAGAGAGCAGTTACTGTGAAGAGCTAATTTGAAAAATTCAAGCTAAAAGGACTGTTTTTTACTGAAAATAAGTATGACTGACTTGTGTTAATGAAACATCTAAACAGGTAATAGTTGATCTCCAACAGCAAGTATCAACTATGTTCATAATAACAGGGCAAATGACAAATAGTAAAAAGGAATTAAATTCATGTGCATTTTAACCAGCTGATTGTGTAACCTACGTGGAAGGCTTTTCACTTCGTGTTCACTGTCCTTGAGTACAACGACATGAAACCTTGTCTTTATAAGAGTGTTAGGCCCTTACAGATCTTTATGACGCTGAAAAAAAAAATAGTAAAATAATCTCAAATCCTGACTGCCACACACTTTAGACAGAAGCATTGATTCCATCTATCCAGGGTATTCCCAAAAGTAAAGTGTGGATAATAAAAATGAGCACTGGCAACAAGACAAACCTTGTTAATCAATATAGAATAAGTCACTGGCTGGCACTTTTCAGCTGAGAGACCATCAAGTACATTCCTCTTGAAAATCTTCCCCTGTGCCCAGGACTATTATTTGCCAATAGCCGTGCTGACTTGGAAGCTGACGGGCTAACGGCAGGAGTCAACACACTTAGTGCCCTTTAGGAGTCAAACCTGGAATTTGCCAATACAAATACAACTTGGAGTAGACAGTGATCTAAGTTTTTTAAAAAAAAAAAATAAAAAAATAAAAAAAGTATGTTTACTCTCAGTTTTCCCACAAACAGGCTTTGAAATGTCAGCCAGTTCTGGTTTACCCTCTTATGGAGAAACATAAATGCCAACTCCTAAAACATATTAGGGAATTGGTATGGCTGAGAAAAAGGATCTAATATACACAATGATTTTCTTCTCCAAAGTCAATTACTGAGCTCCCCAGCCTGAATGCAGCAGCTGCAAACCCTCTGGAGCAGCTGCTCCCGTAAGCCCCCTCGGCACGCTCCCGCCCGCCCGCAGCGCCGGGGGCCCAGCGCAGACCCGGCACCCCCGGCGCGCACAGGCACGGGGGGGGAGTCTGAGAGTTTGTACAGCGTCACAGGACGGCAGGGCGCAGAGGGGAGGAAAGCGAGGGGCTCGGCTCCCCCAGCCCGGGGGCAGCCTGGACTTGCTGCCCACCCAGGCTCACACACGGAGCCATTAACTGCCCCCACCGCCGCGCTGTAACAGTTCCAAACACGGCACAGCCGTGGGAAGGCGCGTACAGCTCCCACTCTGTCCCGATCCAGAAGATGCTACGAACACGGGGCCAAAAGATATCACCTTCTGGGGAACCTGCTCCCACAAAGAAACGGGCCCCAAGCACGGAGCCACAGCACCGCTTCCGCTACCTCCGACGTGCCCAAAACACCACGGAAGGTGCACGTATTCAAGACGCCTGAGAGCAGAAACCAGTAGCCTCTAAACAATAAATCATAAATTCATTTAGCATGATGTTCCAAATAATTCAGTAAATATAAACCTTTCAAGAGATAAAGAGAAGCCAGTAGCACGGTGACTGCTTTTAATGAGAACAACCCATCTTACTTTTAAAACCCCTAAATCCTTACTATTAATCAGCATTTGTTGCTTAGAGACTGTAAGTTCTGTCAGTATTGCACAGAGCTCAAAGACTGTATGCCCCACACCATGCTCAGAGGGAGCGCGTTTCAATTTATCAGCTAGATTATTTTTTCAGATCGAGGCAGAGCTTCTGTCACGTGGCGCCTGTTCTACACCCAGTGAAATTAGCAGTGACTGGAAGAACCCATGATTGGAAATTTAAATATTTATAGCCTTCGTGTAAACCTCTTGAGCTAGTCATTTCGTTCTGCAGCGTTCAGTGCCTGCTCCGTTATGAGAAGGAAGAAGCGGACGCTGTGCCCTCAGGTGCCAGAGGTGTTGGGCAATGCAGAAGAATCACTTCGGCAGCCACCCGTCTTCATGGGGTGTGCAGGGGGGAACCGAGGGCGGCTGCAGCTGAACCCAGCATCCACCCACTCCAAAATTCAGACAGGACAGCATGTGCTTCCTTCTCAGCACCCCCAAAGATGAGTTCAACCACTTTTTTTTTTTTTTTTTTTCCTGTTGGGGTAGGATGGGAGGAAGCAGAAGTATGTGCATGTAAACGGGAGGAGGTGAGAACAGTGAAGTGTGCCGAGATCTTAATTTTTCTTCTGCAGCTACGAAGGGAGCCAGCACGATCAGCTACCAAGGAGGAAAGACGATGGAGCACAGGTTCTCTGGCGAGCCCCTGCTAACACGGAGAGGCGGGCTGCGGGCGCTGCCAGCGGGGTGAGGCTCCAGCGCTTTTTGCTCTTCAGCCCCACGAGTTTCTGCTGGAAAGGAGCCGAGCCAAGCCTTGTGTGAAGCTCACCGTGCAGAACACCACCTGGAGAGACCGGAGTCCCACGAGATGACGGTGGCCCTCCCTGGGAAAGGCTCGAATCACCAAGCTACAGGAATTTGGAGTAGGGCACCCCAACGCCTGCTGACAGAGCTGTTCTGTCCCACAGGGTGCAACGATGGCCCCGCGGAGCAGGCGCAGCCGGTGGGAGCACCGTCCCGTCAGTCAGAGCTTGTTCCAGCCTCGCCAGGAACCCCGCATCAACCCCCAACGATCCCTGCAACCTCACGGGCAGCAAAACAAGAGACTGGCACACTGGCTTCCACAGGGAGTCTGCATAAATCAAAATCTGATTATGCTACATTTTCAACTTTAGATTTTCCACAAGATGGTGAAGCAGAGATATGTAACCTGTTTTGCATTGGTAATTGAAATAAATTATCATAATCCTTCCCCAGTCCTGCAATTGCTATTTTTCAGATTGTACCTTTCCTGAGGGTTTTAAAAAATATTTTCTGTTTCCATACAGATAGTTATTAGACTTAAACCAATACCTACCCGTGAAAGAAGCCGGAGCCACAACTGGGTAGGCACCCTGTTACAGTGCCATAACGCAGGAGTGAAATATCCCCCTTTTCAACACTCTGTGGGATCAACCCTCTGTTAATTCTACGAGCACTGTGATGGATCATCACAAAAGCCCTTTTTGAAGTAAGTGTGTTTAATCTTTCAAATAGATTGATTTGAAATTGACCCAGTTTCAAGTGAATAAAAATTGTAACAGGTTCAAATTGATTCAATTTCAAGCCTACTCAAATCATATGTTTTACATCCAACCTTTGGATCTGAGAGAGAAGTATTTCCATTTTTCTTCAAAGACTGAAGGGTGGGGCCACCCAAAGGAACTAATACTTCTCTTTTCAAAGTTTCTACAGTACAGTGTAGTACTTAGGCCAAAGCAACACAGAAGTCTTGCTTCCTGAAGTACAGAATTATTACTTTTTTTTTTAAATTTTAGAAGTTATTTTCATATATGTGGACCATACGCCTCTGCAGTGACCCACAGACTCCAAGGCTCACAAAGTTCATCTGTTTCTGAACGCAGAGAAGGCAGAAGGGAAAGGCAAGCTGAGGGCACCTTTGTTCTCCCTCCAGTTCTGACATAGCTCAGGGGCTTATGTAGCTCCTGGCATCAGCTGTAAAATAAAAAAACTAAAAAAAAAAAAAAAAGTGACAGCTTCATCTAACCTACATTCAATTGCAGCACAGGGGAGCTGCAGAGAAGAGTGCTTAGGACACAGCCTCAGCACTTGCTCTGCGACACCGTGGCTGTTCACCGGGACGCTGCTCGTCCCCGGGCACCGTAAGGCGTTGCACTGCAACTGGTTCAGGGCACACAACTTTAAAGATATTAAAGCAAGAGACACCTCTGCTCTCTCGGGTGCCTGGGGAGTTACTCTGCAGTAATGCCAGGCACGGTACAGCAGACAGCGATCGCTTCTACAGCCACCACACCTTGCCAACGCACAGAAAGCTCAACGCCCAGGCAGCACCGAAGCCCTGCACCCCAGCAAGGCGTGCTCCGGCCAGCGCCCGGAGCATCGGGAACGGGGTCCGAGTCCCAGCGGGTCCTGCAAGACCACACAGCTGCTGGGAGACTGCCTTTGCACGGGAGAGCACACCCAGAGCAGGACCCATATCTGGGGACCCGAGGTGCTTCTCTTCCTGGCTGGCTGCGAGAACAAGTTTTCCACCTTATCCCTGCTTTTCCCCTCACCCCTTATTTTTCTTTTCTCTTCAAATTGTCACCAAAAGGAAATCTTACTATTATAATCAATGTATGCCATCAGTCACGCAAATAAACCCTTGTGCCTGTAAGCCTGCCTCAACATCCTGTGGGCAGCATAGGGAAAAGGGTTCTTCTGCCATTTTCACAAGGAAAATGCTGTTAAATGCAAACTAGATCCAGGAGAGGACTTGCACTGTAAGCGTCCCAGCCCCTCGGTCCGGCAGCGCGCAGGACCTGTGCTCTCCTGCACATCAGATCGACTAGATAACACGAGTGTAAAAGGTTCTCTCACGGCCATGAACTATGAGTATGAACAAACCTTACTGATAATACAGTATACTATAAACTTCCAATAGAATGGGAAGAAACAACTGTATAAAATACAAAAATAATATAGAGACCTACTGCCATATCAATCTGACACTCACAATTTAAATAAACCCAGTACCACTTCAAGATAAGAAACACAGAAGGGGAAAAAAGTTTACATTTTAGACATCTGAAAAAACAATTAAAGGCACAGGGGAAGACTTCTTAAAAAAATTAAACTACAACTCTTAAAAAGGACAAAGATCACACTGCTAGGTGCATGTGAAATATTTAAAATGCAGACTGGGGTTAAATTCTGTTTTCGTTTGCTTAAATAAGACTGATTTCAACAGGGTTACAAAAGAGCAGGGAATTCAGCATACATACATTTACAGAATAAGTCAAGTTCAGATTCCTAACAATGCAGGTCAGTAAACAAATACAACTTCAGTCAAGAAATTCTATCAAAAATTCTACTGTAGGTAATTAGGATACCTAACACATTTGTTCAGAGTTTGTTTACATCCTGGAATAATACAGTTTATGTCTTCATATTAGTATGCACAAACACCCTTGCCAAATGAACTCCAGTTACCCATCAATTAATTCCTGTTAACTACTCTAAGTGCTGAAAAACCCTCAGCGAGGACAAAGGCAGTCCCTGTCTCATACACACCTGAAACAAGCTGCGACCAGGTGCACATTGAGCAATTCCAATCTATCACAAAGTCTGTGAAGAATCCAAGAATATCTATCCTTGAACTCACAGTATTTCACTCTGGACAGGTTTGGGTTCCATTCCCTTATCACAAGAAATCCAGAGCTAAGACACAAGCTCCAAGTTTTATTCGCAAAGAGCACTGACCACAAGCCATTCAGACGAGTTTGGCAGGTTGCTATCCCTACATCTGGTAAGAGGCTGCACACATTTAATAACCACAGTGATTTTCTGGTTTAGCAATGCTGAAAATTAATTTGTGCCAGGTCAAAAATACTTGAAAAGAAACAGGAAAACTCTTTTTAGGCACTTGTAGTTGGCTAAATAAATACATATCTAAGTTTCCATGCTACTGGTCTGATATTCAGTGAGTGTAGGCACCCCGTTCCTGATTTTCTACGCTCAGAAGAATGTGGATGTTTCCCAAAATTGTGGATACCAGATACAACTTTATAGGTATGCATAAATATTTATGCTCAGAATTCTGTAACTTTCACTACAGAGGTTGAAGTATAGTAATACTGTAAGTGAATAAATCTCTTAAGTATCTGTGAACACACTAATTCACTCCCAGGCTGACCTAGTTCTTTGGTAAATAAGCTTTTTCAATTTCAGTTTCTCTGCTGAGAGGCCAGGCCTTGGAAATACCTTAAACATACAGTGTTCTCCTTAAACTTGCTTTTATTGCAAAAATACATGGAGTACATGACATGTATTTCTGGAATCTAGGCAGCTTGTGCTATACAGTAATTCAAATGTGAATCTCCTCTCTATTTTTTCCTTTAATTAAAGGAAACACCAAAAGATCCAACAACCAAAGAGAAAGCAAACCCCCCACTACAGCAAACATAATATTTGAAATAAGAAATCCAGCAGAAAATAGACAACTAACCTGGAAGACAGCAGAGTATTCCGAAAAGGAGGGAAATCAAGATCTCAAACATTAGAAACTTCATTACTCCAGTATTTCATTAGCATGCTTTCAGCTTAACTTTGTTAATCATCAAGTAAACTTGGCAGCAAACTCGCAATACTAAGTTGAGGTAAATAATATTACTGTAGTTCATTCAAGGAATGAACTTATCACTAATCTCATCCTTAAATACACAGGGCTCTCAGCTACCTTCAGTCACATTGTAACCATCATCATTATGAAGTTCCAACACAGTTTAAGAGACTTTGGTGATTAGGAGTGTAGAGAAGCTATGAAACTCAGTAGAAACTTAGAACATCAAACTCATCCTTGGTGGGCAACACATAATTGCGCAAACTTTCTTTGCGCTTTCAAATCTGCTTAGTGCCACACAGGGGGGAAAAAAAATCCTTAACATACACGCACAGAATGATGCTTCTTTATACCTGAAACAGAAAAATTCAACCCATCATCTCCCAAACCCTCCCTCCCCTCAGCGAGACACCCTGCTTTCTACCCTTCCACACAAATCATGTCTGGCGTTTAGAAAACCTGGCAACGTGTGTCCCGCTTCCAGCCTCACACCACAAACTCAGACCACAGCCCTCCACCGCGGACTCCGGCCCTACCCAGCCAGTGTTATTAGCCCTACGCTGCAACCTCCTGATCACTTAGATCCCTCTCATAAAAACGGAGGGGAGGTGCATTGTTCAATACACTGAATGTCATGGACGTATGCACAGGAACACCCAAGCTCACTTTTGTTACAGATGTGGAAAATACTGAACACGCATTCAATTTCTGATCACAAGAGCCTAAAGCACCAGACCCCATCGTTGCATTGGGGGTGGTGTGCCAGGGGAAGAAACTACAATCCAGGAGAGGCACTTGAACAGAGGTCACATAATGCATTTCTTAGGAAACACAGTTAGATTCACTGTTTTGACCTCTAACATGTATCTATTTTATGCATCTACAGAAATGGTTTTCAGGATACCTGCAGAAGACTTTCAATCAACCTTTCTGGATTAGCAAGCGTGGCTACAACGCATGTGCATATTTTCCCCTCAAAATGCTGCAGTGCTTTCCTCCGCGCGTGCCGGACGCCACTGCTGTATGATGCCCACAGGAGTACGCTGTAAGGTCCCCGTTCACCCCGCAGGATTTCTGCTTTCCCCAAACAAACCAGTAGCAAACACGTAACGCTGGAGAACAAGGAGCTGCATGTATTGTATGGATGCTCGGTTTCAAGCGTAACTCCAACAGTGGATACACCCTCTCTCATGTTTAGAGGTGAGCCAGCTTCCCATGCCTGGGTTTTGGTAAGTAATCACTTCACTATCACTGCACCATCTAGGCTCCCTCCTCCCCCACGCAGCCTACAAGAGGAAGAGTGCCAGAGCTCCGAGTGAGCATGGAAGTCACGAAGTCAGCCCATGTCTCACGAACAGCCACGGCAGCAGAAGGATCACACAGGTTCGCTCACTAGAGGCAAAAAAAATGCAGTGGCACAGCCAGTCATGGAGCAGTGAGGAGAAGGGGCGATCGTCTCCCGTCTGAAAGACTGTCATCCTGAGCAACGGGAAGTCATCTGTAAAGTCAAAAAGTTACATTAAGCATTCTTATTTGCATCATTATCATCATTTCTGAAAACAGAAGCCTGGATCTTCTGATTCTTTACCTATCGTAAGACCTTCAGTAAGTATAGAGACCTTTACTTCATGCCCATCGTGTCTATCAATCCCTACAGCATGGAGATATTTATAGTACTAAGTTAAAATAAATCTTAATCATATTTAAGCACATCCTCTATCTAGTGATAACTATAGCAATAATAAATCAATCTTAGAATATTTAAACAAACCAAAGTTGGTGAAAAATTAAAGATAATTCTCTGAAATCATTCAAGTACCATACCTCTGACTCAAAAGGCTTTTCATATCTTTCCTGATTTAAGCATAAGGCTTGGTTAAACCAAGATTTCTGCTAGACACTTAGCATTCGAAAACTTGCTTCCAATATTTAGGCCTGTCTTAGAGGAAACAAAAAGTCACATACTCTTTAAGTGACAGCATCCTTTCTGCACACTTTGTGTCCTCAATCTCTCTCTCTCCATCTCCCTCCTTTACTTCTTTTGGTGCTGCAAGTCCGGAGCCAAATGCTCATGCAGAATCAGTTCATCTGCACTGAAATCAACACTTCAACAAAATACGGAGTTGGAGAAACCGAGGTGCAGAAAGCTTCAAATGTTTGCTGGAAAGATGCTGAATCAGAGCTGAAGGGGCACAGCTTTGCTAGGGGGCTCAGCTAGACACCCCTGTTCCCTGGCTTGTACCCTCGCACCCTCGTACCTCTTGCTGCCTTTTCATTCCTAACTCTGTCACAGACGCAGTAAACTATTTAGAGGCAGCAAGGCAGTAAGGAACTTAAATGATCTCTCCCATCGGGAGAGCATAACGCTTCCCCGCCTCGGGACTGCTGACACCACGGCCAGAAGGAACACTACCAACCTGGAGGTCTCTTGGCAAGACAGGGAAATGATACAACTCTGGTTAATTCAACAGTAAACGCATCTTACCCTTGCATCTGTTCTCAGCCCTCAGAACAAAAGCTATCACAAGGAGGGTATCAACAGTCATGTTTCTCAGGAACACTTTTAGGTGGATCACTTCTAACCCCTAGAAGAAAACTTTTCAGATACCCACCTCAGGCTCTACACCTGAATACCTTGCCTACAAACTACAGGGCAAATACAAATATTCTACAGTAGCTCAGTGCTCACTGCCTTCCCTGCAGCTCCATCTCTAACAAAATATCTTGAATTCATAGGTATTCAACCTGATTGTTTAAACTGAGATAACAATAGTAACAGTGCAGAAACAAAGCATTAGATGAATATACCCATAAAGGAGAAACTGGTCAGGGAATACTGATACAAAAGCTGACCTGTACCTTTTTCAAAACCCAATTCAAACTAAAAAAGAACCAGCTTCCACTTTAGATTAGTTTTTCCCCCAGAAGTCCATTTACAACCATCCTCAAAACCAACCTCAAACATCCCATTTCATCCTAGCATCATAATACAGCAGGATAACAGGACTATCTCAAAAGGCAAAAAAAGTAAGCAATGTCATTCTGATCAGTCCAGTTGCTGCAGCATTTCTTGCACAATCATAATCAGTCAATCAAGCAGAGAATAAACATCTGGGATCTGTCTTTTACCTGGACATCGGATCTATTAACCATGCACTTTTAATAATGTTTCCTTAAAGAACTTTGTAGAAATAAATGGGGCTTAAATCATTAAAGTTACGTCAGACACCATTTACCTAAAAATTTCTCTCTGTTGAGGATTACCAAAACAAAGCTATGGATTCTTGATCAGTCTCCTCTTTGCCCAAACCTCCAAAAGACCCAAAGACTGCCAAAATAAAACAAAGTCATTACAGAACAGATGCTTCCAATATTTCAAGACTTATTTGAACAACTTACAAGTTCTGGTTAACTGGCTTCTAATTTTACAGTGTTTTATATAGGATCCAAGACCTTGTTAGATAGTGCACATTAAGTATTCACATATAGTATGTACTTTACACACAGTATGTCACCTACTCAATCACTATGCTCTAGCATCGACAGTAGTAAAGCAGCACCTGACGTGTATTAGAGCAGCCATAATCTTTAAAACATTTAAAATAGTGATAGGGAAATGTTAATGGTTCTTCTTCAGCTTTCTGCACGTAAATCTCTCTGCTCTAGCCCATTATCAGTTGACCAGTTCAGGTTTCACTGGGCGTTTTCTTCAGTGTGATACTGACTACACGCAGAGCTGAGATCACAGAGGTTGAGATCATCTGTGGTAAGGGCAAGAATGTCAGTCCCAACCCCAGTGAAGTCAGAACACACACATCCACACACACAGTGACTCTTACTTGGGAAATACAGGGAGATTCTTGATTACAGATTAACAAACCCTTAGTCTACTCAAATTAAAAAACAAAAACAAAAAAAAACACCCCCAAACCCAACACACCCAGCCCCAGCAATGCACTTCCACTCCATTTCTCACCACTGCAACTCACTTGAACATCTTCAGCTGTTTGAATTAAAAATCTGCTATTGAATCACTCTCATCTGCTATGCACACATTTACCAAAGACTGTCAGCCCCAAATAAAGTTTTAGAAGTTGGGCAGGTGTTGGATTCCTACAAAAATGGGATTCTAGAGCACCATGCTATAACAGTGTGACAGGAAGGAGGACCTTTTTCACATAGACATTTTGCTTGAGGCTATAAACACTATAGGAGCAGGCTATAAGCTATGAAGATCATTATTTAAAACTATTTCACCTTTGAACAGAGCTGATACATGTATTTGCTTCTCCAGCAAGTCTCAAATCTCACCACAACGTGAACGGGCACTCCAAACAGTAGTTCCCAAAGATACAGTGAAGGTCTATCAAGAAGAGTGTCTGGGTTGCCTTCTATACAAACCTGGAGAGTAAGAGAGCTTCCAACAGCTGCAGAGCCCCAACCGTTTTCCATATGCAGCCGTGGGAGTTGTCCATTAACGTGAATGAGAGAAGATTGAAGAGAACACACATGGCACACTTTTTCACACAAAACTCTTAATAGAAAAGGGAAGTTTCTGCATTTTGTCACTTTTCAAGGAAATCTGATATTTAACACCACCTGCACGCAATGAGTATCCAAATGAAGAAGTCATAAAGAGCCAGCTGCCCTTTATTTAAAATGCCCTTGGCAAAAAACTTGCCATACATTGTTTTGAGAGAATCAGAACCATCAGGAATCCCACAGCCACAGAATTCAACATCATCTCCAGAACCATAAGCATCAGTAAAGCCTGAGCATCACGGCGAGAAGAACCACACTTGTACTGAAAATGAGGTCGAGAATACTGCACAGTTACAATCACAGAGACTAGAATTTCAAAGACACACTTTCTTGCAATAGAACAAGCTTGAATTTTAAAAAATACAATCATTATGTACAGCAAAATATGTGGCCATAAGACCAGCCTTAAACCAAGGCCTTGTTTACACAATTTCTGCACTGCCAGGAAGTATTTTGGCTGGGAATGTAATTTTTCTTCCAAATCCATTAAATATTTGCAATTCTCACTGTGAAGAGAGCTATATACCATCTTTGTACTGACACGGGTATAACATATTCCCACAGGGAAAAGGACTAAAAGAGTACCTTTATATTGATACAACATTTTCCTCAAGTGTAGAAGCTAATATAGCTTTCATTATTCAGTCAAGTTTAAGCAGTATGACTTTTTTCTACCTTATAGACAAGGCCTATGTTTAACAAGCACCAAAACACTTCAGAGTATTTGGAAGATCAGACTACCGAGCTCTATTTTTTGTACAGTCCTCACCAAGTCATAGAGAACACTGAACATCTAAATACACTCAAAACTCTGACTAGACCCATGCCATGGTTTCTTAAATCCTTCACTGTTTAATGAACACACCTTTTTGGCAAGAACTAGAGTGTATCTACAAAAAAGCTCAGCACGATCCAGAACTTACTAGGCTGCCTTCAGCTGCTCTGCTAGACTGAGAAAAACTGGACTTTATGTGCCGCTGTGTGCTGCAAACACCCATTTCTGCATCATTCCTCAATCACAACACGGGCAGTAGGGAAACAGGAGGCACTAGAAAACATGAAGAATCTGCTGTCTGTTGGGGAGAACAGAATAAATACCATTTTTTATGAAGCGGAACAAGCTGCTTTCAATACACTCATCTAGAGCAAGGCCTGTTGGGTGCTAAACACTGTATAATCCCATTAAATTTAAGGCAAAATTGAACAATAGCAATAGCTGAGATGTAAATTTATGCCATTTTTTTTAAGCTTTAGACATTAAATTTTTTGAACTGCAGACATGGAGGCAGTCCAGCTTTCTTAGTTTCAACACAGTATTTTTGTTAAAAGAAACCCCTATTATTAATAAGCATTATTCCCCTGCCCTTCTAACATGGAAGTCCTTGAGCAGCTGGCTTCCAATTCATTTTTAGAAACTTCTGGAAGGTAAGCTGCAAAGGTTTTCAGTTTTCACTTAAAAATGGGGGGCTGCATCAAGCTGTCTGTTACACGAAGGCCCCAAGCAGAAGCTGAGGGACCGTCACTAGGATTGCCTTCTCTGACCCTCTTTGTTTTTAACTGTGACTGTATCGGTCTGACCAATACAACCCTACTGACTGTATCAGAACAGGTCCTCACTGTCTTGAAAGATACATGTGAGCTCAGGAGACAATTCATGTTCAGTACTTAATAATCTCTTCCAAATTTTCAGCAGATACTGGATGTTGCTAAAATAAATATCCAATTTTCAACTAAACCACAAGATTATAATTTTAATTTCAATCACTAGGATTTCAATACATAGATTCAAACTAATACTAAACACTCTTCTTCCAGAGCTGAAGAAGAAAGTTTACCTACTTAAAATAGAATAATTACCAGATTCACAGTAGGAATCATGGCAGTTAGTTTTCAGTTGGCCTGATTAAAAACTTCTTCACATATCATTGCAGAACTTTTGCTTCTATGTGGCAAAAGAATTTCAAATCTTCTTGGGATATGGGGGGAGAAGAGTTGCAAGTTTTGCGTGCTAATCTTTAAAGAAATAAGTAAGATAGAAAGATAATGGAGGTAAACAAATTCCCTAGCTCTTCCAAATGACAGAAGGTACAGGTCACCTCAACCCCTCTGCAAACCAGGAAAGAAATAATGGTCTGGTGCATAATTTTAAAGAGTTATAATGCAATGAGATTAAAAGCTTGAATTTTATAAGTAATCAACCTTTAGTATTTTACCCCAATAAATCATGCTGTTCCCAGTAAGGAATAAGGGCCTAATCTTTCAAGGCCTTTTGCATTAAAAGCAACGCTACCTTCCTAAAGCTGCCTACTGAGAACTGCGTCCCACTCACATGCTGGCATCTCACAGGGTCAGGACCTAAACACAAATGAAAACCTCTATTAAAAATGACTAAATATTAGGTAAAATAGCAACCTTGTCTTTTTTTTTTTTTTTTTTTTTTTAACACTCTCCTTAGCTAAATCGAGCCCCTCCACACCTTTCATTTCTATTAAGATATAAATCAGGATTAATAACCTATGTGAAAGTTAGTGTTTCATGTAATACATAAAAGCGCACAAAGTTGTTTTCTAAAAAACAGCATTTGTATTAAAATTCTTAAAATGGATAGACATCTCTTCAATGCGTGTCTGGAATTAAAATGACAGTTGTTAGAATTTTCTTGGTACATCACAACGATTAAGATTTCTTTCTTTGCTGGCTGGAGGTACATCTCACAAGAAAACCAAAGGGGAAGGAAAAAAAAAAAAAAAAAAAAGACCACCCCCCCAAAATCCCAAAAGGCTAAATTCTTGTAAATTTGAAGTAAATTAAGCCTGAACTTGCAAGACATGGAAATTACAGTTAAAAGGCTCAGATGGAAATAAGAAATAAATTCCACTAACAATAGGCCCTTTTGTCCTGGGTTGTTCAGTATGATTACTGCAAGGAAACTGTTAAGTAGTTTTTGGAGTAGTAGATAATGGGATTCTGTGGAGCTTTCACAGGTTGGCACCGGCTGGAACAGCTGAGTTTTGAAGGCACTCTACAGACACAGGGTTGCTGTTGGCCCTGCATCACGTATAGGAAAGTCTTTGCACTTTAGAGAGCTAGTCATCAAAATCAGTTATTGCCAACCTAAAAAGAAAAAAAAACCCTCGAGACAAACCACACCACCGCTCCCACCCGCCAAAGAAAAATTAAAATAAAAACGAAATCACACACACACGCACACCTAGAAAATTGTGCAGGTTTGTAACATTTTCACAGCTGATTTAAACCAAAACAAAACAGGAAAAACCCCAACACGCTACCACTCTCCTGCAAACTCCCATCCGATACAGCAGGTAAACAAAATAGAAAATTATTTCTCGAATCATCAGCGGACGCTTTCTGGCACCCACGCTGCACTGGCACCAGAGTTACAGTTCCCAGTTCAGATGTGCAACTCCCCCGGCCGGCCGCCCCGGCGCAGCCGCCCAGCTTTGCATAGAGATCGGCGGGGCGGCGGGGCCCGCTCCCGCCCGGCCCCCCGCGCCTGTCCCGGCGGGGCCCCGCTCCTCCGGGCGCTGCCGGCCGCAGCCCTCCTGCCCCGCGCCGGGCGGACCCCGGCGGGAGATACGCCACGACCAAGACGGGACGAAACGTACATGCCGAAAAAAGCCACGTTCCCAACACGACGATGATGATTGATGAGATTTTTTTTTTTCTTTTTTGTTTTTCTCTTTTTTTTTTTTTTTTTGGTTTTGGTTTTTTTTTTTGTTTGGTTTTTTTTTTTTGTTTTTTTTTGTTTTTCTCTCTGTGTGTCCTTCGCGGTGTGTGTACGCGCCTGGGGCCGGCGGGTGCCGCCGCCCCGCCCGGGCCGCCCAGTCGCTGCCGCCGGCTCCCCCCGCCGCTCCCGCCGGCCGTGTCCCCGCCGCCAGCCCCCGGCCCGCCGCCGCCCTCAGAGGATGGCGCAGGAGGAGCAGCACTGCTCGTCCCCGTTGGGCTGCGAGGCGTAGTTCATCTGCCTGACGATCTCCGCGAAGAGCTCGTCCACCGAGGCTTTGTTTTTGGCCGAGGTCTCCATGAAGGGGCAGCTCCACTCCTCGGCCAGGGCTTTGCCCTCCCCGAAGGAGACCTCCCGCTCGCCTTCCAGGTCCACCTTGTTGCCCACCAGGATCATAGGCACCCTCTCGTACCTCTTCACCCGGATGATCTGGTCCCGCATGGGCTTGATGTCCTGGAAGCTCTGCTGGTTCACCAGGCTGTAGACTAGGATGAAGCCCTGCCCGTTCTTGATGTAGAGGTCCCGCATGGAGGCGAACTGCTCGGTGCCCGCCGTGTCCAGGATCTCCAGCACCGACGGCGAGGAGTCCACCTCGATCTCCTTGCGGTAGAAGTCCTCGATGGTGGGGTCATACTTCTCAATGAAGGAGCCCGTCACGAACTGGACGGTGAGGGCGGACTTGCCCACGCCGCCCGAGCCCAGCACCACCACCTTGTACTCCCGCATGGCTCCCGGCGCGCCGCCTCCCCTCGCCTCCCGCTCGGGGCTGCCGCTGCCCTCCCGCCCTCACGGCGGGCGGAGAGAGGGAAGGAGGGAGCTGAGGGGAGGGGAGAGAGCGGGAGGGGCGCGCACGCCCCGCCGGGCGCTCGCTGTGGCCCGCCGGGGCGGGGGAAGGGGCGGCCGCGCCTCACGGAGCCGCGCCGGGCCAGCCCCGGGAGGGCGGGGGGGGAGGCGGGCGCTGAGGAGGAGGAGGAGGAGGAAGAGGAGGAGGAGGAAGAGGAGGAGGAAGGCTGGCACCGCCGCTACCGGCGCCCGCGGCGGGACGGCGCTACCACGGCCCGCCCCGCCCCGCCCCTCTCCCATTGGCTGCGGCGCGCCGCCGCCCGCCCCCCATTGGGCTTCCCGGCGGCGGGAGGGCGGGCGGCCGCGCGCGCAGGGCCACGCCCCGTCGCCTCCCGCCGGGGGGTCCCTCAAGAGCGGGGCGGGCAGAAGATGGCGGGGGTCCCTCAGGAGCGGAGCGGGGCGGGTAGAACATGGCGGGGTCCTCGCGCCCTGCGCGGGAGAAGGGCGGCAGGACCGGCAGCTCCAGCCCCTTTATCGGTGTGAGGCACGGCCCGGTTATCTCCTCCCCGCGGGCCCTGCCGCCCTATCGGCCCTCGCCAGGGCGGGTGCCCCGGCTGCCACCATCCCGCCCGCTGCCCCGGGGACGGGTCCCCCTTTCACCCGGGGCGGGCGGTGGGGTCCCCGGGCTGCCCCCTCGGCTCCCCGACCCCTCTCCCTCTGCCCAGCTGGCTCCTGAGGCTGACGGTGCCCGCTCCCCGCTGGGGATAAACCGTCCCCGGTGGGAACAGCTCCCTCAGCCCCAGGGCTCCTTGGGGGGCGCGGCTGGAGCCGGCTGGCCCGTAGCAAGGGCAGCCCCCCGGACTTGGGGGGCCGTGACCACAGCCCCTTCCAGCCCCCCTCAGCTTCGGCGTTCTCCCCGTCCACCTCAAGTTGGGACCAGCTGATCTTTCGGCTTGAAGATGCGGTAACTGTCAGATGTTGAGGCTGTTGGCGCTTCGTGGCCCACCAGCAGCAGTTGAGCCCGGCGGGGTTGAGTCACGGGGACTGGCTATTTGCCACTGTTTGTAGAAGTCATTCCTTGGGCTTTCAATCAATCAGATGTTCCTTTCAAGAAAATATCATTAGTTATTTTGGCACCCTCCAGTCTTTGCTTTTATATCCTACCCAATTCTTCACTGTTCTCAGTATTTATTCAAGTAGTTGTGGCATGCAGGTCCTTTCTACCACACCTTCTTGTTCACCGACCTAATTTAAACACCGTACTTGAGGAAACAGGCCGTGGTAGACAAAGAGAAAAGGGTTTGAGATAAGTTTTGTAAGCAGTATTCTGTTATTCCTGAACAGTTTTCACAGAGACTAAATTCTACTTAAATTATTTTTTCCAGAATTCACTGTGGGGATTCGCTTTACAGAATATAGCTGTGCTGCATCCCTGTGGTCATCTGGCAAGTACTGCATTTGCACTGATCCTGATGGTGAGTACTGCACCTCTGGTGATTCCCCCATCTTCAGCAGCTTCAACTAAACCCCCTCTGCTACTGCTTGTGCAATTCCCTGCAAATGAAGCCTCTCTTGAGGAACACACAAGTTGTATCACAGCAACCCTGCTGTGGAGTGGGCAACAGTTTAAACTTTCTTAAATAGATCCCCTATCTGAAGCCCGGCACTCTCTTTATTCAGTCTGTAGGTGTGGCCGTGCCCTGGACCTGTTAGTTGGGGGTCCCCGGGTGGGATGCTGCTCTGCCCGGCCTCTGCCTGATTTCTCCCGGGTGCGCAGCCTTCTCACTTGCCTGCAAAATTTGTCAGCTGTGGGCTAATCCTGAGCTAGTTCAAGGTGCTGTTCAGGTCAGTCTGGAGACTGATCAGCTTTTTTATCTTACATTGAATCCCAAGGGCTGGGCTTTGGCCTTATCTCTGTTCTCGATTCTGCCTGCAAACCACATTACCTTAACTCATGGCAAACCTGTAGGCCGTCTTTCTTCCAGAGCAGTACTACAGTTCTTTGAAAAAGTGAAAAAGACCTCTCTGAGTACTTATAACCTCCTGTTGTGTGAAGGAGTTGCCACTCAATGACTGCTCAGCTCACTCACAGATGTTGGGTTTGGCTCGCTCTGAGGCTTCTAAGTCCTTTCCCCACCTTTTCCTGTTTCTCAGTTCACTGTCCCTCTGATTCCCCCTTCCAGAAGTACCCCCGAGGCAGAGCTAGTACATCCTACCTTTGTGTAAGCCAGGCAAAACCAGTCACCAGCCAGCAAGCACTTGCAAAGTTATCTTTAAAAACAGCTATAAAAATTGGTTGAAAGGCTACAGCATCACTGTGAAAATAGTTTATTTTCTCATTCTGCTGACACACTTTGCTTACACTGCTCTAAGGTTTGGGTACAATGGGGATTTGCTTACCTCCGTAACAGCTATAGCAAACTCACATGTAAATTACTCAGATTGTGCTTTCCCCTAACCTGGCGGTAGCTGAATTTGTAAAGACCCCACAACTGTAATATTGGTTTAAATCCAGTCTATTTAATAATTGTGGTGTGGGTTTTTTTCAGCGACAGAATAAAATCTATATATTTTTTTCATTCTAGACTATGCTATTAATTGCTGCTATTTTTGAAGAAGGAAATGCATTGTGTTCAAAGTAACAAATCATCTTTATGCTGTTGAGTTTAAATATGGAATATTATTTCTCAAGTCCCAGTCCTCTACCACATATATTAATTTAATCTCTCTTGTTATCAGCCAGCTCTAGGTAGGTAGCTAGTCTGCAGTACTGCTTTTAGAAATTTGGAGTCTGTGAAATAATAGCAAGGAGTCTGTGGGAAGTAGCTAAAAGAAGCAAGTCTGGTTTTGTTAGAAATAAATTTTCTGTATGGCTGCAGACCACTAAAGGGATTTCCAAGTTGAAAAGCTTGAAAATCCCTGGTTAAGGGTTTAGACATTTAAGTTAAATAAATCACAAGAGTATTCAGCACATCATTTTTGAATTATGAAGCACACATTATATTGGGTTGTACTTCATGAGTGGTACTGCGTTTAGAGTCTCTCAGGAATAAACAAAAATTGTCCTGAAACAAGCTCTGTTTGGGCGACATGAAAGCATTACAATGCAGCAGAATCTAGACAAAATATAATTATCAGACTATTGTCAGTATTAATTTGATTTTTCAAAACGATCAAGCATATTTTAAAACCAATTTCAAGACAATTTGATACTATCTTAAAAATGTCAAAAATCATCTGAAAAGCATAAATTTAGTTACTAAGCAGTTTACCATACAGTATTTACATAGATGACTAGATTTTCCTCTGTTGAGTAACCCTGCTCATTCAGTAAAACTATTCATAGAAGCTAAGATTATTTCTTTGCATAGTTTAGAAAGATCAAGTCATTAGCTGCTTCTGTTATAGTTACCTTTCTTTGTACATGTATCAGCATTGTAGAACTATAAAGCAGTGTGTTTTAGTTTGTTTTGTTCCCCAAAATGTATTGCACTTATAGGCAAAGACTAAACTTAAGTGTTTAAATCGGTAACACATATGATCTCTAAAATTCCGGTATTGTGAAAGTTTGTCAGTGTCTGATGACAAGAAGATTTAGCACTATAAAATAGTTGAAGATGTTCTAGTGTTAATGAAGGGGCCTTCTTCTAGCCAGCTCCTTGGGTAGGCCTTCTTTAAAGAGGCATAGTCAAACCACTTAGAGCTAGGAGATTAACTCCCAGCCAAGGTCAATGTAGCAAGGGATATACAGTCTCCTGAGATCTGATTAAGTACCACTGAGCTTATTTAGGCATGAGTGTTTTATAGAAAAACTGTGCTGTACCCATGAAACAGAAAAATGATGTGAGGAATGGGCTGAATTGCAAGATATGTCCTGCGTAGCATTTGAATGCTTCTGAATTTTGGAAGGCCTGAGCTCTGTAAATGGAACAGAGCTGGAATTTGTAGCAAACGCGCGGCTTTGAAACAGGCACTTTGAAAATATGCTCAGAATTAGGCGAACGTTTGAATGTGCTTGTATCTGAAATCTGAAACAGCAATGCTCAAGTGGAAAGAGATGATAGCCTTCATTCAGATTTTCTCTGGCTTCTGTTAGTGACTACTCATTTAAATAATTTTTATTAATTTGTGGGAAGCTTTTGTGACTGTGAAAGAGACTCTTCTGAGATCATAGTGCTCTGTCATGTACTAGCTAGGCATGGTGATGATAGAATTTTAAGGCTACAAATAATACTGAATGTCGTATTTTGACGTTCAAGTTTTGTCAGATAAAAGTGATTTCAATAATAGTTTCATAACATATATTTCTATAACGCCTTCCATTTCAACATGAAGATGCAGTTCCATGTACTACTTCTTTCCCTCCTTTCTTCTGTGGCAATGGTAACTAATGGACTTGATACTTGCCTTTGGTACTGGCTGTACAGCGACAGTTTTTAGGTCCACGGTGTAAATGGGCCCTACAACAACAGCTGATCTGTGATGAGAATAGGCCCTTCTGTTGTGGGTTCTGCTTAGCTGCTTGTGCGCCACCAGGGCCAAACGCGACGAGCTGAACGGGGAATTGATCCTCGTTTCCAGCAGAACTGAAGGGTCCAAGAACGTCTTAATTTAGCACTGCTGCTGAGACAATCCTGAGGGGACTCATGGTCTAAGAATACCACACGCACGCATTTGACTTCCTATAATCTGAGATGTTCCTTGGGTATAATAGACATATGTTACAATTCACTTAAGTTTTAATGACTTAACTGGTTCATAATCCAGTATAAAACAGTTAAACTGAGAAGGTTCAGAATCATCTGAGGAAGATGATATCCTGTTACTCCCCTACTGTTAGTGTGTGACATTAATGTTATCAGTAGACCATAAGGTAAAGGGAAAATAATTATTAAAAAGATGAAATAATCTCAAAGTACAGAATTGTACTAGGTGTCTTCTGGCATTGGACAAATCTGGAGAAATTTTTCAATGTTTATTCATTTTGAATATATGAAATTGAGCAAGATTTCTGTGCCTACATTAGTTTTTAATTCAGTGGTATACAAAGAAGTCTTTATTTTGGATTCACCAGCAGGATGATTTAGGTTGTGGGGGTCAAAGAAGAAGATGACCTTCTAAGAACAAAAATTGAAGTATTTGCATATTAAAGTATTTGCAGGTTTTAATAACTACTGGATAAGCAATAGCATTTTAAAGATTTCATGTGGCTATTTGATCAATCAAACCTCCTCTCCCCTTTAACAGTAACTAAGAGTGGTTTTGGTTACACTTGTCACCACAGTGTCTAATAATACTGGCACTGACATTCAGTGTGTCTCTTGTTCTAAAACAATGACTTCAGTTTTCCTTATTTAGTTTGGGTTGTTCCTGTTGAGCAGTGGTGGTGCAGTCAGCACTGCGAAAGAGAGAGACTCAGTCCTCAGTCCTAAAAAATTGCTGGCAAGCTTTAACCAAAAATCAGCAAGAAAGATTTACATGGGGGGTATAAATTAGTTTTAAGAATAACAGTGGAAGCAGCTGACTCCTTCTGAAAATCTGTTAGCACCCTGGCAATGGTGGGTTGAAGTTCTCTGTCCTCCCATCTTCTTCTACTTCATCCTTCCTTTTTTTCCATACCAGTAACCCTAAATACTGATCAGAAGAAAATAAAATATATTGCTATAATAAAGTATTCTGCTCTCATGCTCTGCCCAGAAAGCTGTGCAAAACCCTGGATGTTTCTGCGTTCGGGTTATGTGGTTGCCTATACAAGAGCACTTATTTTCCTACCTTCTACATTATGGAAGAATAAGAGAGAAAAGACCTTTCAAAATTCTTCATCAAAAATAATCTGGCATTCCAACAGTATTTAAATATAATAATTAACTTGTCTGCTCCTTGAGTTATTTTTGATAATTCTATATGTGAATACATATCTGACACAAGACTGCCTAATGTCTGTTTATCTTAATCCAATGGTATTAGGTATTCTTATTCTAATATCAAAATGTCTACATATGGAGTTAAATGAGATAGTCAATTAGGGTAATTCCATGGGCAGACTAGTTTTCTTGTAAGTGAAACTGTTCCATCTGCTCAACACCCAGATAATCAGAAAGAAACTGATAAGACAAATTGCTAAGTGACTCAGGCCAAAGGTACTGCTTAATGCTGTAATTGGATATGTTTGGAGTAGCATGAGCTGGTTTCTCCCCTGACTCAACCAGCTGAGCAGTCTCCCTTTTGCCAGCTACTTCCTGAGTAGGAACTGATTTATGCAGAGTCATCCTTTTCCTGCCCGTCTGTGTTAGCAAGTCTAGTGTACATGTCTTTGGGAAATGAAGCCCCACTTTCCTCTGCAGAAAGATTCCCAAATGCCGAATAGCCAAGTTGTATTTTTCAAGAAATAATAGCAGCTGCTGGTGGGTGTAAATAAATAAATAAAATAAAAAGGTGACACATACACAGAAGAAAAAGTTCATTATTTCTATCAAAATTCCTGCCATAGATCTCATCACTATTGAAAAACTAGCCTGTGCTGCCAGAACTTACTACTTCTCATCTCACTTGAATTGGTATAATAATGCCACTTTATTTTTCTTTATAAAGAATGTGTTCAAAGGCATGTTTATATCCCATTCATAGATGTGATGTTTATAGTCAAAGTTCAGGCCTACTTCTGTGTTCTTTATTACTTAGCACCCCCCCTTCTCTTTACCACAGAGCAGTTTACATGAAAGGTGACGAAGATTAGGATTTTAGGTGAGCATAGGAAACAAAGAGAGAACACATCTGTTACTGTGTGCAGCAGTCAAGTTGTGTGTAGGTGTAGTGAAACAGCTTTTGGAACCATAAATGTAATCTTGATAGCACTTGCATGGAAACAGGGCTATTGTATGTTAATGAAAAGGGTATAATCAGCGTGAAGTGAAACCGGTGACTAATTTAAAAAACAAACTTCCTGTCTGTAGCATAAACCCTTTTGTAGAAAAATGCATTTTCTTCATTGACCCATGGCATTATAGCATGTTGCAGTATTAACTGCTGGCAGTAGCGTTCAGATACAGCAAGAAGATATATTTTGGGGGGTTCTCACTCTTTAATTTGTTTAATTCCTCCATCTCCTGACCAGGAGCTGAGTATGACAGAGTATTCTGTAAAATGGCAGCAAGGAATGAATACTTTCAACTGTGATCTTATCATATTTCGTAAGTGAGATGGGAGATTTTCAGAAGTCCTAGAGAAGCAGAAAGTGGTGTTTGCAGGTCACCAGGTTATGGTCTTCTCCCTTCTGTGAAGAATCACTGTAACAGTCTGTCTGTGAGCTCAGATTGGTGGTGTAAAATTGTGGTTGTAAGTACTGGTAGTTAAGATCTGGGAATTTTGCCCTAACTAATAATGAGAGAAACACATTCTCATTTTAGAAAATGAGAGTACATCTATGGAAGGAGATTTCCTAGATAAAACCAGGGCTGTATTCCATTCCTTTTTCACTGCCTGTAATTCCTGCAAACATCCTGGAGTGATGGGTGAGTCCATAGCCATTATGTAGGTAATGTGGAACTGGTGTGAGGAAGGGGCCTGTAGCGGGGAGAGACAAGTGAACCTGTTTCCCCTGTGTACCAGAACAGGAGAAATAAAAAATAGGTATTTTATTCATTAACAAGAAAATGTGATTTAAAGATAGTGAAACGGTATGAAAGGCTTTAATTTTTAAGGGTGTCTGTAGTTTTCAATGGACAGCATGGAATTCCCCTTTAGAATGTCATGTAATCAAAATAACTGTTGAACGGTGTTCTGTGGAACATTTTGATGAACCCTAATAGCAAATAAGAAATTAATAGCTGCTAGTACTTGCTTTCTTCTAGCTCAAATTATCATGACACATCTGTCAAGGTAAACTTTTTCCATTTCCTGACATTATTTCTCTTACTCCGTTTTAAAAACAGACTGGGCAATATATCTGCTTGTGGATTCAGATGGAGCACGAGATGACTTTTGGAGGCTGAAAATGTCTGCCTCCACAGTCTGCCCTGCGTCAGGAGCTGTATGACAGCTCCCGAGGCCGCCTCAGTGCAGAGCGAGCCAGCGTCGCCCAACAGCCCTTTGCCAGCCAGAGCTGAGAGAGCTAACCTTGCACTGAACTCCAAGGAGGTTGTCTACAGCTCCCTTTTTGTGCCAGCTTTCTTGAAGCCCCTAGCGTAGGTTCACTTGTAAGAGGAATGGAGGAAGCTGAACCTTAAATCACAGAAGGTGTTTGCAAAGTGAATGTATTTAAACCCAAAGACTCCTTTTTGCCACTTGGTACTATGTGCTGTGAACATTTACGTTGGCTACAAAGGGGAGGTGCCAAGTTAGGAACATTGACTGCAACAAACCAAGCTGAGTTATGGAAAAACTTCACTTATTCAGCCTCCAGGAATGTTTGTATAAATTCACGTCTTACCTGACAGATTGATAAGGATTAGCTGACTGACTGTTCTCTGTCCTGTGTTACCATTTTTTATGCTTTAGGCTCCTGAGCCAAATTGGTTAATACCGAAGGAGATGTAAAATAGCATTTCTCTGGTGGCAGTGGCTGTAAAAGAGAAGCTGCAGTTTTTGTCTCCAGGTTTAAAAAGGTTCACACAGCAATCAATGAACAGTCAAAGCTTTAAAACCAAATGCATGTACAGAGTAACCATCCAGGCCTTTCGCCTGCTTTTGTTTTTCTTTTGTGGCAAGAGCTGTGCAAGAGAAAATTGCCACACAAGCATGTTTTGCTCTCTCTCTGAATCTATCCCCACATGCATTTTTTCCGGAACGATGGTATTATTAGACTTGCAGAAGATCACCAAAAAATGCACCCATTTTTAGGCGCTTGGTCCAAACTTGTAAAAATTCACAGTATGACCCTCCAGGAAGCTGAATGTGTCTAGGTCTCACGTAGGCAGGCAAGCCACAGATCCCTCAGCCTCACCCGGATTGAGTCCTTAAGACTGCAAGAGAAAAGAAATTAAACTAGACAAGAGGAACGGCCTGCTCAATTGAGCTTTATTTTGTAATACGCAGGCAGACTGCAAGGTCAGCAAATCTCTGCAAGCGATGTGGCCATATGGGCAATGGCAGTTTATGAAACAACCGTGCCAGATTTGGCAGCCTTGATGATGACCACATGGCAGGTCAGTGAAAACCATTTCAGTGCCAGTTGGATAATTGCACTCTCCAGTCATCTGAGAAGAATATGTAAGACAAGATTTTGGAAAAGATGGCATCATTTCAGCTCTGAAACTTGCACTGTTCTTTATATAGCATATAGGCTTCTGATGCAACCAGCAGAGTTCTCTTGCTATGTCTTGAGTAATTGAAAACATTCAACTTTAAACATTGATTGTTATTCTTTATATGTGTGTAGACTTGCATTTGAGTATTTGGAAGGAATTTGGGGGCAAACGCATCGACAATGGAGATAAGGGTTTTTTGAAAGAAAAGCAAGACCCATGTTATGCTCAGACTGATAAGTTACTTGCAGACTCAATAGCCTTCAAATCTCTTGAAGTCCTCAACTTTAACAAGATGCCATGTTTTCTGATTGCTTTAAAAGGGCTGGTGCTTATAGCTTAGTTGTTTCTGGCTGGTCAAGGTTGGAGGGATCATTGTGGCTGACCACTGATTGTGTCACCGGCCTTAAATACTGTTTCATCTTGCAGGCCTTCAGCTGCTGGGCCAGATTAAGGTGAATGTGGGAGCAAACTGAGTCTTGCAACACCTGGCCTCTGCAGATAACCCCACCCAGCTTGACTTCAGGCCAAGTCACCGCACAAACAACCTCTCTTGTATTGACAGATGACCTCATGAGAATGAGCAGATAAGACAAAGTGATGTTGATGCTGCTTGATCTGTAAGCCATGTTCGATGTTGTCAGCCAGGGCAGTCAGGAATGCTGATGTGACCACAAGCCCCTGGAGAATTTTTTTGAAGGCTGGCTATCATCACGCCCCGTCACGACACTGGCTGCTCCCTCGGGGCTTCATCCCCCCCAGCTCTTGCCAGGCAGACTCCTTGCCCCAGCGGGGAAGCCCACTGCTCTGAGTTTTCTGCAGGCCTTTCTGCATACCAGAGTCCGTAACTGCAACAATAAATGTAAAATATTATCACTCACTGAATGTAGATGTATTTTTGTCACAAGCAGTTGCAGTAAGAAGACACCGCAGGAATACCAACGGCAGTTTATCAGTGTAACTGCCTCTGTTGGTGGCACTGTTCTGCTCGAAGTGCACCAGTAAAACACATCCTAAACTTGTCCTGTCACGTGAGAAAAATATATTGGAAGGGCCAGACTAAAAATTACTTCAAAGGTGAATTGACTCTGTTTGTAACCCGTCACTTCACACGGGTGAGGGACCTGCAGTAGGGTCGTGGAGACAGAACCCACAGTTCTTTGTCAGGTGGATTGTGCCTTACCTGGCAATCACATCTGAATGAGAGTAACATGGTATCAGGAGCTGATCCATAGTAACTGGGGAAAAAATACATTTTATTTACAAGAAGCATATTCCCCAGGATAGAATTGCATTCTACTTGTCTGTCCCACTTGCAAACAGGTAACAAGATATCTGGTCCTCGGATCTATTCCCATTGATCCTACTAATGCTTCTGTTCATTTTGGCTAGTTCTTGGTTGTTCGAGGTGAACTCTGAGGATCTCCTAGTATCAATGAAACAGATGTGCCATTTTAACACTAAGCAAAACAAAACGTCACCATGGTCAGAGAGTTTCAGTTTTCATCTGTACTTCAGGGCTTTTTGCTTGGTTTCACCCTATTAGTGAAGCCTGCAGGCCACTTCACTCTTCGAGCAGATCCTTTTTGTATAATGGTAAGCTAACAAAACTAGATACACCATTAAAGGTGACATACAAGGCATAAATGTCTGTCAGTTACCCAGTTTATCAAAATCACTTAAAATTCCAATTCTGTTCTTCAGTGCTGACAACCAACTTGATAGCATCAGCAAATTTTGCATTTGGACTCCTGGTTTTCAAGGCATTAGTACAGTACACACCGCATTGCAAATCTTGTGATACGTCTTTGCATTTTATGGCAGACTGTTAATAACTACGCTGCATACAAACAATAATATATCAAATTTGTTTTCTTACTGGAAACGGGAAGTGGGAAAAGCTTTTCTTCAGTCAGAAATGCATCAGATCCACTGGTTCCTGCTTTTAATGTATGGCCACTTCTTTGGACAAAAATGGAAACTGTGTACGCTGTGGTGCGGTTTGGCCACATTTACGTTTGGATTCACATAAGAAGTTTCTGAGCAGATTATTATCTTCTAGATGCTTTCACAGGCTGTTTAATGAAGCATTGTAGTATTCAGCCAGGTATGCTGACACTGAGGTGACTGACTAATGCAAATATATATGTCAGAGTCACTTTTGATTTCATCCTTAACTAGTACCTTGGTATCTGTCTTTGTACAGTAAACAACATATTTCATAGTTTACATCAGATTGAGTCCTTCTGTGACTATAAACAAATACATTCACAGGAACAGGAAAGTAAACTCTGTGGACATTCATGATTGCAGTGACAAATCAATTCAGTATAGTCTTTTATTGTTGATTTTTGAAACTAAACTATCCAACACTGTAGCGTGTAGGACCTAAAGCAAGAAGAGTTTGGGGTCTGCACAGCCTGGAGAAGTGTTTGGAGGAGGGTTCAGGATCACTGGGATCTGGAAGGAATGTGCCTCTTCTCTGTGTCGTGAACTCACTCTGTACCGGTGTTGCTTAAAATAATGATTTTAAAGCTTCTTTTACTCTTCCTGATTAAAGGCTCTCATATGAAAAGACTTCCTTCACCCAGGAAGGACTGCTGTGGCAGGCTGTCAAAGAAGGGGTAAAAAAAAAAAATCATAATTTCCCACTTAGTTTCACTGTAGGTTAACTGGAAGCAGAAGCGCCTGCGATCCTGATTCCTCTGTGGCTGGTCGGGGCGCTCCCCGGCTGGCAGGGGGGTGGGGAAGGGCCCGATCCAGCTGTTCCCAGCATGGCTCAGCTGGCTGGGTAACTGGGTAAGGCAGAAGGACAACGGCTTCTAGGCAGTGCAGTTACCCGGGTTTAGCAAGAGTCAGCCGCGTTCGCTCTCTGTCAGCCAGATGCATACCTGGTGCGTGTGCAGTCATGTCAGTACCTGGGCGCTGCGGTTAGTAGCCCATAAATACCACCCCAAAACCATGAGTCGTGCCCCCTGCGTAGGGCTGAAAGCTGTTTCTGGGACTCCAGGAAGGGAAGGGGAGAGCACGTAATACCTGGGACATTTATACAGTGTGGTGCTGACTCAGGCTCGCTACAGCCAAATCTTACGATCTCCCTGACCAATAAACAATTAACCAGTAACAACAAAACTCCACGACTTAAAGAGCACAGAGTGGCCGTACACGTAAGACAGCTGAGCACCAAAGGTCCCGTCTGAGGAGGAGGAGACCGCTTGGAGCTGTAGGGGTTGGGCACCACCGCAGCAATGCAGTTAGCTGCTTCTGCGGTAACGAGCGTGGTGAGAATATCTCGCACGCTGACAAACGCGTGCCCCCGGGCTCTGGGCAGCCTCACCTCTGTATGGAGATCCACCTCGGTTCCCCGCATGGAGCTAGCAGGCGCAGCCATGAAAAGATTGACATATGTTAATAAAATGATAAACCGAGTCTGCTTACCACTAGCACTGATAAAAGAGATGACTAGACACCATTGCAAAATCCAGCCATCCTCCAGGAGGCACGGTGCCGAGGGAAGGCGTTGCCGGCTGTGCTGCCTGCTGTGAGGTGGGGATGGGGTGCTTCCCCCCGCACCGGGCCACGCTCTGTGGGTCATCCCGCAGCCGCTGCTGCCTCCGCGCACTCTGGCGCTCTCTCCCTGCAAAGACCTGCTGCTGCTTTTAGCTGGATTTGTGGAGAAGGGCTGAAGTTGGGGCAAATTCCTTGCATCTTCTGTAGTTAGCAGGCACCATCAGGGAAGACAAAAGTGAAGTTGCGGCTTTAGTGACAAACATCCCTGATCTGAATGATTAAAAAAATGCTATCCAAATGACAAATTCATTAAGCGATAATTTTCTTCTTTTAGATGTAACACAGCCATTTATTCCTATCATCAGTAGAAACCTTATAGAAGCTCTAATTATAGGTAATTAACTTTTCTCTCTATTTTTTTAAAAAACAAATTCCTAAAAACCTGTGATCTCAGAGAAACAAGCTTTGTTAGAAGGGGGAGCTGAACGTGGAATCAAAGTCATCATCTATTCTCGCTAATGAATGTGCTCCACAGAAAATACACCCTGGGTTTTGCTTCACTTGAAAAAGAGCAGAGGCTCCGACAGGAATATCCAGGATATTATGAACTTTACTGTTATATAGTGAATAAAACTGAATGGATTATTTCATAGTCATAGTTATAACGCACGAGGCACTTAGGAAGTCACACGGTAATGCTCTCAAATTCTTGATCTTCCAATCACTACAGGGACAAAGGTCATTTCATTTTTTTAATGGTATGGACTGTACTTAGTCTGTACCAGTAAGGGAATATTTTAAGGGAATTGATTGTAGTTCCTTGAGAAAGAAAAGCTGCGTGCTCTGAAGTTGTGTCTGGATGCAAATGCTTTTTTCACCGATGTGAAAATAAAAGCTTTGACAAAGAAACGGGTGAAAATAAATGCTCCATTTTCAATGCAGATGTTTTTGAAAGCAAAATTAAAGATGACACGAAGATGAAGAATGAAGTTTGCAATCCTGGTGATCCTCAGCTTCATGGGTGAAACCAAATTTATGTCTGATCCTTCAGGTTATGAGATCTGCTAAGATTTCAGTTACAGAGATCAAGCAAATGCTTGTTGTAATGGTATTCCTAAACCGTGGGATAGGCAATATGGCTAAAGCCCTACTGTCAGTTACACAGCACGTTTACAACATTATATAAACCCCGTCTTGTCTTAGGAGAGCTGTTGTCTTCACGCTTTCCTGCCTCATCGTGTGTCCATCCTCACTCTGTTAAATCCAGTTTGGGCTGTAGGGTTCCCAGGACAGCGTGCCGCAGACATGCCATGCCCCCCCATGCAGCGACCCCTGGAACTCCAGGTGCTTCTTTTGCAGGATATGGAACGCGAGGTGCTCACACGCGTCCCCCCGGGGATTCAGGACGGGGCAGCTGGCAGCCTGCAGCGCACCGCCCCGCTCTGCTCTGCTCAGCTGCTGCTCCTGCGCTCAGGGCGCTGGGCCGTGGGCAGAGGCAGCTACCGCTGCTGCCAGGGGAAGGGAACTGGCAACTCTAGCAAGGGCTCCGGAAGGCAGCCGCAGGCAGCAGCCTTTGAAATCACTCTGGTGCAAGTTCTTACAGCTCCCCTGGAGGCAAGAGGCTCTTAAAGTTTCCTTTAGAAAAGGTTATTTATCACTCTACAGCTAAACGCCCAAAGTATGTATTTTTCACTGCAAAGGAGTTCATGATATATTTCGAAGTCCTGCCTATATTAAAGAGTCAGCTGAAGTGACCCCCAGTTAATAGTGTATCAAACCTTCACCCGAAGAGCAGTTTCACTTGATTTAACTTACCCTTGCAAGCCTCGGAGCCCGCAAGCAGCCCACGCTTGGCTGATTCGCCTGTTAGTCAGGATGTGGCAGTGGCAGAGGCAATTTGGTCATTACCGGGGGACTGCAGGTCGCGGTTCGGGGATGAAGAGTGTTTCTCGAAGCTTCTCCTTTGCATGTCCTCAAAGATGAAAGAACAGATTGTGAAAAGGGAGTGAAAGTCATCTAGAACATTAAAAAAACCCCAATAAACTGTAGTGTTATCTCTTTATAGTAGATGTGCCATGAGTCTACAAATAGACAGGCTGTGTTCTTACTACTGTTACTTCATTTTTAAAATAACATATCGGTAGCAAAAGTAAAATTTCAAAGTAATGTTTAGCGTAGATAAAGACCAAACCACCATTCCCACTCCTACTTACCATATGTAAAAAGCCATTGCATGTTACAGCTATGCCAATAACTGAACTCATAGTACAATGAAATTCTGTAAATAGTATTTAAGCATTGACAGTATTTAAATATTTAACACACTGAGCCTGGTGTAAGTGCACTTTTTCAGCATTAGGGAATCTATTACTTAATTAATGTTTTATGGCAGTTTGCATATGTAAAGCACTGTACAAATGCTTAGTATGATTCAGTTGTCAGTATTTGAACATAAATTACGTTTCACGCAGGGCTTGGGATAAGAAATTCCATAACATTTGGCAAAATGGCTTATGCATTCCCAGTAATTTTACATAAAATCTATTCATAGTGTCCAATGACTGGAAACAATATATGTGATTCTTTTAGTTGAACTACTTAATTCAGCAGATAGCCACTGCTGCTTCATAGTTCATGGATGAGAATTTAAGAGAGCAGCTGAGGCATACATTTGAATTTGATCAATGACAAAGGAACCGTTTCAGAGGACAGAGGACACACTGTCCACTTAGCTCGTAGTGCAAAACAAAAAGCCGAAGTGACCACTTTCAGTGGAATGGTAAAGCGGGAGCCGGTCCTGCCCGGAGCACAGCCAGTCTCGTACGGAGTGAAGGCACGAGGGGGTGTGATAGATACATCAGTGCTTGAACATTCCTGCCAAATTCAAACTGCTGATAGTCATTTTTTCTGACACTCAGTCAAAGTGAGACGTGCTTCTGGTTTTGTTTTTCTTTCTTGCTTTTGATGATATCAGAGTCGTTAGGGCCTAATACTGCGCTCTTTGCTCATGCAAAATAAAAGCAGATAAACGGCTGAGACTTTCGAGAAGCGAGTTTGCAGGGTGCTGTGTGAAATGCTTGAGTGAGCTCTAGGCAGGTTTGAGTTTGGAGGGGACGCTGTCCCGGCAGCGTAATGCCTCTGTGCAGCAGGGGCCGAGGCGGGCGGCCGTGCCGCTCGGCGCTCGCTCGCGCGGGGCCGGGACGCGCTGGGCTGCCCCTGAGCAGCTCTGCCCCGCCGCTGCGCACGGGGCTGGCCTGCTCTCCACACCCCAAGGGCAGCAGCCACCCCACAAAACACCTCCGAAATCCCTGGGGTGGGGAGAGGCAGGAAAACTGCCGTGGACAGCCACTGTGGAGTGTGGCCTTAGCATAGCAATTACTGGTGAGAAACGGGTGATTGTGATCAAATAATTGCCTAATAGTGTCTACAACCGATTCATCTAGAGTTTCTAACAGCAGAAAATTTCTTTCTGCTGTTATTTTATGCAATAGTGTTAGTATTCACCGAAATAATGAAATACTTCTTTAAATGGCCTTTTTTTTCTCTGCACTATCTCAAGAGACTCGGTTGCAATGCTGTGGGATGTTTGCTCATCAGAAGATGACAGTTTGAGCTCAAGGAGGAAATTCTTGCGATACGCAGAGTAACAAAATGGGCTCTCCACGTCCATTGTTTTGGACAAAATCCATGAGATTTCACTCGGCTGTAAAACTAGACCCAAGAACTCCTGGTACTAGCTATTCCCTGAATAATGTATTTTCTGCTGCTTTCCTGTTTTATGCTCCTTCGGGGCAGATCCCCTCTAGATCTCTCAAAGCTACGAGGAAGTCTGGACAGATACCACTGCTTGAGTGAAACCCTAAACTCAGCACCAATTTGCCTGGAGAGAGTTCCAAGTTAGAGCCCAGTCTAGCGGAGCACCAACAGCTTAAACTGTTCATTCTTTTCTTACATCTTCAGTTTGAGCAAGAGAGGTCTGAGACTTGTAAGACTTCTTTCCGCTATCAGTACATCTGCAGAGATAATGAGAGTGTATTACAAACACACTATGCCTTTCCTGTAAGTTTTTATTAAATACAAAATACTTTAAATGCTCCTGGTGGAGCTGAATGACTCACAGGATTGGTAATGGGATTAGATCATTGGTTCAAGACTAGTTCAGGACCAATATCCTGTAATCTGATATCCATGGCTAAGTCCTGTTTATGTCAGTGGGGTTCGGTGGAGAGATCTGGCTTTCTCCTGCAGATCTCGACGCAGGGGGTGGAAGAACGCAGGGCTAATAAGCATTGGCACTTAACCACTGGGTTTGCTCATGTTCTTGTTCCTGTTCCCAGTTCATGTTCTCATTGCTGGGTCACATCATTAAAAAAATAGAACCTTTTAAGTAACTGCACAGGGCAGAGAGCGTTTTTGCTCCTGCAGTGCTGCCAGCCCCGTAAGAGCCCCACAGGGACTCTGCTCTGGCCAGCAGTGTCTGGGGCTACGGAACCTGCTCTCCAGGCGTGGAAGAGGGGACACGTCCCTGCTGAACAGTGAGTTGTCAGCTCGTGCAGGAGGGCCCTGCGTCTGCCCTGCCTTACAAATCAGCCTGAGGCATGCTGCTGTGTGATTAAAGACTCAAATTTTATCCATCCAGTCTAGATATGAGACCTGTGTCATGCTTGAACTGTGGTTTTGTAGAGCTTCTCGGTGTTATTCTTAATTCTAACCTACAACATGCCAAGGGATTTGCATGTCTCCTGACTCTGAACAGTAGGCATAGTCATTCTCTCACATTTTCTAATAGGATTTTTCTTACTTTTGATACGGAAGGATAGCATCTTTTTCCTCTCATTTAGTGCAAGAAAGCCTTGCTATGGCCAAGAGGGAAAGCTTTCAAATTGCCCAAAGCTCATAAAGTTCAGAAGATAAAAGATCATATCCGCATTGGCCAGGATAAAGATATTCCAAGATGTAAGAGCATCAGTGCTGTCACCATTTCTTTCTTCTGCAGAGCTTATGGAAGCAGAATGTAAAACGTGGGCCTTCACAGTTTGTCACCACTTCCATGTCATCTTTGGAAACAACAGGAGTCCTCACTTTATTTTCCTGGCCAGCACGTAACCGCCAGTATGTCCGTATTCTTTCTGTTCTAGCATTATTTTTTTCCCCATCGTGCATATTTTAAGACACCCTAAGGATTTAAAAAATATTCTAGCTTATTTTAATATTAGTGTCTAGGACCCACAGTAGTTACAGAATGCCATCTCCCCACACGGGAGAGGGACAGCACTCCCTGCAAAGCTGGACACAGCTTTGAGTGGGGGAAAAATTCCACGCCCATGAACTGCCTTCTCTTCCTGGGCCAGCTGTGAGAGGTTTGGGGATTTTAAGAGGCTATGGAAGGAGCTGAACACTGGAGAATTAAATTGTGTTTCTCTTCAGTTAGTTATTTCATGAGATTTCTGAAATCTCCTAAACCTGCCTGCAAAGTTGGTCTTTGGGGTGGGAAGGAAGAAGGTGAAGAAAAATGAAGTATCGTTATTTCTGCTGTCACAGGAACAATCCTGGGAACAACTGAGTTTAAGGAAGTTATATATATGTGCATATATATGTATATAAAAATATATACCAGGGTATTATATATTTACATATACAAATATTAAATATATATTTAAATATATAAATATAGTCTGGATTATATATTTCTACATGTAATACAGATTAACTATAATTCTATATTTAATAGGATATAGAGTCCATACTAAAAATACATATAAAATTCTGTCTTCCCTATGTCTTTTGCTATTTTGTTTCTGGGAATTACAGGCATCCTTCTCATCCGCCACATCGGTCAGGACTGCTGTGACCTGCACACACCTCCACCATTTCTGCCCACAGCCAGGCCTGTCCATCCCCTCCCACAAGGTCCCCTTTTTCTTTCTTTCTTTCTTTGGTTTTCTGTTCCTGATAAAATCGTTATTCTAGTTTCCTGCTCTTCCTAAATGACTTGCAGAAGGCAGTGACAGGTTGCAATTTTAAATCCACTTAGCTATTTTTTTCGTGAATAATCCTGTTTGACAGGCTTTTCTCCCCTCCCTCTTTGTCATTAAGCAGGGCCGCAGTTCAGGCTGAGTGAAGAGCAGGCTAATTGTTTTGGTTCGGGACACAAATGAGAGAGAGAGAGATTTTCAGCTGCTGTAGCCGAGGCAGAAACAACAGAACCAGTGTCCAAAACCCAGCTGAAAAGTAATTTGTCTTGTTACATACCATGAACATCTATTAATTAATGTTTGAAATGACATTTGAATATTGTTTCACTACTGGTAAAACAGAATATGGACAACTTTACGTTCAAGGCCCAGCAAGTAGAACAAATGCAGATAAAATCACTTGCTCTATGCAAAGTTGTAATTTTATTCATACCATTCTTAACAATGATCTATTCCAGATTACGAATATATTTTTTGTTAATGCTTATCTTACTGCTTCCCAATAGCATAAATCATGCAGTCTAGTCAGTTTAAATTTTATTCCTTCCTAAAGTGAATAAAAGGCTGACCTAAGACGAGCGGTCAGCAGACGAGCGCAGCTCTCCATCTCACCTCCCGCACCGTAACCTGTGCGGCGCGGCGGCGAGGGGCGAAGCGCTGGCTCTGGGGCTCTGCCCCCCGCTCCAGCTGGGCTTGCTCAGCATTTTGCCCCAGAGCACAGCTGGCCTGTTTATGCAAGCGTCCCCGTTCATCTCACAAAGATGCTTTCTGCACCTTGGTTAACAGGCTCAGCACCCTCCCCTGCCCTTGCTGCACTGCTGGTGCCACTGTGTGCCAAAAGCGACAGCACGGGGTTCAGGACAGGGAAACCTCCCTGTCATGTAAGGTGTACCAGGATATTACTGGGCTGACGCAGACACGGGCCCCCCAGGTATTTGTGTGGGCTGTGGCTCTGATACAGGTCTCTGCATTTCCAGTGATGTTGCAGGTGGCTGTAGTCCACAGTGTGTAGGTAGTATTCATAAAGCATCTACACTGAACGGAAAGGAAAGGTGCGTAGATAAACCTAGACTGTATGTGTGGAGCATTATTGCATCTGTGCTCAGAGAGATACAAGCACGATGTTAGTTAGCAACCAGCCATCGAATAGGGAATAGGCAGTGGTGGGGGATGACCACAGGAACGACAGCCCCCCCGCAGCATGCTGTCCATGGCTGGGCGAGGGCTGCAGGGCACCTCTTTGCTAACTTGGTGAAGACAGACCCGAGCTTACTCTGCCTGTGTTCTGAGCTGGTAGGATAGATCCAATCCAGAAGCCAAATCCTGGCGTTGGAGGTGTTGCACCAAGCCAACATCCCTTCCTCAGCATGGCACAAGCACGCCCACGTGGCTGTTCCACTTGTTCACTGGAGCTAGGCCAGATCTAGCCATGGGCAACGTAAATGTGAGTCTGCGGGTGCACAACTCTACAGATATGTATTTACACCTGGATCCATCCCTTTTACACACTTAGTGAAGACCCTTATGTTAGAAGCCAGATTGCCAGAGTCCCTCACTACTCAACTGATGGCGAGAAAGAGCGAGCTTCGGGCAGAGGAAGCTCTGGCTAATTGAATGACATCTTGGGCTAATTTGCTCTCTGAGGGTGCCAAAACTTAACAGGGATGAACCTAGGTATTTCTATTTGATAACATTATGGGAGTAAGCTATTTCGGTAAAACCTCAATTTTTCACTTGGAATTTGTGCATTTATTCTTTTTTCAGTGTCGATTCACAATAAAGTTGGGTTTTTCAAGGACAGAGCCAAGTCCATTAGCACCGCCCGTGCTCTTTGAAAGTCCTGTTCTCTCAGGTGTTTGAGAACGCTCTGGGGAGCAGCGGGCTCCGAGGGATGTGAGGCCGGTTGTTTGCAAACTTCAGAGGCAGAGCCCGCTGGCGGAGGAGTGGCCTGGCGGGTGCTAATGGGGGGCTGGAGTATGGGGGTGTCTGTAGATCCTGGCCAAAGCGGAGTCCCCTTGTGCTGGTCCTCAGCAAACCCGGCGCTGGCGGGCTGGCTCCACCGAGGCGCTCACGCACGCCCTCAGGCCTCGCGTGCCCCTCGGTCGAGGTGTGTTTATTCGGGCTGGCCACACTCCAGTTTCACTTTCCTGCTAACCAGTTGGTGGCTCAGTCTCCAGCACGTTTGCCCTGGGCACTTCTTGCCTCCCTGCTCAGGCTGTGGCGTGGGGAAGGGATGCCCCAGGGGATGCCCCCGCCCCGGGATGCCCCAGGGCGGGACCTGCCGTGTCTCAGCTTCACGAGAGAGGTGGCAGGGCCGGCCCTTGGTGCCAGAGAGCTCTACCAACCCACAAACGTGCGCGAGGCGATGCAGCACTGGTGCAGCGGAGAACTGTTATTTGGGCTGTGACTTGTTTCTTGAAGTTTACTCCCTTCAAAAGGCACTGCCAAGTCCTTGTTATTTTTATTGCAGACAACCTCCATTGTGCCAATGTCCTTTACAAACCAAATGATATTAGTCTTTTCCACCTAGTGTTTTTAACAGGAATTTTGAATAGATTGGAATTAATACGCTGAACGCTGTGTATTAACAACTGTTAGCTTTAGCCTAGCTAATTCATCAATTGTGTGTATTTGCGCTGTTACATCCCTTCATGTTGAAGCAGTCTGGGAAAATTAATTTATTTTACTTCTTATTGATCAGTTTAAAACGTTTTTGCTTACACTCTGCTCTGGAAAAGATATAAACCTAGTTATTTTGAAAAGCTAATGGAATTTTTCAAATTGTAATCTATTGCCACTGTGCATAAGTCATATTTGCCTCACATGGAATTGTCCAAGTAATCAACACATACAGCACATGCACTCTGATATGTTTATTATTCTAGAGGAGAGAGGGAAATAAAAAATAACCTCCTGTTGCCTTTTAATTGCTCATTTCCTGCTTAAGACAGCAAATGCCATTTTGCTGCTATGGGGTAGATGAATGGGTGGGACTTTTTTGCACTCCATTAAGAAGGCAGTGCTTTCATTAATTATTACAGAAGCAAAAAAAATAATTATTAGGAAAATAAACTAGAGGTAGTATTATTTTCTAAAGCAAGTAATAAATCAGACGATTTCCTCCAAATGCATAGAGGTTCCAAAGTCACATAACGTGGCACTAATTGATTCAATTCTTACGTGCCGCCTCTGAGCAGATGGGTTTATTCTTGTGCTTCAAACCCGAGGCTTGGTAACTAAGTGGATGAAAGCTCTGGCCTTTCACCTCAGGTGCAGCTTTGGTTTAACAGCGACGTGGGGCTTGTCTTTTCTCAACGGTTCCGACTCTCTATGTGTGGAGATTAATTCCTGACTTGTTATTTACATTTCATCTATACTTCATTCCCTTTAATGGTTTTGTTTCTCTACAGTTTTCATGGCCTTGTTAAATGCCCGAGATTTGATTAAGGGCAAAGCATCAAAGGTAGGCTCTTTGTGAGATTTCAGCTCCCGGGTGGTGCAAATACCGCATGGAAAAGCGCGTGACCTGGCACAGTTAGGAGAGCAGACTCCCCTCCCTGGGGCAGACAGGGGCTGGGAGCAGTGGAAGCAGAAGGACCGCGGAGCCCAGCGGTGCCAGAGTGCTGCTGCTGCTGCTGAAGATGCTGTTGTGGTGCCTGGGGAACCCAGGGGTGCTCAGCACTGTAAATCCATCTGCTGGGCACGGATCTGAGCGTTTCAGAGCCGGGTGAGGCGGGGAGCGGGTGTCTGCGGTGTGTGGTGCCCAGCAGAGGAGCCCCAGGTTCTGGATGAAAGCGGGGCAGCCCTGCCGGTCCCTCGGGGGGGGCCAGGGATGTGGTTTCCCACCTGAGGGAAGAGCAGACATCAGTGTCTGTATCAGCGGGAAGAAACCTATCTGCAAATTTCCCAATCAAAGGTGAAACTCACCTTTGAACAACCAAGCCACCCCTTCCGGGGAGGGGAAAAGCAAAGAAACCCAATTTCCAGTGACCTGATATGTGTAGGTATCTATGCGGAGCTGCAGCTGCAGAGCTGCGGTGGTGCCAACAGTTCTTGCAGAACGCAGGTTTTTGGCTCAGTTCAGCAACTTTGCGCGGGGGCGGGCGGCTGTCAGGAGGAGGCATTAGCGAGTGCTAGCAGAGCAGTACAACCAGCTTTTCCCACAACTCTAGCCGTGCTTCACCTGGAGACGAATGAACATTTTTAGCTCTCCGCATGCCGTTTGTGGATTAAATCACGCCAAAAAATATAAGCAAAGCTCTTAAAACTAATTAACAGTTACCATTTGTAAAAGTCCTTTGGGTATTAATAAAAACTGCTGCTCCCCTGATCTCAGTGTGCAGCGTTTGCGTGTTCTCAAGGCAGAGAATGAAGCGAGTGGGAGTCAGGCACAGGGAGCTTAATCAGTCACTGCGGGCTGATCGCGGTCCTCGGCGCAGCGCTGGATCTCACGCTTAATAAATAATTGTGACAGATGTTGAGAAATCTGAAAGCTCGTACTTTAATGTGGTGTTAAGTTCACACAGACATGTCTACAGAATAAAAAATGAGAGTGCACTGACTGAGCCAGTCTAAATGTACTGAAATTTCATCATTAAGTGTCTGTTTAAGCACCTTTGAGTTAATGCTTTTGGGATAAGAAGTCAGAGACCTGTGTGTTCGTGCTTGCGTGGGCACTGCGACGTGGTGCAGTTCCACGGGGAGCTGATGAGGTGACACAGCAAGAGGCCACCACTCCCGAGCTGCTCTGAGTCCCAGGGGGAAAGGCAGTGTTTGAAACACCTTCAGGCTAACTGAGCTGCCTTTTGTCTTTTTTCTCTGCCATTACAGTATCTGTGTGCCAAGATTCGTGCTTAAGCAAGACTTATAGCTGATGGTATATAGGAAAAGCCAGACCCATCAGCTGTTTGCGTGATGGCTTTTCCGTGGTTGCTCATCCCAGCACAAAACTCAGACTGAACTGGCCGCTGGCCCTGCGGGTTACAGGTCACTTCTGGTGGGAGTACGCGGGAGAGAAGGATAGGTTTGTTTCTGTCACCTTCCCCAAGCAGCCAGCCCGGTTAAAGCAGGGCACTGTCCCTCGCCAGCATCCCTCATCTCCCATGGAGGAGATAATTAGAAAAGCAATTATTTAAATTGTTTGGAGACCTTCCAGCTCACATACCTACCTCCGGAGAAGAGCGAAGGTGAAGGAATGTTTCCAGAAAACAAACATACACACTTTGCATATCCAAGGGATGAGGAAGGGGTTTGCCTGATGACTGATGCTTGTGGAGCCTGATTCATGTACGCTGCATGAGCCAGAGTCAGCTGGGTTGCTTTAACCTCAGCCTGCGAAGGGCTGCGTGATGATAAATTTCAGATTTGATTTGGCTATGGGATAAGCCAGAAATATAGATACGGCCGCAGACTGTGCTTCGTTTCATATTTCTAGTGTTAGCACTGCAATCAGCACATTAGCAATCTACCCTTGAGAAGTGTTTGGTTTTGCACTGTCTTGTCTTTGCATTACTGGGATTGCTCAATCATGTGGAGTGAAATTTTATTTTATGGGAAAAAGACTCTCATTAACTTCAGTGAATGGCTCACAAATCCAGCCCAGCTTTACTTTGGGTTTCTTGCACTGGGGCAAATTCTGTGCTGACCAGCCCTTGTTCAGTCACAAATGCTTAAGGGGTAGCACAGCAAGTCCATATACAACTCAATCCAGTGATTTTAGCCAAAATCAAGCCAGTCTCTAGAGAGGGCAGCTGAGAGCCTGTGCAGAAGACAAATTAAAATTCCTTGCACCACCTTAACTAAAAGTGTCAAAGTTCCTTGAAGTCTTAAATAATCCTTTACCCCCATCAGACAGCCATGGGAATTTATGGTGGTTTCCCCTGTGTTTTCAGCCTTTTTCCTCTGGAGCCAGACCGGCACAGAACTGGAAGGGAGAGGGATTTCTGAGGTGGATTGAGGGGCTGCGGCCACTTGCCGTGCGGTGGATGAGCCAGCCCCAACCATCCCTCCCACAGGCCTTTTGGCTTGTTTCTTCACAATGCCCTGGAAGTGAGCATCACTCATGCAGGGTATTACGGTGTGAGAATACTTAAAATCTTATAAACATTTTATTTAAAAGTACAGGTCATTTTAGTAGTTTGTTAGTGTCAAGCTAAGCTCCCTGTGTGTCTGAGGGTCTATTGCAAAGCCTCTGTGTTAACACTAATCCCCTCAGGATCCCTCCCTAGCAGACAGGACTGCTGACCGCTCTGAGCAAAGTTAAGCAAATTGCCCTAAACAGGGTTATCTAGTGAGGGGAGCAGGAAGGCCAAATGCAGGCTGAGGTTTTACATCTGTAAACAAGACTCCCCCAGCCCGGGGGGTCTGAAGCTGGGAAGGTCCCGTCTGACACATGCAGCTGTAATTCCAGTTCCTGGCAGGCTGGAACAATGGGGACATTGAGGTTCAACAACCCATCGGGAGGTTTCAAGCACCATTTGCTATCCTTGTTTACAGTCTTGTCTATTTTAAAATCAGTTCCCTTAGCCAAACAAGGTGATAAAAAGAGTCAGATTAGCAAACGGGATTAGTCTCCTGTGATAGGTAGGTGGATTTTTGTTTGTTTTTATCAGGCAAAAAATAAGACGTTGAACATTCAAGCTGGAGAACGTCCCAACAATTGAGCCCACGTCTGTTTACATTCATCAGCGCTGGATTTATTGGTATGTGCTCGACACTTTCCAACCGCTAAGGCAAGATCGTGGCTGAGAGGAGCCAGAGCTGCGGGGTGGACGCAGCTGCAGACCACGGAGCTGACGCTTTAGGAGAGGTTCCCCTTTCCCGTCATGCGAGTGAACGCTCATGTAAGGATGCGACACACACGCAGAGCTTTGTCTCGGTCACACGAGCACTGCCGCCGCTTTTCACGCATGCCTTGGTCTGCGCTGTAAAACCCAGTGAGTTTGGCAGGAATTGGTCATTTTGGCCCAGGTCCAACAATGAGGGCAAAGCAAGCAGAGTTCAGGGGCTTGCTCAGCAGCTGGTGCAAACCACTGCAATCCCACTGCCTTCCACTGAGTTACCCCAAATTATGAGTACTGAGGCCAGGGAGTTTTAAGCACTGGGGGTTATGGCCTAATACCACCTTATTGATAGGGCTGCTGCTGTTCTGGTTTTAACCCAGTAACAGGTAAACATTTGGCCTCAGTTGTGGTGTGGGACCAGAATTTCTTCTGAATTAAGTGAGCAACCACCAGCTTTAGGAACAGCTCTTCTTCTTTATCACCCCGACACCAGGCAAGCCTGTAACCCTGTCTCCGAACCCCTTGTGAACTGGAACTTCTCCTAACAGGTCCAGTTGTTGATCGCAGCCAGCGGTACATGAATAAATGGAGTATTTTTTACCTGAGCTGTTAGCTGGAGGATTTACCTAAGTATAGGAGAGGATTTTCAGCTGGGACGAGGGAAGTTGGCTGCAGGTTTTGCCAGAGGCGGAGTGCAGCACTGCCCAGCTTCCTCACCCAGTGGCACAACTACCATGTGCCCCCAAATCCTGTAATATTTGCATAACCAGTGTTGCAGTTCACCACCACCTCGCTGCCTGCCGCTGTGTCCGTGGGGTGCTCGCTGGCCCGGGGAGCACCGTGACTTGCACCCAGCTAAGCCCTGCACACGCTGTTACCCGGCGAGACCGGCCTGAAGCCAGGGCTGGGGAGGAAGGAAAAGCAATCCCTTCTTCATCCTCTCTTCCACACTGCTTGCACGGGGTGGGTTGCAAGCACTGCCCTCCAGGTCTGACTCTCCCTGCTTCCCAAACCAATAAATATCTGCCAGACCGCTGCACTCATCAGTTCTAAACCTAACATTTGGAGCTGCTGTGCATTAGGAGGGTGGGTTTGTCATTTGAGTGGGAGTCAGGTTTGGCTGGGGTCTCCCAGACAGCACAAACAGCCGCAGGGAGCAGGACCCCCAAAACAACACAGGTCCCTGAGGGCTGGAGCCAGGGAAGAGCTCGGGCATGTGGCCTTGGTGGAGCAGAGCGGGGAATGCCGCGCCGCCGAGCCCGGGGCAGGCAGCCCCCTCGAGCGGACCGGGGCAGGCAGCGTGCTGAGAAGGGCTCAGCTGAGGGGGGCACCAGCTGCCCACCCCTCCAGCTGGCACTGCCTTCTCTCCCTTTGCCCCCCCCAAAAGCACTGACACGGGCTCACACTCTGCTCTTCAGCGCAAGGGGAGCTGCTGCTGCCCCTTTCTGTGCTAGCCTGCCGGTCAGAGCTGCCACCCAGGATGTGGGAGACCCCGATGACAACCTTTTTTCTACCCAAAGAGAAGCAAGGGCTCGCCTTGCACTGCCCAGGGAGCGGGCTACGGCGTCGGGTGGTGCGGATGCGGGAGGCAGCAGGCCTGTCCCCGAGCCGTGGGAGGCTCAGCCTTCCTCCCGTCCCGCAGCACGCCGGCGGGACGGGCGCACGGAGCGGCACGGCGAGGGGACGGAGCAGCAACCCAGGAGCAGAGAGCAGCCAGAGGGACGGAGCGGTGAGGGCCGCGGGGACATGGCGGGGGGCAGCGGCGGCAGCACGGCCGTGCTCAGCCGGGAGCTGCTCCGCCGAGGAGCGGGAGAGCCGGGGACCCCCTGCTGCCTCCCGGCCCGCGGGCCAGCAACGCGAGGGCGGGCTCCGAACGGAAAGGCTTTGCTGCTCGGCTCTCCCCGGCTTCCCCAGGCTGGCGGCCTCGCCGGGGCTGGGCTCCGCTTTCTCCTAATGCCTGGGAAAAGGAAACAGAGCTGGTGCTTCGCGCCTACTGCTGCGCTGACATTTCCAAACTCCCGGCCCGCGTGCGGCTACACGCGGAGCCGGCTCCAGGCACAGCATCTGCTGAGCCTCCGCTCCTGAGGCAGTTCAGGCTCCTGCTCCTCCAGGTCCCAAAATGGCTCAGTAGGAAGAGTGACATGCTTGCGTTCACCTTGACAAGCATTAATTATACCTGCATGCTTCATCTCTCATCGTTTCTGTTTCCTACCCAAAAGCAAGAGAAACTGCTGGAGGGAGGTGTTGGGCTAAAACTCACACACGGTGTGACCTGTACCTTGTTTTCTCACGCCCTTGCTGCATCACCCTTTCTCTCGCGCTCCCCTCCCCAGCTGCCAGCCCCTGTGGAGCGGGGCAGAGCGGGACAGGCAGAGGGACACCGGCCAGGACGGGTGGGCGCCGGGACGGGCAGAGTGACACCGGGAGGGACGGGTGGATGGAGCCCGGCTGCTGTGCCCCCCGGGACGAGCACCCTCAAAGGGCCAAAATACTGCAAATGGCAACACATGACGAAAACAACACTGCTTTTAACCGCCAACCCCGGGCACAAAGGAAACCTCGTACCTACTGTTGTATGGAAAATATCTCCAAGGCAACAGCGCGCGGCAGGAGAAGCTGCGTGACGTTCAGCGCTGTCGGTTGACCGACTGGCGGTGATGTGGGTACCTGGCGGATGCTCCCCGGCGGGTCAGCGCTAAGCCTACGTGTAGCCTGATGAATATTTGCAGCGCTCAATGCTATGTGTGCGTTTGTGGCTATTTTACACATCTCCGCCTTTCTCAAATTTAGTCTGGGTGTGGAATTGTTTTTAGATTCAGATGTACTTAAAAAAGAAAACGAGACCCCACAGAACCAGTTGCTGCTCTTCATTTGGAGCTGGAAGTTGGTGAATCAAAAACGAAGGTCCGGTTTTAAACCATATCCAACACCCTTTGTACTAAAGAGCTTAATCTGTTTAGTTTAACAGAGAGATAATGACAGGAATTTGATTACAGCTTTTGAACACCTGTAAGGAGAACAAAAGTGTGTTAGTTTGGGGTCTCTCTAGCCTAGCAGACAGACGTGTTTTAAGATCCAGTGACTGCAGGCTGAAGCTCTCCAATGGCAGAGCGGGGCCAGTGTGAAGAGCCAGGAAAACCACGGTTGGGAACCGTTTCCTGAAAACTAGGAGCCTCTTAGCCTGAGTGGGTTTTTTAAAGCAAGGCGGTTATTTCCTACAAGAGATGCTGCAGGCAGGTGGGAACGCAGCCAGGGCAGTGCCGTGGGTCACAGCATGGAGAAGGTCGTGTTGGACAGTGACAGGGATTTCTCCTGGGTTTGGATTCTTTGCGTGTCGACTGCAAGTCTGGCAGCACGTAGAGCCCGTGAAATGCAAACCTGAGCTACCCCAGGAAAACCAAACCAAGTAATCGTTGTAAATTAGAGGACGCGGTGTGCCGAGCCGTTTATCGTGGAGATGAGCCGTGTAACGACCCGCGTCCTGCGTGGAGGCGGGAGGCCGGGATCACCGCGGCTCCCTTTGCGCCACATTTGTCCGGAATCTCGCCCCGGCTCGGGAAGGGCTTTTCCCCTCACCGCCGAGAAAACACGGCGGCATCGGCAGCAAATCCTCGAGGTACCGAGCGAGCGGCCCCAAAGCTGTCGCGCTGAAATCCAAGGAGGTGAAAAGGCCTCGCAACCCGCTTCGCTTCGCGCTGTCCCCGCCGCTCGAGGGGCCCCACGCGTGATCCCTCCCCACCGCGACCCCCAGCTCCTCTTTCCTCGCCGTTTCTCTCCGTTTAGTTTTGGCTCCGAAGGGAAAAACCAGACGCCGCTGGCGCCATCTGGTGCCACCTGCGGGGTGTCACAGCCCCCGGTGCTGGGGGGACACCGGGACTGGGGGGGATACAGGGGCTGGGGGGGATACAGGGGCTGGGGGAGGGACACTGGGACTGGGGGGATACAGGGGCTGGGGGGACACCAAGGCTGGGGGGACCCCGTGGCGGGGGGTGACACTGGGGCTGGGGGTGACACTGGGGCTGGGAGGGGGACAGTCTGGTTGGGTGGAAAAACCCAGGGGCTGGGAAAGGACACCGGGGCTGGGGGTGGGATACAGGGGCTGGGGGACCCACAGGGTCTGGGGGGGACACTGGGGCTGGGGGGGGATACAGGGGCTGGAGGGGCACCGAGGCTAGGGGGACCCTGGGGCTGGGGGTGATACAGGGGCTGGAGGGACACAGGGGCTGGGGGGGGGGACACACTGGGCTGTGGGGGGAACCCCAGGGCAGGGGGGGACCCGCTGCTCCCTGTGTGGGTCTGTGGGCCCGGCCAGGGCTGACACGGGAACACACGGATGTGGTTTTTGGGGTTTGTTTTTTTTTTTTTGGTTTTTTTTTTTTTTTTGTTTTTTTTTTTTAATATATGTACTTTTTTTTTTTTTTGGTGGGGGGGTAAGAGCAAGTGCTGAGTGCGGAGCAAGTGGCTGTTGAAGGGGGGGCCGGGTGGCAGGCTGGGGGTGCAGGGGGCCGGGGGAGCCTGGGCCTGCGCCCGAAGCCAACCCCTCGGTCCGGGAGCAGGAGGGTGGCTGGGTGCCGCCACCCCCATCTATCCCCTTCGACACAACCCGCCCAGCTGACCTGCCCCCGGCAGAGAGGAGGGAGCAAAGGCGACGGTCCCGCACCCACTGGAGACTGTGGCAGCGCGACACCCAGGTCTGAACAGGGGAACTGTCCCGCGTGGGGTGGGAGCAGCCGGGTCTCTCCAAAGGCAAACGAGCAGCTTCAAAAGTTTGTTGTTTTTTATTTTACTCTTAACACTATCATGCCAATGTCGTTCAACGCTTTGACACCAAAAATGTCACAATAAACATTAGAAAGCTAGCAAGGGGAAGAGCAATTTTCGTGTCTTTTCCTCCCCTTCAGTGCTACGATGGCCAAAATTACTGCAGGACCCACTGACCTCCGTGGACTGTGGATGAAGTAACAAGGGAAACGTTGCACTGGTGTTGGATCTGAGGTTGGGGCTCTGTGGTCTGTGTCCTTACCCCAAGCACAGCCCCTTTGCTTCCAGCCTGATTTCTAATCAATTGCAGTGGTATAATATGTCAGCTCATTTCTGTTCAGTTGTTTCCAGGGGGCACTTTAGCTTGGCCTTCACATGTTTCCTAAAGTCTTTTCAAAAGCATGTTCTTTAAGTCTTCTGAACTAAACCTGCATCCACGGGCCCTGTAGCGCAAGGCCCCCGCCGATGCTTGCTGGTGCAACTTGGGGCGGGGATGATATTTCAGCCTGAGAACAGAGCAGATCACTCAGCTCCGAAATATAAAACATACTCAGTTCTGAAATAAGTCAGCACCACGCAGCCGGCTGCACGGCATTGAACCCCCAGAGCCGGGGCCAGGACCTGGGGCCCCCCTGGGGATGCAAAAGGCCTTGGGGACCCCCCTGTGCCAGCATCTCCCGGCACGGCGTGTCCCTGCAGCCCTGCTCCTGCACGATGTGCCGAGCGGTTCTCCCCATCCCCGCTGCGCCGCGTTGCCGGCTTACCCGTGAGCGCTGCCCTTTCTGTCACATGTCTTGCCAGGATGTGACAAGCAACAATTTGGGTGCTCGGTGTTTTTTTATCTCATCTCCTTCCACCCCACTGCACCACGTTTGCAGCTTTCTCAAAGCCCGGCCACATGCTGCTTTGCCGTGGCTCTTCGCCAAACGTTACTCACCACACGGTACAAGATTTATATATTTAGCCAGTGCAGAGACAATTATCACCAACTTAAAAATAGGCATAAATGAGCCGGCAGCTATTGCTAACAGCACCCGCGCGTACCAGAGGGGCCGTGGCCGTGGGTCTCCCGTGGGCCGGGCGGTGTTGGGCGCGTTACCCGTCACCACAAACCAGTGCAACGTCAGCACCAAAGCCACCTCTGCCCTCCCCCGTCTCGGCTGGCAGCGAGCCTTCCCGGGTGTGAGGCTGGCCCTGAAGGGGCTCTGCACAACAGCCCGTCGCCGAATGTAACCCCGGCCTTCTGCGTCCTGCCCCCCGCTGCCGCCCGGCACCCCGAACCCCGCCGAGCTGCCTGAGCACCCCGCGGGAGCCTGCGCTGAGCAGTAACCATGGAGATGCCTGCGGCTCCCGGGTCTGTCCTCCAGTGCATCTGCGGAGGAAGAGAAAGGCTGCTTCGCAGAAAAGCAGATTATTATTTGCGGTTGTCCCCTTCTTGCTTTCCATACCCAGTGCTGAACACCCGCGCCGGCGCTGGGCCAGCCCCGGGGCTGCAGGAGCTGCGGCCGACAGCGGCGGGTGACCGAGCCACGGGGCTGACACTCGCCTCCAGCACGGGGACTGCCCGCAGGCCTGTGCTGGTGACAAACTCACCGCTGCCGTGTCCTGTCCTGACCCTCCTCGCCCCCCAGGCAGCCCTGCCCGGCCCCTGTCCCCCACAGCAGTCCCACAGCAGCGCGTGGACGTCGGCAGCGGCGGGGAAACGTGAGGGAAACCAGTAGATCCAGCGAGAACTTGTTCAAGGTCACTTGCCTGTGTTTGAGGTTCCCCTAACGGGGGTGAATCTCTTCAACCAGGTTTCCCAGCGATTATCTCTGTTCGGAAGGAGTTTTGTTAGGGGCTGTCAACAGCCCTACCTGCACTGCCCCCAGTCACAGGCCCTTTAATGAGGTAGCTCGTCCGGGGATTGTACCCAGCTCTCCAGTTCCACAACACCTAAACAGGCCATATCTAACTACAGCCAATCTGGAAGGGGAATAAACAAGTATACGCTTTGCTAAACACAGCTAAAATCTGGGTCAGGATGAGACCAGCTCCATCTAACAGCGAAAGACGTTGTCGTTTCCCGTCCATCCTTCAGCGAGGAGCTAACGCTTCCTTCAACCGCCCAACGTGGTACCTGACCTGCTCCTGATATTTCTGTGAAGTACGAGAGTATGAACGGCACCTGCAAAATACATGTTGTTCTCACAAATCGCACATTGCGATGAGACAGATCAGCAAGCTTTGCAAGACACGGGCCTGTGACAAACAACAAACCCAACCGGTGCCAAGTAGCTTGTGTGTGGTGGGCAGAGACACCCAGACACTTGCAGTACCTGAGAAGCTGGGATCCAACTAATGCATTACCATACCTAAAGGGAATAAAACCCCTTCAGTGCTAAACGCTGCTTTCTAGTGTATTTCTAAATTGACCTGTGATATTATTTAGGAGCTCGCATTATAAGACCATCGTTCTTTTAGTGAGGTTAGGACACTGTTAAGCTGAAGAGGAGAAATGCATCATCTTTCCAAAAATAAAACGCTTCATGATTTTATCGTGACTTCTTGTTACCGACACATTTGAACAGACCGGAATGCCAGAGCCTTTAAACTGCTGGGGTTATGAGAAGACTGTTCCATCTACCCTGCTTCCGTCCTAACGTATTTGCTTTCGCATCCAGATCACCGCTCGCCGAGCACGCTGCTAGAGCTCTAATTTACATTTTGCCAAAACATCACGACTCCTTTCTTAGCCTCTTTACACCCACCTTGTTTTGCTCCAGTCCCGAATTGCGGTGTTCAACATCTCTTGTGCGATGGCAGGGTTACGCTCTCACTATGTGAGGAATATATAAGCGCTTTTAATTTTGGTGCTCCCCTGTTGCTCGGACCCACCTTTTCTGTCCCTTCCCTTTCTGGTCGGATGGCGTTGTCCCCAGCTCACCCGAGGCTCTCTCCCCTCTGCTGCCGTGGAAGCTGGTGCCCGTGGGTGCTGCCGGGTCTCCCTGCTCTCAGCCCTTTTCCGTGCCGGGCTCTGCCGACGCGTTGTGCGAGGAGAGCATCCTTCAGAAGGGTCTTGCGCGGTGATGCTGCGATTAAAATGGGCGTGCGGCAGTGATCGCCTTCTGGAACGAGAGACAATACCTCGCTCTGCTCCCGTAGGGCTGGCAGAAAGTTCTCCGGTTGGGAACGGCAGAGAGAGACTTTGTCCCCTCTTCCAAAACTGGAAACATTCACACCGTGGCACTCGGCCCCTGGGGAATGTGTCCTGGCCCCGGGTGGCGAGGGGCCACCATCCAAGCTCCAGGACTGCACTTACAGGGACGTTTAATCCGAATCTCCCCTTTTTGGACATACTTTCATGTACAAATACTTAGGAATCCCAGTTCTCGAAGGACAAAGGCTTTCACTGCTAGCTTTCTATCGCCCCTTCAGGGTAGAACCCCAGCCAAGCATGTTTGACTTCTCCCATGTGCGGTTTTACTCCAGCCCTATGGAAAATAAAAGTATCCCTTGGGAAACTGCTGGTGCCACATCCCAGGCTCCGCTCCACCCAGCTCCACCCAGCTCCCCGCACAGCCCAGCACCCTATAGCAATTTCTCTGGGGGTCCAACGAGCTGCAGATGGGACGGCACGGCCAGAGGGTTGGCACAGTCCCTGCCAGGGGCCGGGGTGGGTGGTGGGCACCGTTGCCCTGGCCGTGTTTGAGGTAGTCGGTAGCCACCATCCAAGCTTCCGCAGGCCGGAGGTGGCAGGAGAAGGCTCGGCCCCCCAAGGGCGGGGAGCACCTCTCTGACGGGGTGCACCTGGGCCTCCAGCACGTCTCCAAGTCACAGTATGCCAAAATAAATGGCAGGCTTGTGACAAAAGTGTAATTGGCAGAAAACAGCCACTTTCTGGCACTGAGCACAAAACAACTTTCTAAATCAACAGCAGTTTTTTCCCTCATTGACTTTGGAAAGCCTGCTGACTTCGGAATTGCTGCAGCCTGCTGTAAATGATGTCTGAAATGAAAAAACATCCTCTGCCCCAGCACAGCCGGACTCCCGTGTCGCGTTGCAGCCAGACACAAACCACCGGGGTGGTTGGAGGTTTTGCTCCTTTTGTTGATCACAGTGTGCACAGCTTGATTTTTTTTTTAATTTAAAGAAAGCTGCTTTCTGCCCCGAGGCCAGCCTTCACACAGGGTCCCCTCCGGCCAGGCTGGGGTCCGATCCTGCCCAGTGGTGCTGGCAGGTTGGCAGCAGCCTGTAACCCCGTGCTCACTCCCAGTGCCCGGAGAGGCTGCGGGAAGCCAAGCTGAAATGGGATCAACCCCGGACATCCAAACCGGTGGAGCATAAAAGTAGTTTAAAATTTCATTTTTCCCCACGTGCTCCTTCTGCAGGCGCTGGGAGGGGATGATGGAGCCCGGACTGCCGGGAGGGAAGGTGGGGGGGGGTCACCGTGCCCCTGTGCTGTGGCTAGGGCTGTGTAGGCAGGAGGCAAGTGGCACATCCAGCCCGTGCCATCGGCGAGCCTCGGCACAGAAGCCCGAGCCCTGGCTGGCAGCAGCCCGGGGAGGGGGCTGAGGCTGCCGCAGCGCGGGGGCTGAACGGGAGCCAGAAATGCGGTGTTACTGCAAGAAAAGCAGCCGTGGGAGTCTGGTATCCCTCGGATAACATTTTTTTCCCCGTCTACCGCGCAGTAATAAATGCTAGCTGAAGTGCAGCCGGAGGCCGAGGCGGCCGTGGGCGCTGTGCCCGGGGAGAGGCAAACCGAGAGTCCGGGGGGCGAAGGGAGAGCGTGGAAAAGCTGGCAGAAGTGCTGGGAGAAGCAGAGCTGGGCAGAGGAGGGAAGGCTGAGGGGAGAGGGGGTAAAAGGCGGCTTTGGGGGGAGCGGGGAACAGCTCCGGGGTTTGTTCGGTGACGGCTCGGCCAGGCTGACCCGGCTCTTGGTGGCCTGGGCCAGCGGCTGCTGGGGCTGCGGGCCACTAACACCGGTGGGGTGTGGTGTGGGGCTGAGCCACTCCCCACTGCGGGGCAGGAGCTGCTCCGCTCCCCACGGCAGCACTCCCGGCCCTCCCAGCGCTCCCAGTCCTCCCAGCCACGCTCGGTGCTCCCACACGGGTGGAATAATCGCTCCAAAATAGTTTATTTCTTACTTTTTGTCGGCTTTTTGTAGCCCTCAGCTGAAAGCACAGCTTGCCCAAGTGGAAACGCAGGGTAACTGGTGTCTGGTGGCAGGGCTACGCTGCGGCGCGCTGGGCACGTGCCGGTGACCGGTGCGTGGTGGCCCAGCGAGGGCTCACGGGAGGCTGCAGTGCCGCTTTGGGTGCCGTGGGTTCTAATCAAACACCTTATCTCTAGGAAATCACGTAAGCCCCTCGTAATTTACTCGATTATGTTGCAGCAGAGGTCTGAAATGGGAGTGCTGGGAAGAGCTGGGAGCTGCCAGTGCCAGCACCTGGTCGGGTCCCGGCGAGCGCAGGGGTGAAGTCTGGCAGCCGGTGAGGTTTAATTCCAGCACACGGGGCTTCCTGGCAGAGATGCTGCTTTTCACGGGGTCTGACGGCAGGTTGGCGAAAGTCAGGAGGTTTTCTAAGCAGGAGAGATTCAAAAAGCTTTGGTTATGCTAAGTGGGACTTGCCTAAGCCAACAGTGGATTTGTGCCTGGCAGAGGTGACACAGAACTTGTTTGACATTTCCTTGCTTCACCCTGTTACAGCTATGACAGATTTTTCCTGAGTATTTAATAAATAAAAAGCTACACGAAACCCAGGACACACAGATGGCTGTAAGGAGCTGCGCAGAGGACGGGCTCCTGCAGCAAATCTCTCCTAATAGGTTCAGGTCCCCTGAAAAGAGGTCATTTCTCCTGAATACATTTGGTAAAGAAGCTTTGCTAAAATACAGAATTAAGCTAGGTTGGGTTTTTTTTTTTCTTTTCTTTTTAAATGGTATTAATCAGCTTAACACAAAGAAAGGCGCAGTGGAGAAGTTGCTTTGTAATTTTAGAAAACCTTGCAATCCTGACCTCGCTGTTGAATTAGCCCGGGGTGCCCTGTCTCCAAATCTGCTTTCCGTGCACCTGCAGGGTGGGAGGGGAGGGAGAAGGAGATGTGGAAGGACACGTCTTCCACCCTGATCTCTGCTGGACATTCCCTGGAGGAGGGTCCCCAGGGGCCCGATGCAGCCGGGACGGAGGCGGGGAGCCCGAGGCAGCACCCAGCACCCCGAGGTGCCACCCCTCCCAGCACCTGGGGATTAATCAGAGCTGAGCTTGACGCTCAGGGCTGAGAGAAATGTTTCACTGCTGGGGTTTGGGGTTTCGTCCATAACAGATTTTATGGTAAAGGGATGGCAGCGCCAAGGGGGAAGTTTCCTGGTCCTGGTTCTGTTTGATTCTGGTGTAATCAGATAATCTGTTTCATTTAAGAAAAGTTTGCCTGTGATTATTCCATCCTGGTGCCTGGACACGAGCTTTCATACGCTTCAAACTTACTACACTTGAGCATGGCATGAATCCCTGTCTCTTCAACTGTAGCATCGCCCTTTTAAAAATCTGAGTGCTGATTTACATTTAACACCCGTTATATAGGGCATTCAGCTTCTCGGTGGCCAGCAGGGTAAAAAGAAAAAAAAAAAAAAATTCTGATATTAAAAAAAAAACTCTGTATATAAATATGTATGCCTGCAATGGAGCAGAACAGCCCGCGGGAGCCAACCCACCTCCCGCTCGGCGTGCTGCTGCAGCCCATACATATGCATACCCGGCTCCCGGCGTATTTATAAACCCCCGAGATGTGCATCGCTATAAAAGCGCGGGGGTCGGCCGCCGGCGCTGGGCCGGGGCGCGGGGCGATGGGGGTCTGTCCCAGCCCCAGCACCCCGGCCCGGGCCAGGAGGGGCGGCTGCCCGGGGCGGCACGCACCGCTCTGGAAATAAAACCCCCGGGACACCTGCGGCCCACTCGGGAGCAGCTCACTCCCCAAAGTGTAAAATTACGTTTCCAGAAAAAAAACGACCGTGCTGCAAGTGGCTGGGAAACACAAGTGGCAGGAGGTGGCACTGAGCAGCTATTTTAGTGTTTTATTTTAAAAACACAGGCAGTGAGTGCCCCTGGCAGAGCCAGAGATGCCAGCATTTCAGAGAAACGTGTTGAAGAAAAGAGAGAAAAAAAAAAATAAAGAAAGATCTCTGCTTCCTTAGGAGGTTTGCAAATGTGGTCTTTGGAGGACCAAGGACGCTGATTAATTTGAACAAGCAGACAAAGACCCTGACATCAATTAAATACTGCTGATGGGGTGAGGTCAATAGTAATTATAACCTGCTCATATCTTCACGCGTTATAGATACATTTAATCTTTTTACTGAAAAGCGTTTTACTGAAATGATGTGGTATGATAATTTCTTACAGTATCCTGTTTCTAATTAAGTAGTTAGAAATGCAGTGGCTTGCACTTAATCGTCTGTGCTTCAGTTAAGTCCTTGCTAAAGAAATACCTCTATTTTTAATTTTTTTTTAATAACTGTAGCCTTTTAAGTGGCTTTGGAAATGGAGTTCACACTTCTGTCAGTATTTTTATACCCTTTCCAAATACGAGCCCTAGAGCCAATGACCATGACAGTGGCACAGCCATACCTTTGCGTTTTGCAGGGAAACCCATTATCCGCGCATTTCTGTCTTTGCTTGATGCTCACTGAGCACCAGGTTGGTGCCCAACGCTAAAAGCACGGAGGAAGTTTGCTCAGCAATTAATAACCATCACCCGTGCACGGGCAGCCGGCGCGCTGACCTCGCGCCCGCGTCACTGGGCTGCGCTGGGGGCCCCAAATCACCTTGGGGTGACACGGGGCGGGGGGGGGGGGGTGGCTGAGGGAACCTGGCTGGCCAAAGCCAGCGGGGCCACTGTCGCTGGTGCCCTGTGTTCCCAGGAGAGGGGAGCCAGGGCTGCGCTTTGCCGGCGGGGCCGGGGGTGGCCGAAGGTGAGACAAGATGCTCGCCCGAGAGCGGAGCCCCGTTTTGGGGTGCCCGGTTCCGCTGGAGCACGGCGGCGGTGCTGGGAATGCCGGGTTGGTTCAGGAGAAATGTCACACCGGGGAGCTGCAGAGGGAGCTCTGCCTTCCACCTCCCCATGCTGTCCCAGCCTCACCCGTGTCTCATATGAAGCTGCTTTGGTTCAGGGGCCATCCAGGCCGTGGAGAGCTCTTCCACCCGGTGCTAAAAAAGATCACAATTCTTCCTTTTTCCCCCCCGTCTGCCCAGGGAGGTGCCGCCTGCCGCGGGGTGAGCCCAGGGAGCCGCAGCCCCCGGCCCACCCGCACCCCCCGGGGATGAAAAGACTTGGGGCTATTCGAGGACAGAGGAGGGGACGCGTGTGCCAGCCTCCTGCCACCACTGGTGGCATTTCTAACAAATGGCCCTGCAAAAGGTGTTAACCACATTTTTTTTAAACCTAGCTGTGAAATCTTACTGAGTGCCTTAACCCAGACAATTAAGAGAGAGAGAGCACGACAGCCAGCGGCTAAATATAGCTCTGGAGCAGCAGCAGGGTTTGAGAAGATGTTTTGAAGGGAGGTTGGGAAACTGGGGAGCACTGGTGCGGGGTGGGGGGGGTTGGGGGATGCGCATCCCCCGGTTCATGCTTCGCTGCCCGAGCAGAAAGTGCAGCTGGGAGGGATAAGGCAGCTCCTCCACCGCGCTGCCAGCTGGGAGTACGCTTCAGCACATTTTTGTCTCTGATTTTAAATCTCTACGGAGAGTTTATAGCTGAGGTGATCCTTGCTGGGAGCAGAAGCGGTGGGGAGGGGAAGGGGGTGGACGGCAGCACTGAACGGCAGCGGGGCACGGGGCCGCTCCCCCGCCCGCTCTCCCGGGGCACGCCGGCGGCTCTCTCTTCTCAGCCCCAGCTCCTCTCCCTCCTTATTTTCCAAAAGCTCTGGAAGGATTTGCCCAAAGCATCAGTTACCTTATGCAGTGGCGGCCGTTGTCTGTCGCCACTGCCCTGAGCATCACTGCTTGTGCTGAGGGGAGCCGGGGGGCTGTGCTGGCCCCCTGGGCTTTGGGACCACCGCCAGCGCTGCCGGGCCACGTCAGGGCCTTGGGTCTTCATCCTGAAGCTGCCAGTTGTGTGACTGAGCCCCTGCTCCCACCCGCTGACCCTGCTCCCTCTGCCACCCGCTCACACACTTGGGCTGGCGAGGTTTGCGCTGGGCTGGAGCTTGCAGCTGCCCCCGCCAGCCCTGGGACTCCCTGGGTAGGACGTGCTAATGTGGGTTTTGGATCGCGCTCATTTAATGGTCACTTGGCACGGAGACAAATGTATTCGATTTGTTGGAGAATGTTTCTATCCCAGTTAAGTGGCTTTTATAGTTCCAGCCCAGCTGAGAGAGCTGATGCGGTCGTTAGTGCTTTCGACTCGGTGCTTTCCTGCTCCACAGAATTTCCACGTGGTTCGGGGCATCCCCACTGCTCCTCGTCCCCTTCTCTCCCAGTGGCACCGTTCCCGTCGCCCAGGGGAGGGCCGGGGCGGGGGGAGAAGCAAATGCTGAAGGCACTGAGGCTCAGAGGCAGCGGTGACAAGAGAGGTGGTTGATACACTCGTGGTGGCTTTGGTGATGGTGGAGGAGAGGCAGGGAGTGACCAGCTGGGCTCGGGGTGTCCTGCAGAGGAAAACACCAGCTCCAGAGCCTCAGCACCTCTCAGGGGGTGTCGCTGCCACCCCGCTTCCCAAATAATCAGCTTCTATCACACCAGATGCATGGGGGATGGTTAATAAAGCACCATGGATGATTACGTGAGCAAAGACAAGCACTGAGAAGTTCTCCTGAAGTTACTTAAATCAAACAATGCCAGCAGCCTCCAGCACTCCCTTCCTTCTCATCATCAGTCAAAACAAAGTTGAAATAATAGCGCACATCTCTCCCTGCAAGCCACGAGACACCAAGTCACCAGGAAAAGGCTGAGAGCAGCTCGTCAGAACGCATGCCACTTGTCTCCAGCTTCCCAGCTTTCCCAGTGATTGAGTAATTGCAGCACTGACTTGCACTGGGCTGGAGCAGAACTGCTTTTATCTTAAAAGAGCCCAGAAGTCTGAGGGGGAATGAAAGCCATGGTCTTTCCCTTTTCCTCGCCAGCCACAGCAAAGCCCATTTGAACATGGGCAGTGTCTGTGCTGTCCCTCAAGCACAACTTCTCCTTGTTTCCCTTCCCACCTGTGTGCTGGTGGCTCTGGGGAGGGCACGTGGGGTCTTGCCTGCACCTGGGCAGTGACAGACAGTGTCTGTTTGTCCATCTCCCACTGCAGACCCCCCGGCCTCCCCCAAAGCTGACCCCAAAATGTTGCTCTCCCGCCTGGCCAGAGGTTTAACTGCTCTCTGACGGTGCATGGCGGTGGGGGATCTGCCACCAGACCCCTGGGGTGGCTCAGAGCGACCCTCCTTGCTCAGTACACATCTCCAGGTTGCAGCTACGTATTTTTACATTAAAGTCTGAAAATCATAGCCTGTGAGGAGAGCAGAAGCCTTCAGGACCAGCTGACAGTGGGAAGCGGTGCCAGCCCTGACGCGCGCTTCCTGCATAGAACTGCACAGTGCTACAGGCAGCTCGCTTTTCTTTTGTTGCTGTCGACTTTCCTTTAAATCAGAGCATCGGTGCCAGCAAGGGCATCAGGCATCTGGGAAACGACCTCCTTCGCGCGCAGAGGGTAGTTCAAAAGGTTTCGTGACAACTGCATCTGCATTACACCTCATTTTACTGGATAAAATGTGTTAACAACTTTACAGATTTGGAGTCGATGAAAACAAGCATCACACTCAAATCATTTTCAAAGCACAGATCTCGAAAACCACTGGCAGCCTGACACACTTCTCCATATGTTATATAAAGTAACTGTTTACAATATGAGCTGGCAAATATCATATAATATAACTAATAATTAGATGACACTGAAGTATGACTCATTTTGAGTGATCTCATATGCATATTTATACACTTAAAAGTATTACTAGGAAAGAAGAGCAGAAGCTTCGCAAGGAGCACCAGCCTGATGGGTGTGCTGCTGCGGCTCCTGGCTGGGGGTCTCTGGGGGGCCCAGCCGGGATCGGCCCCAGCATCCCAGGGGGTCTCTGGGGGCACAGCCGGGATCGGCCCCAGCACCCCGGGGCCCCTCAGTGCTGGTGCTGCTGCCAGCCAGGGGCAGCACATCCCTCTCGGGTGGCACCGACACGGGCAAACCGAGGAGCTGCTGCTTTGGCAACAGTGGGCGGGATGAGGGTATCTCAGACGATAGAGAAAAACCGTAGGAAATTAGTAATTCCCTGCACTTTGCCATTGTAGAACGAACCCACCGTCCCCATTTTGGCTAAAGCTGTCTGACTTCTACCTCCTAGATTGTTTTCTCTCCCAGAATCAGGCTGGGTCTCTTCCCTCCATCACCCCACTCCAGAGCACCCCGGGGCAGGTGGCTGGGGGCTGCATCCTGCCGGAGCCCCCCGAGCTCAGCCTGGGCCCCCCCCGTGCACCGGGGCTGCGGGAGGAGCGGAGCTGGCGGCTGCTGCAGGAAGGGCTCCGGCTCCAAAATCCAACTGGGAAGCACCGCACCCCAGCAAGGCTCCTCCGGGCGGCCCCTGTTCCTGCTGTGTCACCTGCTTAGCTTCAAATATTAAATCTGGCGTTTAATTACAGGTAGTGATGACAGCGAGGTTAGTCATAATGCAGTAATTAAGCCCAAGGTTCGTACAACCCGGCGGTGGGGAAGGCGAGGCAGCAGCGCGGCCAGCGCCTCTCCTCCTGGCAGCAGGGTCGCACTGAGGAGACGCAGGAAGATTTCACAATGTGCAAATTATTTCTGGGGTTTGCTGGGGTAGACCTGTCACAATTTAATTTAAGTTTATCTTAGCCTAAGAGGCAAATTCTTTTGTTTGATATTTTAAACAATTCAGGCTAGGAGGCAAAGCAGAGCCCAGAACGCAGCCCCTCATCTTCTCAGCATCGGATGCTGATGAAGATGATGATGGGGGTTGAGTGGCTCCAGTTCCTCTGCTCCCTCCTGGAGATTTCCCACCAGCATGAATTTACTGGTGTTTCTGGGTCTGCTCCATGAAGCCCCCGGCACGGAGGGGCTTCAGGGCATGCTGGGCAAATTACAAAAGCACCGTTTGTGTTTTCTGCCCTCCCCCCCCGCCCTTCACAGCAAAGTATCAGGAATTTCTAAATTTGAAATCCTAAAATGCTTCTAGTAAGTGCTGCAAGGGCTGTACTGAAGCAGGTGGGATCCCGGGCCTTTGGGGAAGGGGCTGCTCTGCGGATGGGGCTGGGGTCACTGCCGTGTACTCCCGGCCTCCGCAAACTCCCGGGGCTGCGGCCCCAAGCCCCCGGCAGCGCAGGGGGGTCTGGGGGACCAGGCTGGGAGTACCAGTTTCTTCAGCCCCTCTCAAATGAGGGTGGTGGAAACCGCCTCAGACAGAAGCTGGGAAACTTCTCTCCCTGTGAGGCTGGATATCACAGCAAGCAATTTCAAATGTGTCATTTAAAGTGGAAAAAAAATAATATAAATTGCAATTGGATCTTAGCATTTTAGGTGCACACGTGCCTGCACGTAGTTACACACGCACACAACCCCCTCCCCTTAGATACGTACGGAGCCGACGGTGTATTTTTAGATGCAGTGTAAATTGATCCTATTCGCAAGCTCTCTGGTTTGTATAAATTGATTAAGAAAAGCAACGACTGAAAGCTTTTTTTTCTATACAAACATGAAGTGTCCATGCAATTCTGGGCAGGAAAGGGAATTAATTTCCGAAGGTTTACTTCAAAATCCCCTCCCGGACGGCGGGTGGTTTTTCATGGGAGGGGAAAAGCCAGCGCTGCCTGCGGGCTGCCGCTCCGCGCCGCACCCTCCGCTCCCGCCGTTCCGGAGTCGGCAGCGGGCCGACACGCAGCCCGTGAGCAGGGCCTGCCTCTATTTTGGGTCCAGATAACTATACTTAGGGCTGACTCATCCCTTCCAGTATCAGCTGCAGGAGAGCTTAAGCGAGCAGAGCCGGTGACCAAACCCACTGGCGACAGCATTTCGGGGCCACGAAGCCAACCCGGAGCCTTTCCGCTGGCGTCGGGGACCTTCTCGCAGCCCAGGCCCGGCGTGGGGTGATGGGGTGAATTTTGGCCAGTGGCTGGGAGTGGGGAGGTGGGTGCCCCGGCTGCGGGCAGGGGTCCTGCCAGCCCCCACGCAGCGTCACACGGGGGGCGTCCCTCCGCGGAGCCGTCCCTGGCGGGGCACGGGCCTGGGCTGGGGGTGCTGCCAGCCAAAAATCCAGGTCTGCTTCCTTACATCCGTCTGTTAAAGTCAACTGCTTACGCAGCCATTTCCTGGGGAATGGTGTTCACTGGGGTGCACTGGCATTTAACCTCTCTTCATTTAGTAGCCTGCTGATGATCCCAGAGCCAGCCCAAGAAGCGTTTCGGTGTGCCGATTAAGAAACGCATCTGAAGCTGGCCGCAGCAAAGCTAGATATCGCTGGTATGATACCAGTCCTGCCAGCAAACAGCAAAGAGGAATGTTTTTCTTTGCAGATTTATTCCCCATGCAGAAAAGGAAGGCTAGAGAACATTTTCATTGAATCACATCCAAACAGTCAAGTCAGCCTTCTCCATCTGCTTGAAGTGAGAGTTTAGTTGTTAATTTGCCTCCATGGGTCTCTCTGTACCTATTTTCTGTGGTGGTATGGTGGACACCTGTAGGTCATTTCTCTTCTGATTTTTGCTGTGCTCGGTTATCGCTGTCAAGTGATATTTTGCCCAATGTCTGAAGGAGAGGAAATGGCTTAGGAATAAAAGAGCATTTTGGTAAAAGCTATTCTGATGGTAGCAAGAGCTGGCTTATAAACCCAGAGCTTTTACTCTGAATTGAATCCCTTAAGTAATATCTGAATATTGGAATAATTTTTTTTTAAAGGTGTTCAATGTTGGAAACTTTATTTTTAGCGTGTAAATGTCAAGGCAAACGGCAGCCTTTCAATCTTCCCCCAGCTCCTCCCGCTCAGTGCCTGAAGCTCCTGCTCCCCTCCAGCATCCCTCCACGGGGCCGGGAGCCCCCTCAATGGGGGAGAAGCGTGATGCTGTGCCCACCTGGGCCGGGGGGTTGTGGGCTGGGGAGTGGTGGGATGGGGGTGCTGGGATGGGAGTGATGGGATGGGGGTGATGGGATGGGGGTACTGGGTTGGGGGGTGCTGGGTTGGGGGGTGATGGGATGGGGGTGCTGGGATGGGGGTGCTGGGATGGGGGGTGATGGGATGGGGGTGCTGGGGTGGGGGGTGATGGGATGGGGGTGCTGGGATGAGGGGTGCTGGGATGGGGGGTGATGGGTTGGGGGGTGCTGGGTTGGGGGGTGATGGGATGGGGTGCTGGGATGAGGGGTGCTGGGATGGGGGGTGATGGGATGGGGGTGCTGGGATGGGGGTGCTGGGGTGGGGGGTGATGGGATGGGGGTGCTGGGGTGGGGGTGATGGATTTGGGGGGTGATGGGATGGGCGTGCTGGGATGAGGGGTGCTGGGTTGGGGGGTGATGGGATGGGGGTGATGGGATGGGGGGGTGTTGGGGCTGCTGCAGGACTGGGGCAGGCAAGGAGAGGAAGCAGTCCTCCCAGCTCTCTCCCTTCCCTGAAGGACTTTGTTTTAAAACAAGTAGTCTTTTAAAAATCTAGGGCAAGTCAGGCTCTTGCCAAAATTAGTCTTTGTGCAAGAGCATGAGAAGGAATTTTAATGGGTAGCTGGTATGTGGGGATAGAGAGAAATGACTGCTTTTACTATCTAAATACTGTTTTAAATAAGGCTGTAATATCAAGCAGCTTTGCCACGCTCACAGATATGTTTTACAGGAAGCATCACTGCCACCGCTCAGTAATACACAAGAATGTTAAACAACAACTTACTTTTTCATTTGTGCCAAACGTGTCCTGACACATTGCTGAGGCAGATGAAAGCTGCGGCTCAAAGGAAAGCGCAGGCAGAGCCTGGGCACACTGCTTTTATCTGGCCTGGTTGTTGTCGCCGTACTGGGACCCCGTGCAGAGCCTGCTGTTGGGATGGGGGTGGGATGGGGGTGGGATGGGGGTGGGCTGCCATGGAGGCGTGTGGTAGAAGACCTCACCAGTTATGGAATTCATATAATAGAAAACAGGGAAATGGGAGTTGCCAGGGGCAAAAATAATTACGTGATTGCACGCCCAGCTCCATCCTGGCTCCTGCCCCTTGTCAGCACAGCCCGGGCCCTTCGCAGCGGCGCCGACTTTCCCCGGGGGCTCTGCCTATGACTAAAACTCATAGGTACACTCTCATCCCTATAGCAAAAAGTGGTGTGTTGTTTTTAACCGGGCTTTTAGGATCTCTGCCCGTGCCGGTCCCAGGTTTCCTGCCGAAGCCGCGTGTGTCCCCCGGGACATGCTGTGTGGCAGCACCACTAATTCACAGCTCTCCTGGTGCAGGAACAACATCCACACGACGTACTGCTCTGACTGGTTACCTGGGCTGCGCCGAGACAGAATCTGTGTGACTTCATTTTGCATTAATCTGTGTTTCTGAAGGCACTTGATGGTCCCGGAGAGGTTTTTCTCTGCTGCTGAAGCTTTCTCGGAGCGGGAAAAGGTTTCTCTGTGTGGCAAGTGAACCAACCCCCCCAGTGTCCGTGGTGCAGAAGCAGCTTCTGGCCGCGCCAGGGATGCCCGACGCTACTGCTCGGAGCATTTTGGCCCAGGGAAGAGTCGCCAGCAGCTTCTCTTTGACCTCAGACGTGCACATCGCGGTGCCAGGCACAACCTTCAAAGGGGGAGAGATGAGCTTGGGGTTGCCTGAGCCCGACAGCGTCGGCTCCAGCGACAGTGGCAGGTCTGGAGCCCCGTCCCGGTCCAGCCCAGGACGGGTTTGGCCGTGCCGGGGCTGTTGCTGGTCACCGGGGCCAGTGCTGACCCTGCACCCTCGGACGGTGTCGTGGTTTACAGCCGGCTGCAGCCCAACACCACGCAGCAGCTTGCTCGCCCTCCCCCGGTGATGGGGGAGAGAATGGTGAGGGTCAGGACACTCATGGGTTGCGATAAATACAGTCTAATAATTAAAATAAATAGAATTTTTAAATTATTATTATGATTATAATAAGTGTTGTTTATTATTATTTATTAATAACATTACTTTTTATTATTGATAATAATGATGATGACGATGATGATGATGATAATGATAAAAATAATAATAATAATGACAATAATAATAGACTATACAAATGAGTGATGCACAATGCGATTGCTCACCACTCGCTGACCGATGCCCAGCCCAGCCACAGCCAGTGATCCCTGAGATGAGAAAAATCCCCAAACCGCAATCCTGGAAGCAAGAGCGAGGGCTTCCCCGCCACCCCTCCTCGACCCGCTGAGCATGACGCTGTCTGATACGGAATATTTCAGTGGCCAGTTTGGGGCCGGTGCTCTGGCCGTGCTCCCCCCCAGCTTCGTGTGCACCTGCGCAGGGGCAGGACACGGGGAGTTGGAAAGTCCTGGATTTCTCAGCAACAGCTGAAAACATCAGTGTGTTATCAGCATTCTTCTCATACCAAATCCTGTACTGAACCCCAACCACAGCACTATTGTAAATACTAAAAGATGAAAAAATTAGCTCTATCCCAGCCAAAACCAGGACAGAGGGTCAGTGGGAGGCTTTAAGGAAATCGCAGCAGCCTCTAGTAAGGGCAGTGTTGTTTGACAAATCTTTTGTAAGAAAGGCCCAGTAATATCAAACAAATAAATAATTTGTCCTCAACAAGACAAAGTTTATTTATTTTCAATAAATATAAGGAAGCAATTCTTCCCTGTGCGGGGGGTGAGGCGCTGGCCCAGAGGAACTGTGGCTGCCCCCTCCCTGGAAGGGTTCAAGGCCAGGTTGGACGGGGCTGGGAGCCCCCTGGGCTGGGGGAAGGGGGCCCTGCCCGGGGCAGGGGGGGCACTAGGGGGGCTTTGAGGTCCCTCCCAACCCAAACTGGTCTGTGATTCTACGATTTTCCATGTATGACTGAACTTTGGTGTTTATACTGAGGATACTTAAATTCTACCATGCAAGTAGTCTGCAAAGAATTAAACTTATATGGGTTCTTAAAAGTACTCATTCATTCTGAAACTAATAATGGTATAATATTTGGTACGAAAACTGTGTATAACCCCCAAGAGCTTCTCCCGGCTGGGTCCCAGCGAGGCCAAGCGAGCAAGTCCTCACCCCTTGGTGCCAGAGCTGCGCCCCAGGCCCCCGGCGCGTCGGTTCGGGCTGCTGGGCTGTGTGGGGGATCATCCCCCCCCCCGGCTGCCAGGCCCTGCTCTTTGGGTGGCTGCTATCCCGGCCACGGCCTCGGCGCTCCGCTACTCCCAGCGCGGGCTACCCACGTCCCACGCCTGCCACCGCCCGCTCTACAGCTCCGAGGTTGCTTCTGCGCTCCCCGCGCCACCGGAATGGGGAACAAACCTCTTCACACCCGGGTCGCATTAAGAAGCAGACCCCGGAGCGCTCGCCCCTTGGGTTGTCCCCGCTCTGCTCCCACCCGAGCGGCTCGCCGTGCTGGCCCCGGCACCCAGCTCCCACCCGAACCCCGCGGAGCTGGCGGTTAGCGCCATAGCTGGGTCATTTCTCAGCCGCCGCCTTGCAAAAAGATCCGTTTCCTACAAAAGGCCATTTATTCACAGTGGAAGGAAACGCATTTTTCACCAGTCAAGCCCACTTTCACAGAGCGATCTCTGTTAGAGGGCGCGTGCTGCCAGCGGGGCAGCGGGTGCCGGCATGGCCCCCCCCCCCCCCCGTGTCTGGCCGTGGGGATGCTGCCGCAGGGACGAGCGTGCCGGAGCTGCCGCGTGGAACTGCCAGAAACGGCCCGCAGATGCCTTTGGTGAATTATTTACATAAATCGCTCTGCTGGTCCTCGGCTACCTGGGAATGCCAGGAAGGGTCTAGGGTGTTCCCAGCACTTCGAATGAGGGGATTGGATCTGCTGGGGGGGGGGTCACTGGATCCCCTGGGCGGGCAGCAGCCCGGCTCAGCACCCCGGCACCGGCTGTTCCCGTGGGATTCGCTGCCCGATTCTCAGCTGGGGAATTTGGGGGTGTTACGGGTGCAGAGGGTGTCCAGCTCCTGTCCGGCTAGCCAGATGAGCCTGGGGCAACGGGCAAGCTGGCAGGGGGGGTGGTCAGCTCAGCACCCCGCTCCCTCCGCAGGGCCGGGGGGGTGGGGGAGGGCACTGCCACCTCGCAGAGGGGTGACCCCGTTCCCCAGGGAGCACTGGGCTACTGCCTGTGCCCCGGGGGCTATAAATACACCCGGCGCTTCACTGTCCTCTTGGTACCTCACGTAGAGGCACTGCTAGCATTTGTGACACCCACACTCAGCTGCCATGTAACGCCTGAAGTCTCCGGGTATTTATATTTCTGCCAGCAGACACGGTGGGTTTAGTCGCAGCGGCTGGGAACAGCTCTGCAGCTCCGGGCCAGGTTTAACCCCGCGGGCAGGGCTGCAGGGGCAGGGGCCTGATGCTGGCAGCAGAAACCTGAGCTGCGCGCTTCGAAACCCCCCATTTATTTAATTATTTATCCATTCTGCCCTTTGCCTATCGCCACAGGCTTGTCTTCTGTTTTTTTAATGCTGTAAGATACTTTGAAAAAAGAGTTTATGAACAAATGTCCCCCGTGTTCCTGCTCTGCCTCACATCTGCCAGGGTAACAGCAAACTGCACTTGCACTCTTCGGCCAAGGTTAAAGGAAGCCAGAAATAAATGCACAATGAGTTCAGTTATTAAAATATGGTGCTTACGTACTGTATGTTGCTGATTATTTTCAATACAGTCAGCAAGAGCAGAGCTTTAGAAACCCCAATGCTTCTAGACCTGACTTGCCTCTGAGTATTTAAAGGTTTCTGTGCTGAAGGTGGAGGAGGTCATCCGGTCTTAGTTGGTGTTGGATGGGACAAGGAACTTTGGAAAGGCATGAAACAGCACTATTTGTTGAAGATGGAATCCATTTACTGATAAGAAAATGTCATTACAATTGGAGGGATATTAAAACAAAGCTAAAACATTTTCATGAAGTGCAAAGATAAACCAAAAACGAGGGGAAAAAAAATAAAATGAGGTAAATAGATCTTAAAATAAAGCAGGTGAAATAAATGAAATACTGATATGTTACATCCCATGTACCTGCAACTTGCACCCCAGCATCGCTGTCACCGCCCCCGCACCTGCACCTTCAGTTTTCAGGATCAAAAAGTCTTCAACAACAGAGAGAAACTCCGTGCTGTGTGAAGTCAGCGTAGCTGCAGGCAGCGAAACAAGTCAATGGCACGAAAACAGAGGTCGACATGAAATCTGACATACCTACACTGTCAGGCAAGGTATGGATAAAAAAGGGATTTAGGTACTTTAATTGTTTTTTTAAATATTGAGCTGTTTGGGAAGCAACAGTTGCAGCCTGCCACAAAATCAGCCTGCAGCAGCCCTTGCTGAAGAGGGGAAAAGAAAGTTTCTGTAAAGTCAGCGTTAGCTCTCGGTCTGCACCGAGGCGGCGGGTTGGGGCTGCGTGTGCCGGATGGGGACCGGGGGGACAGACCCCCCCGCGGGCGAGGGGGAGCTGCCGGGGGGGGGGCGAGAGGGGCTGGGAGCGGGTTCCTGCCCGGCCGAATGCTGGCACGGGGAGAGGTGCTGGGAGCGGGGTGCTGGGCAGGGCGGGGGCCACCCGTACCTGCAGACAGGCTGGCCCCCAAAATCCTGGGAGACGAGCACCTTTCATTTACTCGTCTTGATTCTCAGTTGATCCGCCTGGTCCTTCGCAAGGTTTTAAATTTTATATATTTTTTGAAAACCCTTTTATTATCTGGTTTTAAGTACCCATGGCTGCCTGAAGCATCACCTGGAAACATGAATTAACTGCAATAATACAAAAGGCAGAAAAAGTGTTTCATAATTTTATTGGAGCGGTTTCAAAGTGAGGTTGCTAGGTACAGTGCCAGTAACTCTGTGGCTGCAGTTCTGCTGCCACTAAAAATAGTTACAACTTCAAAAGCCATGCCTAACAGTAAATGTACATGCAAACAACCTCGTGCTTTATTAAAAAACAAAGTCTTTTTAGTTGTTAAAATTATAGACAAATAAGGGGATTTTTTTTTACTACTATTTAATTAAAGCAGTTACATAACCTGAGCTTAAATACCAAGTAGCACTGTCTCTGCAGCTATCGCAGTCAAATTTCACTAGTATTTACACAAAAATTGAACTTACTCAACAATATTAAAATCACAGTACGATAGAAAAATAAACATTTTCACATATATCCTTGAAACACACTGTAATTCACAGCCACAAAACAAGTAGTGGTTTTAATTCACAAGTCGTCTGTCTTCAAAGTATTTGAAACTATGGTGCCAGTACAGTTAGGCTCCAGAAATACTATTCTGTAGTAGATTCTGATTCAGTGCAAAGCACCTGAAGTTAGAAATAATACAGCGAATGTAAGCAGGGTGAAACCGTCCTATTCAAGCAGCTATAGTTGCCGTGTTTTTTTTTTTTTTTAAAAAAAAAAACAAACAAACTTAAGGGCTTTTAGTGTCCATCTTAAACCAACTTCCACCCACGGGTCAGCATTTCCCCCTGCAGCTCCACTGGTCCCTCCCCAGTTTGCAACTGGCAGTAGTTGAACATGGCTGCTCAGGAGCTTGGAACACGTTTTTCGTATTCAAATTCAGCTTCAGGCCTAGAGCTCCCTTCAGAAAGCTTACCAGAGGAGAGGACTAACCACTGCAGGTGACAAACAGGAAGGCGTAGACTTGAAAAAATAATGAACTTATCACACAAATAAGTAATACCTGTGTTAAGACATTTCACTCTCTATTAATGTTTTTGTTCTGGACCAAGCTGAAGACAAAAACTAGCAACGTGGGGGGAAAAAAAAAAAAAAAAAAAAGAATCCCAGAAAGGCAATTAGCAGGTTTTTGTGCCTCCTGGCACCCCCGGGGCCAGCGTGTTCCCCTGCTCCAGACCTGCCTGTCCAGCTCGGACCATCGGCGGGTGGCAGTGGGGAAGACCAGCCCTTTCCGTGGGGCGCCCTGTGCTCCGCAGGCTCCCCGTGTCCCCCCTCCTTGTCCTTCCTCAGCCAGCCAGGGGAGGATGCCAGGCTGGGGAAGACTCGGCGTGGCCCCTCGCTGGGCTCATACAGCACGGCCCCCGGGGGGTTTAGTCTGGGGGGGTCCACGCTGTGGGAACGAATCTTCAGGCCCTGTCCTCGGGTGAGAAGAGGCAGGATGCTCCGCGGCGCTCGCGCGCTGGCCGCCAGCCACGGGGACGGTCCCACAGGTCCCCACGGCCGGGGAATTGGGGTGGGGAGGCAGCTCGCCGGGGTGCTGGGGAATTGGGGTGGGGAGGCAGCTCGCCAGGGCACCCTCCTGCTGAGAGCAGGGTCAGGCAAGGCACTGCTGGGTCCCTAGGGCTGAGCGTGACTTTGTTAACTCGGTGTCGTATGAACTGGATTAAAACAACAACAACAACAACAACAACCCGTGGTGCTGTGTGATGAAAACGTACAAACTGACAGCAGATCATGCGTAGGTTTCTTACCGATTTCATTTTGTGTTAGAGATTACCATATGTAAGGATTAATGGGCATAAATTAGAAAAAAAAATTAACCCTGTGAGCCAGAGGAAGCAAAATATAGCTAATGAATAAGAATTTGTTTCAGCGTGGATCATAGTACAATGCTTTGGCAAAACTTAAGCTCTAAATAGCTATTTACTCCAAACCTTTTGGTGTCTTCAGCGAATGATTTGTAGTTATTAAAAGATTCCCAGATACACCCAGAGGAAGAAAAGGTTAAAAGCATGACCATGAAATCATAAAATGTTTACTCTCATTTGCTAGTCGAAGGCTAATGTAGCAAAACAGGAAAAGGTGGAACTTTTAGGTGGTCTTCCTGTAGGGAGGCGATGAGCTGAATCCCGTTCCCAGTAAACGCAACCCATCGTCATCATTGATTATTAATTAACAGCCCAGAGGCTGTAGCTGAGATTGCATTCTCTTTGCATATTGGATAGATCAGAAAGAAACTGCTGTCGAGTGGGTTCCGGAGAGGCTTCTTCGACTACATCCATGGCAGAGGTTTACGGATAAAGGCAGGGATCACCTAAGGTTGGCGGGCTGCTTGGCTTCCACAAATACGTTACGGCAAGGATAAGGGCCAAAAGGCAAATATTTAACAACAGACAGACTTGCCGAGTTGCCCAGGAGCTAACGGCTCCAGCCAGCACAGAAGACCTGCTTGCTTTTTGTCCCGGTGCTGCCCAGTCCCCCCGCGTCGAAGCGGCGTCCTCGCCGACGGGATGGCCCAACGGCCACGATCCCGCCAGGCTGCGGGTGCAAAGCCAGCGGTGGGGGGAGAGGCGTGGAGCTGGTGCGGCTTTGCAGGGGCGCCGACGGCTCCGCACCCGGTCCAGCAGCGCTGGGAAAGAGAGCGGGAACTTCTCGGGCGATTGCGAGGCACGGCGTCACGTTCCAGCGGGACTGAGAGGAGGCTGCGGCATGCTGGGGGGGTGTACGGCGGGGAGTCGCGCCGGAGCAGCACGCGGGTTGAGGTGCGAGCGCTCCCGGTCACCGGGGCTGAAAGATGGGAAACAAACCGTGTGGAAAATGTGTTTAATGATCCTTCTCGCCGTTCGGTGGGAGGCTCCGGTACGCTCCCGTGAGGAGAAGGTGCCGAGTGCGGTTCCCTGCCACGGCCGACCGTCAGCGAAAGCGATCTTCATCAAATCAGTGCCCAGCACGGACCTCGGTGATGAAGTGGGGGACGCCGTGCTCTTCGGCGAGGCGAGGCGAGGCAGAGCGAGCTTTCACGGGTAGAGCCACGGCGGGCGCTCCGCTCCCGCCCGGCCCCGGGGTTGTGGCTCTCCGAGCTCACGCACGCTGTCCTAGCCTGCCAGCTTTGCCATATTAAAGAGACATATTGCGAGAAGGCTGCAAGTAACTACATGAGGACCAACCTGGGGGTGCGGTTTTTACATTCTGCTGCATCTGTTTAGGATCTTTTTTCAGACATGAATTAGTGGAACATTTTATTTCCTAACTGAAAGAGAGAAATAGACCACGAAACGCTGGGAAACGAATACGATTTTAAACCTAGCAGAGCAGATTCAGAGAATATCCTATTTTTATGCTCTCTCTCAATTTAACTCATCTGCCATTCCAGCCAGGACATGGCTCAATTGAATGAAGTCTCAAACAATCACATAATAGGAGAAGTCATTTATTGTGAATCAGGCTCACTCTCCAGGGATATAAATAGGCTGTGCTGTTCCACAGTCTTTTGTCAGGAGGGATTAATTAGCAATTGACCCTTGCTTGGGATTTCTTCGCTACCTCTACATTTTTCATCCTATAGGGCTCAATGAGATCTTAACACTGCTTTAAGGAGCTATGCTTCCTAAGCAGTAGTTTAACTTATCTCTAGGCTATAAATCAGTAGTTTAATTTATCACTAGGTTACATATCAACAGTGAATAGTCAGGGTGGAATTGAGTTTATTATAAAGATGTTCTGTTAGAAGACACAGTATTACCGTGATTGAAACATGCTGTCAAATTTTCCATTAATGCCCAATTCTGAATATGACCACAGAGTACCACACTTTACATACTTTACATTTAACTTTCCAATAAATAAGTTCAATAAATAGGGATTTTGCAGATTAAGAAGCTGTACGTGTGAACAGAAGCTGCTTTACAATGTTGTCAAAAAAAATAACTAGAGCTATTCTTTTCTGTTACCAATCACTGGAAATTAGTAAGTAAAATATAAATATTTTACTATTAAGACTGGAGGAACTAAGATCTGTTAAAAATCACCCTTAGGTTTACATAGAACTTCATTTTGTACACTAGATTTATTATTTAGAGCATGCTTTCCTATCATTTTTAGCACACAATATTTTCAAATACATTTCTTAAAAATACGAGAAATGAATGACTGCCCATGTACGATTTCATCTGTGCTCTGATCACTAGCTCTTGAGTTACACAATATTGCAGTTTGGCTAATTTTGGACGACCTGTTCCACGTTTGGAGGAGATATGTAATAAAGGGCCGGATTTAGCCTGTAGTATGTTGCAATATCTTGTTAATACAGTAATTTATTTGTCACAGTACAAAAAAATTAATTCCCCCCAGTTATTTTTTTTTTATATATATATATATATAATATATAATCCATTTATATTACCCATTTTAATAATTATTTTCTGGGGAGACAACTCTTACGTTATCCCTAAAGACCACCAGGAACAGAAACATTCTCATACCAAATGAAAACGCGGGTAACTCGAGCGACCGCCGTTCCACTCGTCCGAAAGGTACGGTTATTTCCAGCAGAGGCGTTTCTGCACGTTTTTACCCGTAAAGAACTCCAGCGAGGCTCCCGCCACCGGCGCTGGCGAAACACGTGCAGGTGCGAAGCAGGCAGAGACCCGCTTATCTGTCTGCCAGCCGCGGAGGGCTCGGGTCACCTGGAAGCCAATTTGCCTTTTAATGGGGGGGGGTGGGGTGTGTCCAGATTTTTCATGAACAACCATCGTAATCTGAAAGCGTAATCATGCACACATCAGTAAGCCTACCTCTTGTAAAACACCGGCACTCAAAGAAGACTGAATCATAAATGCTACCGAACTATCAAATAATTATCAACACTAGTAGATGAAGAAATAATAAAACTGTAAAAGGTGAGATAACTGCATCGTGACTTTGATTTAAATACTTGTTTACAACGGCAAGTGAGCGAAAGGCCAGGTGTGTGGACTGAGCCTCGGAAGAGAAGACACTGCTCTTTCTTATCTTTATTTCCTACTTTTAAAGAGAGGCTGTTTGAGAGCCTTTTTGAACGTGGGAGACTAAGTCATTAAACCAGAAGTACTTGGATTGCTTGCTTCCTTTAGGGGATTTACTTCATTTTACTTTATCTGACACAAGTCAGAAAGAAATGAGAATATTGCAAGCAGAAGGAAAGCTGAATTTTGACACGTTATTTTCCATTCAAATTCTTCCACTGACTTTGTCAAGCTTTTTCTAAGATCAGAAAACGAGGCTTTACCTAAAATGAATCTGAGAGACTGGTAGATTTTCCTCACACACTTGTAGCACTACAGTGTCCTACTGTCTCCGAGCGGAGGATTTTTTCCAAACTGTTCCCAAATCTTTTGCATTTGTTCACAAACTGGTATCTCCGTTCTGTTTATACTCTGATAAAATATTGAGAGTCATCTCCTCGCTTTTGGACTGCACGTTGTGTTCACTTCTTCTGGACGATTTCCTGGTCGCCCTGGAAAGGCGCCTTCGAAAGGTATCGCCTGCCAGAAAGTAAAGAATGGGGTCGACGCAGCTGTTGAGGCTGGCCAGCCCCCTCGTCACTTGGTAAGTGGCATAAACCTTATCGTTGAAGGCACACATTTGTGGGGTCTGAAAATCCACCCTGGCTCTTAGATTTAAGGTCTTCATCACGTGGAAGGGGAGGTAAGACACAGCAAAGACCGTCAACACAATGATAACCAGGTAAATCGACTTTCTCCTGAGAGGAGAATTGTCCAAATCTTTGTAAATCAGAGCTTTCACAATGAGCCCATAGCAACCAAGAATCAGGATGAATGGGATGCAGAACATAAGCACCGTGGTGCACATGCTGTAAATGAAGTAACTTCGCAGGTAGTCATCGGCTGTTGTGTCGTAGCACGTCGTGGTTTTATTCTTCCTTATCCCCGTTCCCGAGTAGAAGAGTATCGGGGAAATCACGGCCACCACAACAACCCAGACCAGGGTGCTGATGTACACCGCGTTCTTCTTCTTCAGCCTCCCCAGCGACTTCAGGGGGTGCACCACCCCCGTGTACCTGTGCACGCTTATGCAAGTTAGAAACAAAATACTGCCGTACAGGTTCACGTGGAAGATGAACCGCTGCAGCTTGCACATGATGTCTCCGAAGATCCAGTCCGTTTTATTGAAGTAGTAGAAGATGAGGGCAGGCAGAGTCAAGACGTACAAGAAATCGGCCAGCGCCAAGTTGAACATGTAAACCGAGATGCCGCTCCAAGGCCTCATGTGGAAGACGAACATCCAGATGGCCACGCTGTTGCCCAAAAACCCAGTGATGAAGACGAGAATGTAGACGGTGGGCAGGTAATAGAACTGGAAGCCAGTTTTGGTCAGGGAACACTTGGTGGTGGCGTTTCCCGCAGACCAGCCGCTGCTGGAGAACAGGTTGGGCTCAGTTCCATTCAAAGCAGCAGAGAAGAGGACTTCAGTCATGATCCTTCCACCAGAGTCACATAGGTCTGAGGTGAAGCAAGGAAGTCTCTACAGGAACAGCAACGCATCTAAAAAAAAAAAAAAAATGGAGCGAAGGAAACCTAACTGGGAGGTAAAACCTGCCCTGCTTTCCTTCAGAGGGTTTCTGCGCTGGGCTGAGCCGCTCCCACCCGCGCCGGTGGGGTGCGGGCCGTCCCCCCACGCCGCGCACCGGGACCCGGGGACCCCTCCTCGGCCCCGGCACCCCCCCACCCGGGCCCCGGGAACCGCCCCCCCCCCCCCCCCCCCCAGGCCCCGGAGGACGGGGCAGGCGACAGCGGCCGGCGGGGCCGGGCGGGCGGGGAAGGGCGGGCGCCGGGCAGGGGCAGCGGGGCCGGGGGGGTGCGGGGGGGGGTGTTGGGGGGGGGGGGGGGGCAGCCGCTTTCCCCGCCCGCCGTTCCTCCGGCGAGCACCGCGGCCGCCGGCCCCGTCCCGCAGCCCGCCCGCCGCCGCTCAACCTCCGCCCGGCTCCGCGAAGTCCCCTCGGCCCCGCTCCCCGCCGCGCCCCAGCCCGGCTCCGCGGAGCGCCGGGGGTTCGCCCCCACCTGCCTTCCGCGGCTCCCTCCTCCTCCTCCTCCTCCTCCTCCTCCGCCTCAGCCCGCGCTCGCCTCCCCGCGCCGCCCCGGCTCCCATCGCCGGGCAGGGCGGGGAGGGGGGCAGCGGCTCCGGGGCCCCCGCAGCCCCTCAGCCGCGGCGGGCAGCGCGCCGGCCCCGGGCGGAGTGCGGGCGGGACGAGGCGCCGGCTCGGCCCCGGGACGCGCCGCCCGCCCCCCGCGCCGCCCTCGCAGGCGGTGCCGCCGCTCCCCGCCCGCGGCACGGGGCTGGGGGGGGGGCCGGGGCTGGGGGGGGGGGCCGGGGCCGCCCCGCCCGGGGCACACAGCCCCACGCACCCCCAGGCGCCGGTGCCCCCACGCACCCCCCCCCCCCCCCCCCCCCCCACGGGCGGGCTGGCCCCGGAGCCGCGGCGGTACGGGCGGGCAGGACCCCCGGCCCGCCGCAGGGGTGGAGGAGTGGGGCGGTGCGCCCGGGCCAAGCCCCCCTCCCCGACACAGGCATCTTCCCCACGGAGCGGCAGCCCCATCCCTCGGCCGGGCAGCCCCATCCCTCAGCCCGGTAGCCCAATCCCTCAGCCCGGTAGCCCCATCCCTCAGCCCGGTAGCCCAATCCCTCAGCCCGGCAGCCCCATCTCTCAGCCCGGTAGCCCCATCCCTCAGCCCGGCAGCCCCATCTCTCAGCCCGGTAGCCCAATCCCTCAGCCCGGTAGCCCCATCTCTCAGCCCGGTAGCCCAATCCCTCAGCCCGGCAGCCCCATCTCTCAGCCCAGTAGCCCCATCCCTCAGCCCGGCAGCCCCATCTCTCAGCCCAGTAGCCCCATCCCTCAGCCCGGTAGCCCCATCCCTCAACCCGGTAGCCCAATCCCTCAGCCCGGTAGCCCCATCCCTCAGCCCAGTAGCCCCATCCCTCAGCCCGGTAGCCCAATCCCTCAGCCCGGCAGCCCCATCTCTCAGCCCAGTAGCCCCATCCCTCAGCCCGGCAGCCCCATCTCTCAGCCCAGTAGCCCCATCCCTCAGCCCGGTAGCCCCATCCCTCAGCCCAGTAGCCCCATCCCTCAGCCCGGTAGCCCAATCCCTCAGCCCGGTAGCCCCATCCCGGTGCGGGGTGCCAGGTGTGCCGCTCCCGAGCGGCTGAACAACGCTTCCCTGATTGGGCTTTCACTCAACCCTTTGAAATCTGCTCTGCAACCCAGTTTAAGCTCCACGAACATGTTAATTGCTGTAAATGGAACAGCTGAGCAGAAATATGCTCTACTGACCTCTAATTAAGCACTATACATTTGGCACTTGAGTCAGAATGCGATTATTATTTATTGTCTTGGCAAAACACAATCTGCTGGTTTCAGCCATTTCTTCCTTGTTCACATTTTAGTTAAGATGTGTGGTGAGTGATACATGAGCTAGTCATATCTGCTCTCAGCTAAAAGCTGTGTTCTAGACGGAGGATTATTAGTACTTCATGAATATGTATTCATTTTTCAAACTTTTGAGTCTGTCTAAATTATAAAACTACTTTGTTGGGAAAGCTTAATTGGGAAATCAGCTGCATATTGTACCCCTGTAGGAATATGCAAGTGGATGCAGATGGAGTTGCCAGCCCGGCATCTCTTGTGGGCAAGTTACACAGACTACAACTTTGAAGCAACAGCTTCAATTTTGTACATATAAGACCTTTTCTTCTTGTATATTACTGGGTGGGTTTTGTTTTTTTGTTTTGTTTTTTTTTTTTGTACTCATCCACTAACTGCATATTTACTACTTTGAAGATTCTTTAAAATTTTAATACAAATTGGATATGAAGAAGAAGGAAAGCGAGAAACGAGACAAGGACAGCAACACCTGTAAAATCTGTGTTGCAAAGCAAGCCTGGTTTACAAAACTGTTCAGTGGTGCCCTCTAGGATTTAAAAATTCTAGCAAAAATTAATCCTTAGCCTCAGTGTTCCCACAAGAGAAAACACCCAACCCACAAACCAGACGTACGGTGAATACGGTGTAATAACATCAAGCCCACCATGCTGGTTTATGAAGAAGCCATCTTGCTCCTTGGAGGAGCAGCTGCATGGCCCAAGCCAGAGTTCGTTTTAATAAAGAACTTGGATTATGGTGTGGGAGAAAATATTATCATGAGAGAAAATACAAAGTGATGCTATTATCATACGAGAAGCCTTTCAGTTTATCTTTCCCTTTATGATTGTTAGTTCATTAGTGATTTTCTGAGTCCCATTGCTAGCACGTAGCTTCTCTTGGCAGCTTCCTTGAATTCCTCGTTTTGAGCAAATTTTGAGACATGCCAAAGCAGCGTTAGATAGCATCAGTAAATGTGCACTATGAACTACAGCCTGTTTTCCTCTGTTACCTAAGCAGCGCCGTAAATCCAAACGGTGGAGACAAAAGGTCGGCGCAGTAATTCAGGGAGCCCACAGCTGCCCGGGGAAGGAAGGAGGCACTTCTCAGGGTTTGTGCTGGTGCCGGAGCCAGGCGCCCGCTCCTCCGGCCAGGGCGCCGGGGGGGTGCGGGGGTGCGGGGGGGGGGCAGCCCGAGTGTTGGGGGGACACGGGCAGGACGCGGCTGCTCGCACCCCGTTTGCCCCGGCACCCCCGGCAGTGCTCACGCCGACCACCCGCGCCGTGCCGGTGTGCCGCTGGGGGGGACGGGAGGGACACCGCCGTGAAGCCGTGGCTGCAGAGAGGTGACACCTCGTCCCACGTAACGTTCTTGGGGGACCAGTAGGCACAGTCAAGGCTGAACACAAATGTATAGGTAGCCAAAGGCAGAAGTGAATCTGTACCAAACCCAGGCTTCACATCCTTCAGCTCCAGCAATGTTGATCCGTTGCTAAAGACTCCAAGCTCAGATTTATAATCTGGTCTGAGAAACTTCGATTTATTTAGTTTGCTGTGCCAGGGCAGGATTTTCCGAGATACCCGTAACTTTTTTTCTGAGTGTCATCTCATTTTCAAATGGCTCCTTTGAAGGGTGGGCACCCGAAGCAGACGGGGTTGCTCACACTGATTACAGGCATCAAGCTGCAGCTTCGATGGTGCCCTCGAGGGTGTAACATCACACTCCCCATCACCTCCCAGCTCCTCCCGGGGAAAAAACTCCCCTGTCAGAGCATCAGGTGCTACCACACACTGCAAACAGCAGCAACTTATCTGGAACCACACTCGCCTTGCCTCGCAAGAGTGGAAAAGCACCATTTCCATTTTTCATGCACATTTTCCAAATCACTGGCATTTTTGCCTCCTTTTTACTCCCGCCTCACATACCTCACTCCGTCCAGGCTTTCCTTTTTTAAACCCCAGTCGCTGTGACTGCTCAGTATTTCATCCTTTGCCTAGCAAACCTCATCTGTTGTCTCTGCCCACACTCCATTTCCCCTCCCGCCGCGACGCGGGGCGGGCCGGGGGGGGGCTGCTGGGGGGCAGAGGGGTGCGGGTGGCCGGGACCCTCGCTCCTCGCCCACCTCAGTGGCACTTTGGCCCTGCCAGGGAACCTCCTGCCCGCTGCAGCCGGGCCCGTGCGGGGTGACAGCTCCGTCCCTGCTGCTCCATCGGCAGCCCGCGTCTCAGCACCGCCCTGCTGAGCCTGCCAGGACTGGAAATGGAAATCTCACATACTGGTTTTAACAGTTTGCGCGTTCCGACTGCAGTGCTTCAGCTGTGAAAGGTCCAAGCACTTTGCATGAGTAAAGAACGCGGCATATCTTTTAGCAGCCACACTGCTACATGCCTTCACACACAGCCAGCAAATTAGTGTCTTCCTGCTTGTATCACTGATCTGTTCTTATTTTGGACCACAACCATAAAGCATGCTGCATTAGCACCTTTTCCTCCATAGCTCTAGCATATGCCTTGTAGCCGAATAGGTTTCTGTCTGGTATAGCTGAAACTGAATTCCTTCCAGCTTTGCCTCTTAATGCACTTTCTGAAAAATCTGGGATTTTATACCACTGATTTCCATTAAACTGAATGTTTTGTTCTGTTAACAGCTGATTTAACTCAAATGGATGATATATCCCTAATGAGAAAAGAAAGCATGCTCAAGAGCAAATGGAAATTCCCTGTCAGTCCAATTAGCGCTGAACTATCGCAGTGTGTGGGTGTGCAGAGGGAACGGGCTGGACGTAAATCCAGCTGTTTCTACCTGTTGGGTTTGGTTATTGGGAAGGAAGACTTGGATGCAGATTTCAGTATTTCCAAGTGTGCTTGTACGGACGAGGGCCCCAAACCGGGAGCAGACAGAGGCTGGTAGAAAGGACCCCCATAAACGATCATCGCAGTGCCTGCTCCCAGTGAGGGCAGAGGGAGATGTATATACACCCACGTGTATATAAGGCGCTCCGTGTCTCGCTCGGGAAGCTGTGGGAAGGGGTGGGTGAGCTGCTCTCGACTCCCCGCTGCAGGACATCCCATCTGCTGCAAACCCCCCTGTTTAACATTTTACCTGAACCGGCTTGTGACCTACCTATGGGCTCCCGGTGAGCTTCATTCCCCTTTTCATTAGGAACCTCGTGAGGTCAAACAGTGCTTTATCACACTGTGCTTTCTTTCTCCAGTCTCTGCAGTTTCACATCTTCCTTTTTCATTTGTCACAGAAGATGGCATCTCTTCCCAGCACCCCTTCTAAAGCATGCAGACTTTCCACAGTGAGCCTGAAATACTAATTTATTTTAAAATACTACTGCCTGCAGTATTTAAAATACTACCACTTTGAAGCTGTAAGAGGTCCCTCAGCTGGGCTTCCAATGGCCACCTGTACATAGGTGAGAACTGAGGAAATTCTGGTTTAAAGGATTTGAGCAAATACCTACTTGTATAAAAAAGGTGAAACTCATCCTTGTCTATCTAAAAATACTTACATATATATAGTAGCCAGACTGTTAGAAATGGCTAGTTACCTCAGGTTTTTTTTTTTTTGTTTTGTTTTGTTTTTTTTTTTTTCCTTTCAGCCTTAGCTTCACATGCTGAAAATACCCAGCTTTGGCCTTGACTTGTGAGTAAAAGATCTATTTGGGAAATGTGAGGGTGAGCACTATTTTGTGCAATAAGCAATTTCTATCACCTTCCTGCAAGAACTTGTAGCCCTCAGCAGCTGAGGCGGAAGGCTGAACCCTGGCAAGGAAATGATATGCAAGACAAAAATGTCTGTAACAGTAAGGAAAAGCAGGAAGGCGTGTAAAATCTCCCGCAACAGACGCCCAATATTCCCTTCTCCCCCTCGCAAAGGGCTGGCAGGGTGGGGTTCTGGTCTGCGGGCCCTCCCCAGCCGCAGGGACCCTGCTGTGCCGGGCGCAGTGGGGGCGTGGGGAGTGGGGGACCCCGATCCCGACGCGGGACCTGCTCGCTGCTGCAAGCCCCGGCAGCCTCTGTTCGTCTTTCCTTGGAAAACAAACCTGGGAAATGACAGTTCAAGAGCTGATAAGAATAATCAGACGTGTCTGTTGCGGCTATGGCAGGCGCTGCTGGTTGAAAGCAAGTCTTAACTGAGTTCCCAGCCCGTTCACAAAAAACCGCCAGCAGGATACGTGCCCAAAGCTTCGCTTCTGCCAGCAAAGCCTCTGCTTCGCCACCGCTTTGCTCTCCTGCGCTTGCTGTCCCTGCCGAGCCGACATTGCCGTCCTTCTTGCTGTTCTTGGAGACCATCAACCCGCTATTTCGGGGGTGACGAAGTCCTGCCGTGTGCAGCCTGCCAAGGGGCACCCCGACGCCTGCTGCTAAGGCGCGGGAAGCGGCTCTCCGCGCCGCGGGGCGAGGGGAGCGTGCGCCTGTGTGCATTGCTAATGGCTGAGCTGACATTTTGCTGTCTTGAAAACAAAAGCTGTTCATGGGCTAATTAAACAGATCTGCACACAGCGTAATGCAAGCCCCAAGGAACGACAGAGTCCCAACAGGGTGTGAACTTTGGAAGACGGAATGACACAGTATTGTGCATGCAAAAGATAATAATTTTATAATCAGTAGTGGGTAACGTGGTGGGTGGCCAGCACGGGAATTCAGAGTGCTTGGGCTGCAAGGCCCTGGCGAGTGTCTGATATGACTGTCACACAGTCCCATGGGGATGAATACTCTACATCTTTTCTTCTCCTTCTTTGCCTTTATTAATATTATAAGCCAACAAGAATAACGAAATTGCTGTTTTGGAGTGCCTTCTGAATTTCAGCATATGCAAATAGTTTCTGATCAGCACCGCCACTGTGATGCCCCTGTGATACCAACACAGCAATAAATAGAGTTAATGGAGCTGACGCATTAATCCTAGTAGAGCAACGACACTTCCAGAGTCTAAAGATAACGCAGAATACTGGAAAACTTGTTCTAATTACAGCCGAGAGCATCTTGCCTTCTTCCTATATTGCCATTTTAAATTGAAATTACTATTCTCAGTAGAAAAGATCTTTTGTTCAGCTACCAGCCAAGAAAGACAATTCTACTGAGAAGGTTTAATAGTGCGTTAATACTCACATTACAGTTTCCTCAAATGCCCAAGAAGACAAACAGTCAGGAAACAGTGAAGATCGCATACCAAGGGAGACAAAATTAAGTATTTCAGTTAAGTACTTGGTACCTAATGCATGGAGGGAAATGATCACAGCGCTCCCCCTGAGGTGCTACAACTGACGCGGCCTCTGAGCCCATCCCGGTGGGGTGCAGGGACGTTCCTGCTGCCGTGCGGGAAACCGTGGGGGCCCCGCAGGCGCCTGGTGCCTCCTTCCAGCCCTGCCCGGCTCCCCCAAAGCCTCCCGCACCCCCAGATCCCTGCAGCAAAGCTGAACTTCCCCGCAGAGCCCAGCCCCTGGGCAGCAGCGCCACGTCTCATCCTAATGCTGTTTCGCGACCCGATTTTCACTGGCGCTAGCTTGCAGGTAAACATCCAGTTCTGTGTATCTGCATCACGGGCTGGCTGGATATTTTTTTAGCCATCTCTGTCTTTTTCTCCCTTATCTGGAGCAAAGCTTGCAGCAGGGAGGCAGTTGGGTTTTCCCGGCCCGGCGAGGGGGAGCTGCGTGGCACCGCTCGTCCACAGCCCTGCTGCTGGGAGAGCTTTCGGGCGGTTTTGGGAGCGTTGCCAACCCTGCACCCCGTGTTGGTGATCCCGGTCCGGGGCGGTGGAAATGGGTGCGAGAGCCACGTTTCCTCAGAACGGCTCTTCAGAAGCCGGGAGTTTTGCATATGTCCTCGCTCCTCAGCTCCCGGGCAGGTTTCAGCTCTGCTTTGCCTCCTGTAGGTGCATACGGCGTATGGGTACGGACAGGCACCCGCACCGACGGCCAGAGCTTGGTAATCAGCAGCGCGGGCATGCTCTGCAGGCTGCAGACACCCGAGCAAAGTCTGGTTTGGCTGCCGCAAATTCGAGCGCGATTCCCGGTGCTCAGCAGGCAGCTGAGAGAGCAGTCCTGCCCCGGCCCCGCAGCACGGCCGGAGGCAGCACCCCGGGCTGCAACAGAGGAAGCCAAATGTTACTCAGGAAATACCTGCAATTGCATCACTGCCAAATCACATCAAGGGTAAACATCATCTGCTAACGTTCAGCAGATATCAGAAAATATGGTAATATTGGATTTTTAAGTAAATTTCCCTTTTGGTGTTTCTTTATAAACATGCTTAAATGTAGGCGAAATTGTTTCTTGGCATTTTAATATAGTATTTGGTTAAAATAAATGTTGCCAACGCTAAAAATATAGGAAAGCTAAAACCAGACAACGTTTTCAGGTGCTCAACTTTCCTACTGCGTATGAAACACTGGAAAGAAGATGTTAAAACTGATCTGGAATAATTTTTTAAAAGCTAAGATTAAGAAATCAGAGAACGGTAACGTACTAATAGGTGAAAGCCTCGCATATTGCCTTCCCATGGGCTGGAGGAGCAACAGCCGCAGTTTAGAAGCTGTGGAGGTGACCTCTTGCTCCTGTCAGCAAACACCACTTACTGGGGCCCTTCTGAGCTTTCATCCTTCTGCTTTTCTGTGCTCACATTTTCTTTCCCAATCAGTTCTACATGAGTTGATCTAGATAAAAGGAGGAACATGCCATATACCCACGCACGGTATTATATTTCCTGCAGAAATCTCGCCCTGTGCTGTTATCCTGGTGGAGCTGAAGGGGGTGACTCACCGTTTTCCATACATTGCTGCTCGCCGAGCGCCCGCTGGCCCCGGTGCCTGTGCCAGGGGTTGGCTCTCACCAGCCCCAGTGTGGCCACCGGGACCTGCTGGGCTTGCCGTGCCCGAGGTGACCACCCTCCCTGCAGCCAGTGGCCGTGCTGGGCTCCGAGCCCTCACCGCCTCCCCAGGCTGGGCTGCTGCTCCGGGAGCTCCGAGTGGAACTAGTGCCTGTTAGTTCCCTGAAAAAAAAGACAAAACTTCTGAGTTCTGTTGGGTTGTTATCGCCACATGGATAAAAATAAAACATCCCCGTACCCTTTTGCGTTGCTGTACGGCAGCAGTTACGTGCTCACGCATTCGAACGCGGTCGTATTGCATAGCTAACTCTAGAACTGCATTTTCAAAGGCTTTTAGTGTCACTTGGTGTCACTCACCAGGTCCCTGCTAACGGCACAGGCTCTGTTCAACCGTGGGCCGTGTTAAAGTCTGGCTGTATTTCAGTTGTTCCTCAATTCAAGAGTCCAGAGCTACCAGTAATGAGCAGTCAGTGGTTTTTCTAATGGATCTTAAGGAGCTACTTTGGCACTGGTTTTACAACAAGAATAAGTAAGGTGCAATTCTTGCCCAAGTCTCACTGCTGGCGACGAAACCCAAGTGGCCCTGGGGGGTGGTGGTTGTGCCCCCTTGCCCCTCCTGTCCTGGGGAGTGGCGGTGCCCCCCTGCCCGCGGCACCTGGCCCTCCCTCACATTCCTGCCCAAAGGGTTTAATGTGGGGAAGGAAGGGCCTCAAGAATACCAGTCATGGAAATGGAACCTAAATTATTCAGTTTAGTGCTGCTGCATAATGAATCCTGGATTTTCAGCTGTCCTGATGCCAATACTCTATTTTATTTTATTTCGGGAATATCTGAAAGTATGGTAAGGCCAAAGAAGTGACAGGAGTTCAAACTAAGTATTAGGAGTCCCTTTTTTTTTTTTTGCGCTCCCTCCCGATGGGTTTGAAGCTGATGGGGGTAGGAGCACCCTGAGCAATACCTCGGCACAGCCAGACCCTTTCATTCCTCCCCCAGCTACTGTTCCCTTTCTCATCAGCCCGCAGCCCTTTCTCCCTGCGGCTCTGGCTGGAGCTGGTGGGGGGGTCACAGCCATCTCCCATCACCAGGGCGCTCCCAGCTGGTTTCTGTCCTGCTTCTGGGCTGAAACCAAGCCAGCTGAAGGTTTTCCTGCCATGTCGCAGAGCACCCGGGCACCTCTCTGCTCTCTGTAACTCAGCAAAACTTCTGTATGCATTTGACCACTTCAGGTAAAATTCGACAGCTCCCGCTGGCAATCAGGAAGGAGGTGATGCTAAGGAGTAATCAGAGAGATACAATAAACAGAGAGATACGTCAGTACCTGAAATAAAAAAGCCTAATGAAAAGCTAATCATGTAGTACAAAAAAACGCTGGCTCAGCTCTTACTGGAAACAAATACCCTGGCGATCATTACCGAGGCCATTTCTAACCCAACGTGCAGTTGCTGAAGCAACAGCTTCAGTTCAAGCGGCACCGGCTGAGGCACCGCAGTCCTGGGTGGAAGCAGCACGGCTGCAGGGGCTCTTCTGTCCCCGATTTCCCACCTCCCTCATTTAAATTCCAAATGCAGACAGACTCACCTGGTTTGTAGCTGAGTCATTATTAAAAAAAAAAATTAAAAAATAATAATAAAAAAAAAGATAGGCATGTTGACTGTAGAAGAAAAATAAAAGCCATGAATATACACCTATTCTGAGATGTTGTAAAGCAAAGTTAGCACATGGCTCAGCTGACTGTGTGTGTGGACACAGAAATGCTCTCAAGGAGCAGACCACAGCGCAGAGTTGGTGGAAGCCCTGGCTACACCAGACAAGTTTCCATTTGCCCTCAGGAAATCGAGTCCCAGGTTCAGCCGGGCTGGTGAATTGTTCTGCCAGCTCCGCAGGGTGCTGTGACGGACGGCATCACAGGTCAGCTGTGGCTGCTGCCCCTGCAAATGGCTCATCCCCACCCCTCTTTTCAGTGAATCACACCAGGACCAGGCCTCTCATTATATCTGATTCATTTGAGCTTCCACTCCTTATGTCTCCAATTTTGTCTCCTGTTTCATTCCAAAGGAGTCGCTTTTCTGATTTTTTTACCACCCACGGTGTGCAACCGTTCTGCACCAGTGCCTCCCAGATTCCCGCCCCAGGCGGGTACCCAGCGATGCCTCCGCTGCCCGCCCGCTCTTGACTTTCCCAGACAAACCCCGCATGGAGATAAACGAGGCGTGGAGCCACCCGAACCAGGAGGGCTCCCCTGAAACCCCTTAGGCAAGCAGAACAGACCCTCCTTCCCCTCAGGTGAATTTTACACCCTTTCCCTCTTTTAGTATATGGGGGTTTTGCTTTTTTTTTTTGGTTGTTTTTTTTTTTTTTTTTTGTTGGTTTGGTTTGTTTTTTTTTTTTTTTTTTCCCCTAGAAATCAAATCAGCTCACGCTGGGCTCTGTGGCAGTGGGACCCCCTGCACCCCACCACGGCCACGGGACCCTCTGCTCCCCAAGGCTGGCGGCAGCTGCCCGCTGCGGGCACGTCTTCCCTCCTGCCTTTCAGCCTCTGCTTGCTCCGCACTAATGCTTTCCATCCCCTTAATGATTAATGATTAAGGGATTAACCTTTAGCTTTTAAAATTGGAGCTTCAGGAGCTTATTTCAGGAGCCTGGTCTAAAAATGTACTGGAAAAAAAAAAATCACTGGGATAGATAATCTTTTTTATAATCTCTAGAATTTATCTAAAAGAACCCACTGTTAAGTAAAAATACCTCCGTTAATGTTCAAACATGAGTGAGTATGGTTGTTGTTGTACAAACCTTTCAAAGCTACTAATGATTGATTTTAATGTCTTTTATTTAATGGGGGACAATATCAGCACTGACTTAAAACCACAGCAAAATTGTGTGCAGAAGGGCAAAAAGTCCACTATGGGTTTCCATTTGCCACCTGATTTCTAATAGGAGTACAATCAAGAGCAATTGTAAAGGGGGGCAGGGGGAAAAGCTGTATGCCCAGGACTGCAGAGCTGCCTCAGGTGAGGACCAATACCAAACCCTACCGCTGTTTAACCCGGGGGGTCTGAAGAGAGACTTGTCCTTCGTGCACAGGAGCAGCAGCACCGTGCAGGGAAGCGCTGGCGCTGCAGCCGGGGTGGATCCCCTGGGATCCCCTGCCATCAACTGTCACCTGGCAAAAATGGTTCCTTAAAAGTTTCTCTAAGAGTTCCTCGAAGATTCCTTCTGTTAGGTACCGAGACAGCCGTGTGGTGTAAATCTAACCCACTCCTGCGTGGCACCAGCACAGAATTTGCCGCTCTGTGTGTGGCAGCAAACCAGGCACCGCACGCTGCTGCAGAGCCCCGGCCGGAGCCTCCAGTCAAGCTCTCCTCATCCCCCAGAGCTGCTTACCCAATCCTTCAACTAATGAGACATAACTCTCTTTTAAGATGCATCTTATTAAATGCTTTTCAATTATTCTTGCGATTCTGGTGTTCTGGTATTTTGTCCACGCTGAGAGATATTTTCCTGTCAGCTGCTTTAGCTTCTCTCTGTACTTGCCTCAAGAGCGGGGAGAAGGGAGAGGAGAGAGCAGAAAGCAGGGGAGAGGGGAGAGGGGAGAGGAAAGGGGAGAGGGAAGAAGGGGAGAGGGGGAGTGTGGAAGCACTGCTGGCAGCCGTGGCTCCGTGGGGACCCGGACACCCCAGCACCCTTCCCGGGAAGCCCCCCCGCACCCTCGTCCCCCCGCTGCCTGCTCGGGCCGTTCCTGCTCGTCAGAGGCCGCTTCGGGCTGGCCGTGCCCCGGCTGGGGAGAGGGCACGGATGGGTTTCACCCGCTTTCGGAGCCTCGCTGGCTTGGCCCGGGCGCCCCAAACGGCACAGAGCTGCCTGCCTTTTCCTTTCTGTACCCCCGACCTTTAAGAAGTGGCATCACCACACCTAAGGATAGATTTGTAAAATCTTGATTTGACACAGTTGTAAATGTGACGAAAAGGGAAGGTTCCTTATGACTCTGCGCGGTTTTACAGTAAACAACTGAGATATATGACTGTAAGCTGTAAATACAAATTGGTTCAGAGTTGGAGTGCCCTTTATGCTCTCCTGCTACTACTGCACAGCCACAGAGAGGGTGATTTACTGAAAGCCCCGTGTCTGGAAGAGGAAATGCCAGTGAGATATGTCTGGTGATCACTCCCTTTCTATGAGAGAGCTCAGGCGTTGCTACTGGCCCGTCCCCTGTCCCCCCCTATCTCTACATGAGAAGGGACAAGGGGACAAAGAGGGAAAAAATTCCTTCAGCCTGAGTCACTGAGAAAGAAAGGATGACTGTAGGAGACAGAGAGAGGGCCGCTGATTAAAATAGCGGCGCTTGTAGATTTGTGTAGTCCTGGTGCAAAGACTTACAACCGAGTGGCCTCCCCTACCAAAGGAGCTGGGCCGGGTCATTACCCTGCGCCCGGGTTCCTCCCTGGCGCGCCCCACGCCTGGCAGCTTGGCTGCAAACCACGGATTGAGATTTTCTTGCTCTGTCCTGGCTAGAAAATTGATGGGCAGATTGTCCCCCTCCCCGTCCCCAGGGATCCCCCAGCACTGGCCACCGAGAGGGGAGGGCAGAGCCGCAGACACGCTCCTTTGCGGCTCAGTCTGATTTTGGCTGACAGCTTAAATAGATGCTAAGTGATAAGGGAGCTCTCGAGGAGAGGGGAGCACGGCTTTGTCTCCCGCCGTGCCCAGCAGGGAGGCAACGTCCGTGCTGTCTTAATGGAAATAAATACCTCCCTGGTACAGGTGCTAATGAGGTTTCATCTGTTTGGCTAAGGCGGCTGCTGCAGGAACCCTGCCAAATCCCCTCGGTCCCGGCTGCAGCGGGGAAAATAGCAGCCAGGGCAAAGGTTTAGTACTTCTGTAAACTAATGAGAGGAGAGGGATCATCCTGCCAGGCTTACAGGCCAGATAATGAGATTGAATCTCTGAAGTCATCATTTGGTGGTTAAGTGAACAGGACTAATCCGATGTAAACTGACGGGTCTAATTATTGGACCCACTGCTCGAAAAAAGTTGGGAGCAGGCGTCCGGCAGCTCGCTCCACAACCACGGCGCTTCGCAGGCTCCTCCAGCACCAACAGCCCCGACCCCCTTCGCCCCAAGCCACGGGTGGGGGGTCACACGGGACACACGGACCTTCTGGTGACACGGCTGTGCCAGGTCTCGCCCGGGGCAGAGGCGGCTGCTGCTTCCCCGGGGGTGGGTCACTCCCTGCCTTGCCTCCAAGAGCCCACGCGAGGAGGGGGCACACGGGGTGGGCAGGGGGTCGGTGAGCCCCCAGAGCACCAGGGCTGCACCCCGGGCTCCTCGCTGGCGGCGCGGCCGCAGCCACATTGTCCCACCCCGGAGTAACGCATCCTGGCGAAGAGACTGGGAATTTCTTTGACCAAATTCAGTTCCCCTTAAATAACGTCACCGCTTTACGCTGGAGGGGGCCAGGAGCTCGCGCCGGGTTTGCAGCCCAGACGCATCTCTGGGACGTTGCACTGTGGGCTTCGGCTCCTGAGGTTTTCTTGCCATAAGCCCAACCTGTTGCCAAAAGCCCCCGTGGGGTCCCGCTGCTGTGGCAAAGCCAGGAGGGAGCCGGGGGGGGGGGGTACATCGGCAAAACCGGTGCAGTTTGGCACCCGGAGGGGACGACCCATTCCCCGGCTCAGGACAGCAGCGTGCAGCGGCGTAGGACGGCTGCTCAGCGGAGCAGCAGCTCGTGCAGTTGTGTGGACTCCCCAGCCCTTCAACTCTCCAAATTTTTTTTTTTTAAAAAAAAGGACAAACCCCAAACCCAGGATGTCGGATTTCAGCTATAAATCAACCCGCAGTCTCACCAGGCAGAAGTAGGTCGCTGCTCAGAGGGAGCGGCCCGAAAGCTCTCGGCGTGCTCCCCGAAATACTTCCCTGAAGGGGCCACTGAACCTCTGGACACAGCCAGCGGGCAAGGTGGGATGAACCCATCGATTTGAGAGATGCCGCGCCTTCCCTGGGGTTGCTGCCTCGCCGTCTGAGTTATCTGGGTCAGTTAGTTGAAGGCCCCCCCATTTCCACCCCCCCACGTGGGTGGGTGCTGCCGCGGTGAGTGCCCGTGCCCAGCGGCACCAGCCCGGCCCCGCAGCTGCCCGGGTGCTGCCCGGCACCGTGGCCGCTTGTACCCTCTCACGGGTCAAAGGATTTTTTTCGGGGACATTTCCAGGGCGCTGGGGCGAGCAGCCGCGAAGAGGGTCTGCCTGCAGAAAGAGGATCGATCGCAGCGTGGCCCCCAGATGCTGCTGCTCCCGGAGGTTGGGGCAGTTTAAGCTTCGGTGCTTGATGAAACGCGATGTGTTAAATAGTAAATAAGAAGTCTGATGCGGCAGCCCCGGGGATGGGGGTCACTGGTCCCTTCGCCCCCCCCGTTCCCCTGCACGACCACCATCTGCGGGCCCCCGGCCGAAGGAGTTTGTGCCCAAGTGACACGGACACCTGACGACCCCGGTTCTGAAAACAGGAGCTTCATGAGAAAGCAGTGTGTCTGGTGAGAAGATGATGAGAAGATGATGATGAGATCACTGATGAGAAGATAAGGGGGGCGAGATAGGGAGACTTCCTTCCCATCTCCCGGCAGATGCACGGAAAGGATAAACCCCGCTTTGCACGGCTCTGGCAGGCGGCGTTCCACGGCCACGCCCCGGCCCAGCCACGGCCACGGGCCTTTTCCAGCCGGGAGCCGCGTTAACCAGCGGCTTCACCCAAACCACCGGCCGAGGGGAGCACTGCCCCCCCTTCCCCGCCCCCCCCCCAGCCCCTGCAGGTATCCCCCCTGCCAGGCCCCACATCTACACATTTAAACTTCATCTCCTTTCCGTGCTATTTCCTCTAGTGGATAAAACCTGATTTTTTTTTTTAATATGTTTTTTTTTTTTTTAGCGCTGATTAATATTAAAAGTGCAACTCCTTGGGGGCTGTTCAAAAAAAGGCAGAGCCTTTGAAGGAGGGACCACTGAACTGCACCAAACCACATAATTTAATTATATTATCTTGTTTAAATTAATGCTGGGTTTTAAAAGGCTGCTTAAAATCAGGACAAAGAAATCACTGGCAATGTTAACTGTACCACTTAGAGTAAATAGGCTTTTGCCGAGAAATGTAAAAATAAATATGCTGTTCTTCTAGCAGCCCCACTGATCATTTCATAATGAAAGCAGGCAGGCAGATGAATTTCCTTTCAGTGAAAACACACAGAAAAATGACAGGCTCATGGTTATTTACTTTAGGTTTTGAAATGAAATTACGGCAATTATTTTGCTCTTCAGAACACGAAACGCAGAATTAATAGAATTCACAGAAGATGAATATTCAATTATCCCGGTTTAGGGTTTTTTTTGTGGCTGGTGCTGAAGCAATAAACAAACATTCCTTCGGAGAGCTGTCTCCAGCAGCGCTGTCTGCCAGCAGATCCCTGCTGATGCTCCACGCCCCAGGCGCTCCCGTGTCCCCGGGCACCTTTCCCAGTCACCGGAGCCGGGAGGAGTGGTGGGTGCTGGCGGTGGGTGCAGGTGGTGGGTGCTGGCGGTGGGTGCTGGTGGTGGGTGCTGGTGGTGGGTGCCAGCAGCCAGGGGAAAAGGCCGAGCAGATTTTGCAGGGAGCGCGGCAGAGCTCGGAGGGGCCCTCGCCTCTGCGCGGGCGGCTTCTTTACGAAAGGTCGTGGACAAACAGTTGAAAGGTTTCTAACCAAAACCCTCTCCTGCTCCCAGAGGGGATTTCCCAGGGAAGGCGCACCACAGAGCACGTGGTTGGTGGTGCCTGTACTCCGCAACCAATCGGAAATTTTTTAGATGATATATTTAGATGGCGGGGCCCAGAGTACCGGTTCGCATGCTCAGCGTGGGCTCAAACTCCGAAATCAGTTATTTTTGTTGTTCTACTTCAACGCTGCCACTGGTGATCCAGCTCCATTAAAGTTATTGGCTTGGTTTGGTTGAACTGGCCAGCAGCTGAGCACCACCCAGCCGCTCGCTTGCTGCTCCCCCAGGGACGGGGAGACACCCGGGGACAAGATAAACCTTCTCACCTTGCCGGGCAATGAACGGGAAGAGCTGCAGGCTGCAGCCTCCGAGCCTGCTCTGCACCAGAGCCACGAAAACACCTTTCCTGGCAGAAATCAAACCGACGCAAGCGTTTTTTCTGTCCCGACTGTAGGTGTGATGCGGCGCAGATGCGCTGGGGGCCGTCCCCTCGCCCCGGGGTGTCCCCCCCCTCTCCTCGCCCCGTGTCCCAGCCGCGCCGGCGCACATCGCCCCGCGACACCCCTCGCGCGCGAGCAGGGCGTTTCCGCGGGGGGGATGAAATGTCCCAAAGGAGACGAGGCAAATCCAGAGTGCCACCCCCCTCTCCGAGTCCCACGCGGCAAAGCCCCCGCGCTGCCCCTCAGACCAGCTGGCCACTGCCGAAACTCTGCTGATGGGGACACCACGGAGCCACCACCGGGTCCCGCGGGGACCTGCTCTGCGACTGGGTTGGCCCGTTCCTCAGTTTAAATTTACAGAAGATTTCCTCCTATTTCCCTTCTATACGGTATTTCTTTAAGGATCACGCAGCCTTACAGAAAGAGGTATTAGAACAGCACAAGCTAACATGTTTACAGCTTCACGTTTAAATTTGAAAATGTGTTTTCTAAACTGATGACTGTATATTTTCAGACCTTTCCAAAGCACTTGTTTTCCTTTGTATAGCTTCTGCTTCTTATTCTAATTTAATAAAGCCATCGCTAAGGCAGAGAGTTGACTGTTTCTGGCTAATGACAGACTTTGATTTGTTTGTACGTATTGTTATAGATTATTCCTAATTACAAGCATTTTTCAGAGGCAGTTGAAAAAATAAACAAGCAGCTGGTTTGAATGTGCAACCTATTACTGTATTTCCTAGAGCTGCGGAAAAAGTATTACATTCACAGTAGGATGGTTTTCAACAGAGGAGGGCAGAAAAGGAGTTTTCCAGTTGGGAGTCCATCTCACCTCCCTCCCCCAGCGTTGCTGCCAAGAAAAAGATAATTTTTCAGCCTTTCTGGTATCCCTGGAGGTGCCCACCCAGCTCAGAGTATGAAGTGTGGGCTCTCCCCAGGACATTCCATGGGGCAGCCGGGGGGGGGCAAGAGGAGCAGCACCCCGGGGGCCCAAGGGTGGCCATGCTCGGCAGGGGGGAGAGGGGTCTCTGGGGTCTGGACGAGCATGGAAAGGATTGCAGATGTAGCAACAGCCGTGCGCGGAAGATGCTTCTCAAAGCAACGAAAAACGGCCGAGAAACCGGGCAACTAACTCTGCAGCAGCTTTAGCCCAGATGGGGAGCCCGGCCGGCTGCCCCTTCCCACGCCGGGGGGTCCTGGCTGCTGCCGAGCCAGCGGCACCGTCAGCGTCCCCGCGGTGCTCATCCCGCAGTCCCAGCCCCCTCCCCGTTGAACCCCAGCCAGGGCAGGTGGGACCAGCCCCCACGAGTGGGGTGCAGCCTGGTCACACCCATCCACACAGCAGCGTCCCGTTAAACACGGAGGGGGACAGCTCCTGAGGCGAACGCAGGCATCTCTTTCCAAGTAGATGATGTTATTTACTGCACAAGCATACATATTTTAAAGTCATCTGGAAGGCCTTGCAGTAAGCGAGGGAGTTTGTGGTTTTGGGCAGGACCGTGCCAAATTCCGAGGCAGACCTTCCTTACCAAACTCAGTCCTGTTGTTGCCAGTCACAGTTTTGGCCACTTCTTGTCATGCAGTTCGTTAGAAATCACGCACGTGTTACAAAACTGTATTGCTAAACACTTGGGTAACCCATCCAAGTCAAAGTCCCTGCATGTTTGATTCATTCTCCGAACAAAGACTGATTTTCCTATGAAAACAAACCACTACATGCTTCTTTTCAGCCCTTAGGCAAGAGTATTTCTGGAGTTAGTTTTGTTTTCTGTTTTGTTATTTTTGTCTTGTTTTGTTTTCCTTAAAGATAACATACTTGATTGGAGAAACCATTTTAAGACTCAAAGCAAAAGAAAAATCAATCAGGAACCTATGTTCTTTACTAGAGAAAATTAGGAAGAAGCTGTATTTAAATAAAAAAGTCCACACTTTCCCTTGGTGCCGTGCTATAGAAGGGCTACAACCCCAAAAAAGCCAGCCAGCGCCTTTTAGCTGCCCCAAAGCAGCAAAGAAATGCAGCAGCACCGTCACTAAGATAATGCTGTGGGAATTCCTCTGCCACCCCCCCAGCGCGCAGGGCGCGTTAGGCAGCAAATGGTTGTTCTGGATACCAAAGTGCAGAGAACACGCCGAGTGCTGCGTGAAGGAAGGGACCCGACAGCCTTGCACGCACGCGTCGCCGCTGCGAGTCACCCCCAGACCCGCAGCAGAGCGCCCGCCCGCGCCGAAGGGCCCCGCGAGCGTTGTCAAGCGGCGCTGCCCTTCATTCCCCCTCCCTGGAGGATGGTTGCCTTCAAAAGCCATTAGAGCGGCGCAATTAGGCGCCCCCGCAGGTGCCCACGTTGCTGGCCCTGGGCCCGCTGCAGGGCTGGGGGGCCACGAGAGCAGCCGGCGGGGAGCGGCAGCGGCAGGCAGGGGCTGCGGCCCCGACAGCCGGGAAACGCCGCTGCAGGCAGCTCAAACCCGCTTTGGGTCTATTCAGCCCTTTATCATCGAATCGCAGAACAATGTGGGTGGGAAGGGACCTTAAAGCCCCCCCAGTGCCCCCCCCTGCCCCGGGCAGGGCCCCCTTCCCCCAGTTAGGGGGCTCCCAGCCCCGTCCAACCTGGCCTGGAACCCTTCCAGGGAGGGGGCAGCTCCTCCAGGCACCCCGTACCAGCACCTCGCCACCCTCACTTGCACTGGAATAAAACTCAAGGGCCTTTCCAGGCCGTAGTGGTGTGTTGTGGTTTGAGCTCAGAGGGCGAACGAGCACCACGCAGCCGCTCACGGCGGGAGCAGAAGGCCTAAGAGGAGCCCACCCTGCGCGGGTGGGGAGCGGGCGGTGGCTGCCGGTGCTGGGGGTACCACCAGCACCCCCCGGCCGGCTGCCCCGCTGCGATTTCATGAAGGGAAAGGAGGCGGGAGCAGGGGTGGGCAGGGAGGGGTGCGGGTGGAGGGGGCAGCAGGGGCTGGCGGGCGGCTGAATCTTCCCTTCGGGACCACTTCTACGCCGACGGGCAGTAAAAACAAGATGATTTTTGCTGCCCTCCCCCTTGCCCTCAGGATCACACCGGTGTGGAAGCCAGGCCACGCTCCCCCCCCCCCCCCCCCCCCCCCCCCCCCCCCCCCCCCGGCAGAGCCTCCCCCCCCGAGGGGGCTCTTCAGGAGGAGGGTGGGTTTTCATTATTCATGGGTTCTGCCTGCTGCGGGAAGCCGGGAGGATCAAAGTTTACTTTGCCAGGATCCGTGCCTCCTGCAGGCAAGGCTGCTTCCAAAAAATAATCCTTCCACTCCTGCGTCATTAATTTTTTAGCATGATTCATTTAAAAGAAGGATTAATTTCAGTGTGGTTGGCCATGCAGGGCTTTTCTAATAGAAAAGTAGAGGCAGGATTGCGGGCAGGAGGCTGCTGAAGCGAGAGCAAAACGCCGGGCTCCCCTATGACCCTCTCCAACAGCGAACAAGTCCCTTCACTTGCCCCTGCTTCAGCTTCCTAGTAAGTAAGTGAGGATAATCAGAATTAACCACCCTGGTAAAACACTTGGAAACCTAGAAATGCAAAATGCTGTGAAAGAGCTAGATCTATTGTAGAGGGATGACAGAACTTCAACATGCAATGGTTATTATTTACGACCCGAGCGTTAAGACCTGCAAACGCAGACTGGGATTCAGCGGTGGGATCTGCACCCACCGCCCACGCGGAGCAAGGGGGAGGTGGGCTCCCGGGCAACGCTCACCGCTCCTCAAACAGGCACAATAAAAGTCAAAAAGAAGCAGAGGCTGAAAAAAAACCCTCAGAAGTCTAGTTTGAAAACAAGGGAAGGACGTTATCAGCTCACTGAAATCCATCTTGCCCGTCCTCGGAGTGCGTGCAGCTCAGTTCTTTGGTTTTTTCTCCCCGGAGGCCGCGCTGGGGTGTCAGTGCCCGGGGTGCCGGCGCGGGGGGAGCAAGCGGCGGGACGGGGGCTGCAGCACCCAGCTCTCTGCAGAGTCATTTCGAGACCAAGAGAACCCCCACCTCCCCTCCACCCCCCCCCCCCAGCTCCTCCAACCGCAGGAGCATCCGGGACCGGCTGGGCTGCCGCGGCTCGCACCGGGCAGGAAACGGATCTGACTCTGTCTGGGGTCTTCTGGCGCTGCTGCAGCCTGACCACAACGGCCTCACCGTTATTTTCTCCTCTTTGAAATGGAAAAGCACCGAAGGAGGGCAGGGGGGGGTGGGTGGGGGGGTGTCTCCTCCAGGGAGCCCAGCCTTGCTACAGCATCTCTGTTCAAGCTGGCACCAAACAAGACCCCCTTGGGAAAAACTCCCCCGAAATTAGTGGAGGCCTCCAACACGGGCTCAGACTAAACCCTCAGCGGTGCGTTACGCTGGTGAGTGGCACACGCTCAGAATTGTGCATCTGGCAGCAGGAGGCCCCGGTCACCGATTTACCTCCCGCTAAAGCCGAGCGGAACCCTGACCCGGCCACAGGAGCACCACAGCCCACTGCTAATGAGCTTTCTCTGAGCCTGGTTGTAATTAGACCCCAGCCAGCGCCCTGGCTCAAAGACGGCGTCCAAGGGCCGATGATTTCGGAAGGACGAGGCGCAGCAGCCCAACGCCGGGCTCCCCCGAGCCCGGCAAAGCTGCGAGGCGACCGCCCGAGAGGCCCCTGGCCGGGCTCTGCTCTCGGCCTGGCTGGCACAGCAGCGTCCCGGGGGATTTTAAACCTGGTTATTGAGCTGATTTTCAGACACAGTGTTCAAGCGGTGAGTCCAACAGACTCAACTCGCTGCTCAGGCCACCCGAGAAGCCCTTCTGCATCTGCCCTCCCATCGCTCTCCTCAGCACCTCCGGGATCCCGACCGCTTCTCTGCTAAACACGCCAGATCTGACGATGCATAATTAATGCTGGAAACTGCATCGCGTTAGGCATATGAGCTCGGTCTGATCTGTAATCACAGCCAGTGGAAGAACCGCCGGTTCTTGGTGCCGAAGAGGCAGCTCCCTCCCAGAGGTCTGAAGGCAGAGGGGCGAGCCAAGCGAGGAGGCAAAGCAAAACCAGAACCTTTGTGTTCCTCTGCGCTTTGATCTCCCTGTGATCCCAGGTGAAGGGTTTTAATGGCATTTGTTCAGGGTTGTGGTTTGTTTGGTTTTGTTTATCTAAGCACACAGTTTTTATTATTTAAAGAATAATAATAAAAGAAAAAGATTGCGCTCTTCACACAACTAGCAACCACACCTGCAAATGCCCATCCTCACCGTGACGTGAGAAAGGTCACTTGAGCTGTAGAATTTGGGGTTCCCACAGTCTGGAAGCACATTTCTTCATGCCCATTCGTTTTTCCTCTGGAAAAATGTGCCGTGGGCCAGCGCCCCCCGAGCCCCGTGCGTGGGGTGGGCTAAGTGAGGGTTTCCCAGGGCCCTGGGGAATGGAAGGCAGCTCTCCCCTGCCCTGCCAGCAGCCCGGCTGCCCTCGCCCCCCGCACCTCTCCCAGATAACGCCGAGCTTAATTGAAGCATTAGGAGCGAAGAGCTAAAGAACACACGCTTTCCCAGTAAAGCTAATTTTGCAAAGAGCTATTCGGGGTTTAAGTGCTGGCAGATGACAATGAGGCCAGAAGATGCAGGGAGCGGCTGCTGCTCCCCTCGCCTGGAGCGAGGGCGAGCTGGGGGGCTGGCCCGCAGGATGGGGTGGGGTGGGATGGGGTGGGATGGGAGGGGATGGGGTGGGAGGGGATGGGGTGGGATGGGATAGGGTGGGATGGGAGGGGATGGGGTGGGATGGGATGGGGTGGGATGGGAGGGGACCAGCCACCCCGCTCCAGCGCAGCTCCTGGCCCCTGGCTGCAGGGGGGGGGGATGCATGGAGGGCAGAGCCCGGGGGGTGGGGGGGTCCTGCCCCGAGCACGCCCAGCCCCTGCCCGCAGCGGGACAGCGGGGGAACGGGGGGGGGGGGGGGGGGGGGGGGGGGGGGGGGCCGGCATCGCCCCGGGGCTTCACTGACTGTTCAAACCATTTCTACTGTTGAAAAATGCCAACTGGTTTTCAAAGGCTGAGAAAAGTGGCCCCTAATGGCTCCTCTTTTATCTGAACTTTTAGTTATTCATACCAGAGCCTTTGTTGACATTTTATAACTTTTTTATTTATAAATGTTCTTCCCTCCCCAGTAGGCTGCTCTGCAGAAACAGATGTTCTGCACACAGCTTTGCAGAGTTATATCTCTTAGGCTAATTTATCTCACTGACCCCAGATACATGCCTGCTTAATAATTAATGACTTTTTTTTTTTTTTTTTTTTTTTTTTAATTACTGGAATACTGCACAGATTCCTCTGGTGCACTGAAGAAGGAAACCAGACCTGCGCTCAGCATTTTAATAGGAGTCGACGGAGAAGCGAAGCAGCCCGGGCGCGGGGGCAGAGCAGGTCCCCGGGACGCTCCCCTCTCGCTGGGCTAACCCCCATGGGAAGGTCACGCCTTAGGAGTTTCCAAAGTTTGCCACTTCCCACAGCTCTGGGAACAGTTTTCAGCCGTGGAAAACCGGCGGGCTGCTGAGAGAAGTCACCGGTTCTCAGAGCCACCAAACGCCGTGATTTTCCAGCAGCAGTTTTGGTGGTGCCGGCTGGTGTCCGGTACCTCTGAACACCGTCATGCATCTATTGAAAAGTCAAATATTGCAAGCGAGCCACGCCTGAAAGTGCCTCCCCACCCAGAAAAAATGAGGGCGTTTTCCCTCTCGGAAAGGGCTCTGACACGTACACGGGGCATCGACGCGGGGCTCTGCCCTGGAAAACCCCCACGGCCTTTCGCTGGGCTCTGACAGTTCTGCTGCAAAGACCCATCACAAGTCACTGGGACGACCAGAGCTGGTCCCCCCAAAAAATAAAAATCAGTATTTCTGTTCCCTGGGAAGTTTTGCCACATTTTGAAGTGAGCTGCGAATTTTTTAACATTCGTATTTGCTATTCAGTATTTTGAGTCAAAATATTAATTTTTTCACATTGAATAGTGTTAAAACAAAAAAATGCTAGAGCATGGCAGCGTTTCAAGCTGTTAACAACATTTTACTCTGAAATGTTCCCATAAATAGAGAAGACTAGATAAATTACACCATACAACTTCATAAAACTAACATAAACTCATGAACAAAACTAACAGGAAATGAAACTTCTCACCAAAGCATAATTCTACGCTGCGATTCTGATTTCCAAAGTTTTCCTTGTTTAACCCTGTTTTCGAAAGACCTTTGGAAAAAAAATTTTTTTTTTCTTTGTTTTCCTTTTTAGAAAAAAGATCCGTGCAGTTTTTGCAGAGCGAGTTATATGGATTGTTCCCCTCTCTCGGCGCGTTTGCTGCCCTGCTAGTCGCAACCCCCGCCAAGCGTGGCCGAAGTGGGGGTTCAGCCCGGCTCGGTGAGGGCAGCCCCTGCCCCGCAGCGAAAATGCCCCCGGCGCAGCGAGCGGGGTGCCAGCCCCCCCAGCCCCACCCCGGGGGTCCCCTGCCCCCCCCCTCCCCTCCATCCTCACCCCAGGGGTCCCCCGGCCCCCCCCAGGTGGCCCCGGGGCAAGGGGCTGGGCCACCCTTTGGGTTGGTTTGATGGGTTTTTTAATGTGAACTTCCCCCCTCGTCTGCAGGCGCAGTAAATCAAGCCGCTGTACTCCTCCGCCCCCAAAAATCCAAACTATGGGCAGGGTAAGTCACCCCCGGCAGCTGGGCCTCGCCGCCCGGCCGGGGAAGCTAATTGTTTAATTAAGAGATAAAGTCGGCTCGCACAGCCTCTGTAACCCAGCGTGTGTCTGACAAGGCGACACTTAATTAAAACAAATCCCCACATGATTTGCAAACATTCTTTTTTTTTTTTTTTTTTTTTTAAATTATGGTGCATTACCCGTCAGAATAGTGTTTCTAACGAATTGTATAATACCATGGCCACCCCCCCAGCTGCTGCTGAAACTCAGGAGTATACATTCATTTTCTTATACTATTTTTTTTTTCACCCTGCACAAACATGCAATGACCTGAACCCCTCTGGAGACGCCTGCAGCGGGGCTCGGGCGTTACAAGACCGGCGGTGCCCCCGGGACCTGGTCCAGCACCACTTGTCCCCGCTGTGGCTGGGGGGCTGGGGGGGGGCCGGGGGCTCAGCACCACAGGCTGCACAGGAGAGGGAAAAGCCAGCAGCTCCCCTGGGGCCACGGGTTCAATGTTCTGCGTTTCAGCATGCGAGCTTTGCCTGGAGCAGAGCTGGGGGGGCTGTGGGATCGGGTTTGGTAGGAGGATGCGCTCCCCCCACCAAAATCACCTGTTGGAGCAAGTCTGGGAAGGAGAGAGGTGCGTGCAGCCAACACTGCGACAAATATGTAGGGCGAAACACACGCTCCAGTATGGTTTTATCGCTCATCTGCTTTTTTTTTTTTTTTTTTTTTTTTTTTTTTTCTAGAGAGAAGGTGTGAACACAGCCATATTTTAGCCCTAATTAAGCCAGTCCCAACATATGCAGCGACAATGAGTGACCTGCGAGCCGGGGCGGCCCGCTGCCGGCACACGCTGTTCTCCAGGAACAATGACATTAAGGATGGAGTGGGAAGCCACCACGCTTGCACGGAGGCTGAAGCCGTGCGGCACAGACGCTGCACGCCCGGCGGGGAGACAGCTGGGCCTCCTCCGGACTATTGAAAACCGAGGGGATGACTCAGCCTCCCCCCCCCCCAGCCCCGAAGCGAGGCAGGAGCAGCGCGGGGAGGCCAGCCGGCGGAGATGTCCCCCCCAGCCACCCCTGGTCCCCCGGCCCGGGGCGAGGGACGCTGGCCCGCGGGGCTCCCAGCCGCACCCCGGGGTGCTGGCGCCCGCGGCGCGGGGATGCGCTTGGCAGGCAGCGCGCCTCGCCGAAAGGCACCACCGGCTTGGCAAGGGATGCTGCTTTTCCACACAAGAAGAGACACGAAGTTGTTGACACATTTCTTCCTGTTCCCATTCAAAACTACATCGCAAGCAGGGCTGCGAGAAAGTCACGTGCCGGATTTAACAGATTTCTTCCCAGAATGAGTCTTCAGCTCAGAAGGGTAAGACATGAGGGATTAAAAAACTAATACAAAATTCTCTTTGCCTGAGAGGACTGTCACAGCATGCTCGAAATAGGGTGCCAAATTCTTCACTGATTTCTGCCCTGTAGTAGCCTGAACTGATGCCACTTGGAAAGCAAAAGACTTAAGTAGCAGTTTAGTTCATATAACTATTAATATCCACTCTACAGGGAAAAGGGTTTACAAATATATTGCAAGAAAATGTTGTCCATCCGTCACAAGTGGGTACCTTCAAACTGCAGCATTGCAAACCATTGCCTGGGACTGGGGGGGGGGGGGGGGGGGGGGAAAGGATTGAAAAAAAAAAAAGGGGGAAGGGATTGGAAACATGTCCCTTCACCGGTCACCCACCCGTCTCGCCGGTGGCAGGCTGGAGGGACACCGACCTGCCCGGCAGCGCTGGGAGGTTCTGAAATGTAAAATGCCACAAAAATCAACCGGGAAGCGGCAAGGCCTACATTTTAGCGCTGAATATGAAATGGCGCAGAAGAGGCATGAGAAAAACCCAGTCAGGTTCTGGCAGTTTCTGACACCGGGTGCTGCACGTGGGACGTCGCTCTGCGCCTGCGCGTTGGGGCATCTCAGGACGTGGGGCCAGCCCCGTCCTGTCCCCGGGGAGCAGCTCACGGGGGGGGCGGGGGGGGGCTCGTGGTCCCCAGCTGCAGCGTTCACCCCGGGAGCGATTTGGGGTCAGCAGGACCCCGGGCCGAGGCTCGGGCTGCAGGAAGGGACCACAGGGGAACCAGTCCCAGCCCCGTGAGCTTTGGTGAGCACAGCCCCATCATCCTTCTTGTGAAAAATGAGGGCTTTCGCCGGCATCTGTTGAGCAGGGAGAGAGATGCATGTGTGAACTAGCAGCTGGATTAGGTTTTTGCTGTCCTGAAAGCAAAGAGAAGACTGAATTCCTGAGAAAGAAAACAGATTGGGAAACAGAAGATTGCCCAATTTACCTACTGGTGAGTCAGAAAGCGGCAAACCTGGCATGTTTGCTGTGCGGCAGCGGGCGCTGTGTTTGACTGGAGCACCCGAAGGCAGCCAGTAAGGACTGGGGGGGGGGACACGACACACCAAACCCCTCCCTGTGCTGGCAGAGTGTTTGCACCCGCGCTGGGCTGAGCTGTGCCGCTGCCCAGGGTGCAGAGCTCCGAGGGGGCTGGGCTCGGTTTGGCACCCGTGCTGTGGCAGGGTGAGTCGCCCTGGGGGCTGGAGAGCCGGGGGGGGGGGCTGCCCCAGGCAGCAGCATCCTCCCCCCCCCCTCCCCGCCCCAGTCCCTGAGATGCAGCTTGGCCTGGTGACCCTCAGGGACAGGGGTGGTGATGGGGAGAACTGAAACACCCCAGCGTTTTCCTGAGCTGGGCCAGCAGTGACGATAAACAACCGCCCCGAGCTGACAGCGGCCGCTTTGCGACTGTCATCAGTAGGTCTGTTAGCCAGAGCGGGTGTGCAGCAGCCTGCCTCCGGCGACCGGCCCGTGCCCGTGTTTGCCAACCCCTGCTTAGACGAGGCTCCTCCAAAGGAAAATAACCTAAGCAAACTGGAACACGTCGCGCATTAAAGCTCAGTTACTGAGGCAGCATCAGGCGCAGAAGCTCGTCGAACCCGAGACACGAGCCGGAGCCCCGGCAGCGGGCACTCAGCTTGCCCTCGGATTTTTGCGACGTTTAAGGCTGCTCACAGAGAGTCCCCTGGCTCGGGGGGCTCTTCGCAGGCACGGGGGGGCTGGGGGAGGGCTGGGCTCACACTCACCACGCTGGTGCAGGTGGGGAGCAAAGGGCACGGCCCAGCTCTTGGCACCTCTGCGCTACGCGAGCAGCCCCTCTCAGCTCCACCACCCCACCCCGCGATGCCGCTTTCCTGCCCAGCACCCCGGCCCGTCCTGCCCAGCACCCCGGCCCATCCTGTCCAGCACCCCGGCCCGTCCTGCCCAGCACCCCAGCCCGTCCTGCCCAGCACCCCGGCCCGTCCTGCCCAGCACCCCGGCCCGTCCTGCCCAGCACCCCGGCCCGTCCTGCCCAGCACCCCGGCCCGTCCTGCCCAGCACCCCGGTCCCCACAGCCTGGGGACACCCAGCCCCCAGCACGGCCAGAGCCCGCTCCCGCATCGCTCCCCTCACCCACCTTGTTTTTTTTTTTCTTTTTCTCTGCCCTAAATTCCTGTGCAGAGCAGAGCATCCCACAGCCCCGCGCACCCCAGGTATGAACACCACCCCCCCCCCCCCCCCATTTTCCCGCTACGCCGCTGGCCATGAAGCCGCAGGCTGTTAGAGTGGAGGGGATGGCAGAGCCCCCCGCCCAGGACCAGTGGCCTCGCACCGCTGCGGCACCATCTCGGCCTCCAGCAGCCCCAGAACTTTCAGATCAGCCATAAAATATTCTGGCCCCAGCCTTCTTTTGAAGCGTTGGCGGAGCAAACCCCCGTGTCGCTGCGCTCTCGCGTCGCATCCCTGTGCACACCGGCGGCAGAGCTCCGAGCGCTCCCAAGCCGCCGGGATGGGGGTGTCCCCGGCTGTGCCCGGGGGGGCTGCGGGGAGCAAATGGCTGCGAAGCCCACAACGGCTTCTGTGACCCGAAACGCCTCGAACCCCACAGCCACCCCCCTCACTGCGGCACCACCGGCCCCCCCACCCCTTCAGCTTGGGGGGGGTGGGGGGGTGGGGAGGTGTGTGTGTGTCTGACCTGCAACCCCAAGCTGAGTCTGTTCAGGGGGGAAGAGCAGGAGGCTGCACGGGGGAGGGAGGGTATAATTGCACTTTTTGCTCTGCCTGCCCACGGGCTCAGGGACTGCAAACGGGGCCAACAACCCCACGGCAGCAGCTGGTGATTCAGAGCGTCTGGCAAGGGGAGGGCTCAGAGGTGTAGCCTGCCAGACCTGCAAAAAATAATAAAAAAAAAAGCACCATGCCAGAGGCCAGCCCACCAGCAGCCCACGGGTCCGCGTGCGGCTGCGGGAGGGCTCGCGCTCCTTGGGCCGGGACACGCAATCCCTGCAGCTGAAACAGTGTGGAGCTGCTTTGTTTTGTCTTTGCAAGTCCCCAGCTCGGTCACCCGAGGACAGAGCTGTAGATACAGTTAAAACCCCTTTCGTTTTAGGCTATCTCTGTTCAAAACCACTAAGAGGTGCCCACCCTTCCCAAGCATGTGGTAGATACCAGACAACAAACATCTTTTCAGCTTGTTTTGGTAAAGTCCCTAATACACTTATTCTCCCTGACCTACTGAAGTGATAAATTACCTCCTAAACTGCTTGGAGAAAGGCCAGGATTAAGTTGGCGTGCTCAAGCCAAGCTCCAGAATTTTCTTTAAAAATAGCAAAGATCAAAGCGATGCCCTACAAAATCCGTCGGGTTTTAGCTGCAGCTCCGGGGCTTTTCCAGGCGGTGGCCGAGTGGGACGGCTGCAGCGCTGTGTGTGGAGCAAGTGGACATGATAAAGCTTTATGTTACAGACAATATGTGACTGAAAAACATTTAAAAACCCCTCAGCCCCACAGTGCTTTATTTCCCTCTGCTCCATATGAAGCTGAAGTAGGGGAAGGGCAGTTCTCAGCTCTGGGGTCATGGGGACGAATCCTGAATCCTGCCTTCTCTCCCCAAAGAGCACAGCTCGGGGGAAGCTTCACGGGGCCGGGCTGGCTGGTGGCTCTGGCACCCCTGCCCGCCGTGGCACCCACCGTGGCACCCACCGTGGCACCTCCATCAGCCGCTGAGCCAGCACCTTTGGCCGCCAGCACCTTTTATTTTGTGCCCCAGCCAAAGGCTCCAGGCGAGCTGAACTCCAGCTGCGCCGAGAGCACCGGGCTCTTGGAACGGGCTGCCCCGAGCTGCATGCAAAGGTGAGCAGAGATCCTCTAATTACAGACTAAATTGAAACTCCGTTATAGCAGCCCGTAAACCCAAGCACCGGCTGAAGAGGTGGGTCATGCTCAGGCGTACGTCACCATCCTGGTTTTCCACGCTGCGCACAGTAATTTCAAGGTAACCAATAAACCCCCCGATTTTCAAAGTTCCTGCCCCCCCGGCAGAGCTGCAGCCGCCCGGGCAGCGAGTGCACTGGCGGGGAAAACGCCTCGGGGGGTGCGTTTGTGTTTGTGTAACCCCCTCTGCAACACCCGGGGAGATCCGGGGCTTCTGCACACACAACACTTTCTGCTTTTGCTCAGCCGTGGCCCTGGTAGAGCCCAGTGAACCAGTTACAAAGGGGTTCCTGAACCAAAGGGGATTTTGCAAACGAACGCAGCGTCATAGTGATGGAGACGGGTCAAGCCCCGTTCTCTGAGCAGCTTCCACTGCCAGGCGGTTTGTGCCCGAGGTGCTGCTGGCTGCAGCGTACGCGGGGATCTCCTGGCCAACTGATTTTGTGTTACAGATAAGACACACAAAAGGGCAGCACAGACCCAGCGCTTGCACCACACGCCAGAGGTGCGTGTCCTCCAAAGAGCGCGGAGCTGTTTTAGGGAAGGGACACAGTTAAAGTGACTTATATGTGCTATTTGGAGAAATTAATATGGCAATGCAGCTGTAAGTGAAGTTAGAAAGGAATGCTGGTAGATGCTCAGATACCCCCCGAGCAATTATACAGGGCAAATTAGATTCTTGATAATTCCCTCAAGCTCTCTTCCCTAAGTCGCTCCTTTTCACTCTGTATCTGTGCGTCTATTTTAGGATGAAATTTTCAGTTCAGCACAGATGTTCAGAACTGGGTTCCATGCAGTAACGATCTTTCCACATCATTTTCCCTTTTGCACTAGAAATTACGAACAGAGGAAGGAGCTGGAGCCAGCAGCAGCTGTCGGAGCCTGGGTAAAACCAGACGCTGGGTATCGCCACGGGGCGATGGTGCTGCCTGGGGGGGGACAGCGCGGGGGTGCTGAGTGCTCGGGGTGACCTGGGGCAGGGAACAAAACACAAACCCGCAGCCCCAGGCGGGATAGGTGGGATGCCCCCCCCCCCCCCGCCCCGCACAGGCTGTACCCCCACTTTCTGACTGGCAGCAGAAATACCTCACGCCGGGTTTTATCCACCGCCAACGAGCACACGCTGGCAAGAGAGCTCGGTGCCGAGCCAGGCTCTTCTTCTTGCTTCTCGTTGGGGATTTCAGCACACCCCACGCTCCCACCGCGGCGGGTCCTGGGAGCCCCCAGAGCCGTTGGCCAGCGCCCAGCGCCGAGCCAGCCCCGCAGCTCAGCCGGTGTTAAACGTGCCTCCACCGAAACAGCCGGCGAGCACCGGGGCGGCTCTGCCGCGGGACGGCGGAGCCGAGGGCGAGACGTGGCGGTGGGAAAGGGACGAGCAAAACCCCTCCAAAACCACCTGGGCTCCGCGCCCCGGCACGGCGCAAAGGCGCGACCCCCGGCAGGCCCATCTTGGTTTGCCAAACGCGCAGACGAACACCGAGAGAGACCCCACGCTGGGGCGAGCGCCAGGAGAAGGTTTGCTCCGGTGCGCGCTGCCGGCGGGGCGCGGAGGCTGGTCTCAGCCTCGGCGAGACACGCAGCGGAGCTCGGCCCGTCGCCGCAGGAGTTTCCCCCGTGACACTGCACCCTACTAACGCAAACAGCGAGACGCTCGGTTCGTTTTGTGTAGGTTTAAGGCTCTTTAAAACCAGCCGCACTTGAGAGGAGGGTAGAAAGCAGCAACTTCCACTACTGACCTTTTCCTGGACCAGAGGTATGGATTTAGAAGAGAAAAACAAGACGTGGGTGGAAAAGGCAATCAGCAGCACTGCTTTACAGAAGGGTTTGGTTTGGTTTCCTTAAACTGCATTTTGCAATGCCCCGTTCCCGTCGCCCCAAGGGGGGCTGACCACGCAGTGCTGTGCCGCCTGCTCTTTGCTCTCAGAAGAGCACAACCTGTCTTCCCCCATCCCGTAATTGTCACTCGTCTCTTGCCACTATTTAATTGATTGCTTCCCTGTCGGTGCCGGGTATTTGCCAATATATGGCACAACAAGCTTGCTAAATTCCTGGGATGGGTAAAAGACTCCAAACTGGCCATTTGTTGGTACCGAGGATGCAGATGCGATGAATGCTGCTCAGCTGTACCCCTGGTGCATTTTTGGGGTGCTTAGGAGGAACTGCACTTTCATTTCCAGCGCATTCCTGAAACCTCTCTGACTCAATTCCTCCTGTGGTTTATCAGCACAGGGATAATGCACCTTCTCATGCCTTCACTAACCCCCACAAAAACCACGGCGCATTGACTTCGTACTTGCTTTCAGCTTGTTCCTTGAATCTATACAAACGAGAGAGACTTTTCTGTGCCCCCGGCACTCCCGGCCCCGGGGGCTGCAGGCGGGGGTCACCCAGCTCAGCTCCTTCACCAGACAGAGCTTTTGCAGAAGCATCACAAAGCACCATCAGGTCCCGATACCCCCACCAGCCATCCCCCCCCCCCCAAACCCTCCCCGGGGCTTCCCCGCACCCCCAGCCAGCAACGCGCGATGAGAAATGCTGGTTAAAGCAGCTGCACGTCAGCTGCTGCGGGGCCTTCCAGCCCTGCCTTTCCAACGGCTCTGCACAGCAATAAGCTGAAAAGTGTTCTGAGAGGGGTCGCCCCAGGGGAGAGCCCCCCCACCTCTGCTGCAGGAGGCCCACCCCCCCCTCGATCCCTCAAAAGCAGCACCACAGGCCCATTGCCACCCCGCGCTTGAATCACTCACCCCCACGGCCACCACAGAGGCACAAACCCAGGGGGACCCCCCCCCCCCCGGCCCCAGCACCGCTCTGCACAGAGACCCAGGAACGAGGCGAGCTGGGCTGGGCCTCGGTGAGGAGACCCCAGCCAGGGCTGGACAAGCACCGGGGCAAGGTCCCCCCCCCAGGGCTGGGGCCCTCCCGAGGCTCCGGTGAGCTGCCGCTTCCTGGAGCATCTCCCCCAGGGAGCCCAAACCGTGCCCACCCCAGCCACCAGCAGCAACCAGCTCCCACCTGCACGCCCGGAGGTCACCAACTCCTGCCCGGCTGCCTCCAGCCCTCGCCCCCAGCTGAGCCCCAGCATGCCCATCCCCACCCACCCCCCCGGGGGCTGCTCAGCACCATCACAGCCACCTGCCCAATTCTCCAAACCTGCCTTCCCCGGCAGCTCCGGGGCTGACACCCACCATGGGTCCCCCAGGCCCACGGTACAACTTCAAGAAGGAAATAAGCTTATTTTATTATGCAAAAAGACCCTCAGAATTATTCTGTTTCCTTCCTCCCAATGCCATTCCCTGCTCTCATCACAGATCACACAAACGCAGCCCAAACTCCTTTTTGGGTTTCTGCTCCTCCTTCCCCAAAGCCTGGGCATCCTTCCCTTGTTTCATAACACACCTCAGCTGCAGGCACAGCCGGACCCCATTGAACAAAAATGTTGCATTCTGGTTTTAACCACCGTTATGGCTGTGGTTATCGCTCTCCTAGCTGTTACCAGCCCGGCCAGCTCTGGGCCTCCCGCGCTGCTTTGGCAGCTCCTTCCCGTGGCTCCCCCCCAGCATCCGAGCCGTTTTATTTCTCCGGGCTGCAGAGCTGCTGCTCGGCCCCTGCCTGGCCCCCCCGGGGGGGGGTGTGTGTGTGTCCTGGGTGACCCCGATGTCCCGTGGGGCTGGTGACCCCGGGGCAGGGCCACCGAGCAGCCCCCGGCCGCGGGAGCACCGACTGGGAGCAGCCCCGTTAACCACGGGAGCCTCCGTGGCTGCCCTCACCTGCTAGAGAGGAAAACAAAGCCAGGTTATTTTTGCAAACATAGAACACTCGTGCTGCTCGACGCGGTTTTTTTTTTTTTTTTTGGTGTTTTTTTTTTTTTTTGGTGTTGTTTTTTTTTTTTTTTTTTTTTTCGCTTAGCAGCCGAATGCAAGGACAGATTACAATGCTGGTGTCACCACGAGCACGGATGCAAGCGCGGCGCGAAGGGGCTGCGTGTTCAGCTGAGACACGAGGCGACAAACCCCCCGGGAGGCCCGTGGGGGGGCTCCCGGGCGGCGCCGAGAGCACGGGAGACACCCGAAATCCCTCGGGGAAACGAGCGTTCGGACGCGCTCCCCCTTTCCGAACGAAGCCCGTGACTTTTCGGGCTGATGAGCGGAGCGAGCAGCGGGAGGCGAACGCGTGGAAACGGGGCTCCCTCTAACGTCAGCCGCCGCCCCCGCGCCCCCCCGGGACCGTGTCCCCCCCCCCGGGGCCGTGTGTCCCCCCCCCCGGGACCGTGTCCCCCCCCCGGGACCGTGTCCCCCCCCCCCGGGACCGTGTCCCCCCCCCACCGGGGCCGTGTCCCCCCCCCCCCCCCCGGCGCTCACCGGCACCTCGGGAGAGCCGGGGGGAGCAGCAGCTCGGCGTCCCGGCGCCGCCGCGGGGACAAAGCCCGGTACCGGCACACAAGGCTTTTCCCCGCAAAGAAATCCTCTCCCTTCCGTCCAACAAGCGCGCGGATAAAATTCAAAATGCGCGCGGATAAAATTCAAAATGCGCACGGAAGCCAGCGGTGCGACTTGCGACCCGAGATAGAAAAAACGTAGTTAAGAAAGGGAACTTTTATTAGGGCAATTTCACTTTATTTTTTTCCATACAGCAAGGTCAACTAGAGCAGTAATAATAAAATAAGCAGAAAAACAAATTGCAGCCCAGGACAGAGTACATAATTTGGAGCAACTACAAGCAAAAAGTAAGTCTGTGATTACATAATAGTAAAACCAAGCACATCTGTCCTTTCAGCAGATGAAAGTTGCGGGGTTGCAAATAAGTGCAACTTCATTAATTATTCAGTGTGAGTACTGGAGAGATCCGATACAGAAATGGCCTAATCGCTTTTTCTTTCCAGCTCTGGCATGTATCCTGACAAGGCTTCTGGAACGCTTTCCATTAAAACGGTAAAACTTCCCAGGGCTTTTTTTTCACCTGCTAAAAGAACAGGACCACTACAGCAATAAAAAATAATCACATAACAACTACGGCTACGGTGTGCTGTTTGGTTTGCCTGTTCATGATTCAACTCTTTTGTGAAAGTCAGTATTTGTTTTGAAGAATCTTTTTTTGTGAACAATAAACCACTGAAATTGTCAGAAACTGGTTTGAATAGCATATATCTTTAATATATTTTTTGATACTTTAAACATGCAGTAGTTTTTGAATAATGTACGGAATATTTGATCCATGATTTCACCTTGATGGTTTGAAGTACCTGCTTTTTTTTCTTTTTTTTTTCCTTTTTTTTTTTTTTTTTTTTTTTTTTTAATTATTATTAATGATTTTCAGGCAGATTTGAACCAGTGGAGCTTTTGTCAGTCATGAGATCTTGGAAGGATGGCATATCTTTCCAGCTGAAAAAATCCTGGCAAACTACAAGCTGTCCACATAAAGCAAAGCAACTTTTTTGAAGGGGTATGGAGTGCTAACTCTGTGCCACTTTTGCAAGCAATTTTGTTCAGCCTGTCATTTTATTAGCCTTAACAAAACTCCTTGTAATTATAGACATTTTTATTCAAAATAAGATCTTACTATTATACAGGTTTCTCTCTTTTTTGACTATATACAGAAGTGCAAAAAGTCAACCTTCTCTCTATACGTTCCCACATGCTAAACTGCAGCATAATCAACCCTCAAGAGTTTGCACACACACACTATAATTCTTGTTACGTAAACTTTGAGTATTTGGATTATCAACAAAAAGTCCCTTGATCTATTGATTATGCAGCTTATTTATAACAAGGCCTGATATTCAGGGATTTCAAAAAATATTTAAACAATATTTTAACATTTGAAATGGATACAGTAGAAAATAAATTTTATTCTAATATCTAGGAACTAGATTTTCTCATAATAACTAATTACAAAACAAAATAAATCATCAAAATATTACTCAATTGTCTGCCAGGATTGTTGCGATAGCAACAACTTAACTTCTTACTTAGCAATGATTATATAATTATAAGATATCCATATAAAAGATCTTTGTTCTTTTAATGAAAACTAGACAAGAACTAACAATGACTGACATTCTTACATTGTAATATTAAATCAGTAAAATATAAATCATTTAGTTAACAATAATACGAATACTCATATGACACTACATGTAAATTCAAAACTGAGTATGTTATGAAGAAAACTACTTTTTTTTTTGTATTTTGAAAATGTCATCAGTAAACTCTAATAAAACAAAATTCTATAAACTGAAATGGTATTCAACTGGTAATAGAAAATGAAAACAATCTAATAAATGTAAGAAACAAAAACTACACTTTTAACAAGAAAAAAAATAAGTAATATTCTCTAATGTTAAGTAACTACAATAACATGTGAAGTCACCTATACTTTCTTAACACGATTGAAATTACATTGGTATGGGTTTTAACCCGTAATGTAATAATCTAAGGCTTTAATAGATGTACAGTACAATCAGTAAAATCAACACATCATTCTTATACTATAAAGCATCTCTCTCAAGCATAAAAACTCGCAGTAAACTTGGAAGTATGGAGAGTTCTACAACCGAACTCGCGCTTCTTCCACTCCACGCTACGCTACCAGTGACCTGGCCCCCACTTCAGCACTTTGCTGAACAGAGCAAAAATATCCTTTACTAGCTGCAACATCCAAACCACAAAAAGGAATTCCTTTGGATGAATCCATTCTTAAAACTTGAATGCACATCTATTTTTTTTTTTTTGTTTTTATTTTGTAAAGGCTTTCTAAGGCTATAAGCAGTTAATCTGAACAAAAAAATCACATATAAAACTCACCCAAGTATTTAACCCACCCAATTTCTACGCTAATTAAACATGTCCATTTTTCATATTTTGGTTTGTCATGCATCTGATGTCAGTGCTTCTTTCGTCTTTGTTTAGAGTCACCGTGGAAAGCGTGACTTTGATGAAGTGAAACCCATCTCTGCAAAACATTTATAGTCCTTTCGACTTTCGACAGAGGCTATAAATAGAAGCAAAAGAAGTTCCTCAAACTTTTGTTACTGTGTCTCAGAAATGGCTTTTCCCTTTCATATATCATGTTATACAGTAAAATATGCATAAATATTACACTACAATGCCTTAAAATAGTTTATATATATGTCCAGTAAGGGTTAATTTGTACGGCTAGAGTATCTTTCTTGTGCTGTCTACTGTTACTGTAAGGAATGGTTGGCCATTTCTGAGACAGCTTTGGTTTGAAACAGAATGGTGCCCTTTGACTGATTAGTACTAATAAAGTAAGTGAAAACGTGGTTCTGAAAATAACACTGCAGAAATAATACTCTAATCGGATGTACAGTCTATGGCACTTCATGAGAATCCTTAACAACATGGTACTTAAAGCCATTGATGTGCTTTAAAATATACACAGTTGTGGTTTTGCTTGGCACATTCATCTGTCAGATACCTCTCTTACCACTTCTTACAATCTATTACATTAAAAATATTACTCTTAAACAAAAATTACTGTGCATGCACGCTCTCATCTATAATGGCAATTTTAAATACAAGGTGCACCTTTGTTATTTGTAAACCTTGAAAGAAATAAACTTACTTTAAAAAATTATATCTTGGTCTACAGACGTACCAATACATAATAGATTTATGGTTACATCATCGTCTGTCTTTTCAAGGTGACGTACATGGTTATGTAGGAAATAGACTGCGTATGCATATCCAAATCCATATGCATACTTCTGTGCTAGAAAAGATAGACAATGTTGTAGTTTTTAGACAATAAGATCACCTCAGCACAAATATCAATTAAATGTACAAAGTATATAGGCAACAGTGTGCAGTGGATTTCCAAGTTCTTGTTTCATCTCGTTAACATGCAATGTGTGATGTTTTACTGCTGAGGGAGTTTCCGAGTGTTGCTTGACGGTATATACAGTATGGCTAATGAGCTCGTCCTCTTCTCAACCCAAACACACTGTCCTTTTCTCTTTAGTTATGATCTAGAAAGGAAAGAAGGTCAAGCCTTTTCAACACAGTCATAACTTTTTGGTAGCACCACATCAGCCCAAATTTGACATCTGCAACAGAGGAAGAGAAACCTGCCCCCGAGATCTCCCTGGGGTAACGTCCCCGCCGCGCGGTTCACTTCGGGTGCCCGGAGCAGCTGTGGCTGCCCCCTCCCTGGAAGGGTTCCAGGCCAGGTTGGACGGGGCTGGGAGCCCCCTGGGCTGGGGGAAGGGGGCCCTGCCCGGGGCAGGGGGGGGCACTGGGGGGGCTTTGAGGTCCCTCCCCACCCAAACCGGTCTGTGATTAAGATTCCCTTTGCGCCCCAATTCTGCAGTGACACAAGCGCGCGATACGCCGGCCTCCTGCCCCTCCCGAGGGATCCGAATCTGGGGGGCAGCTCCCCACAAAGCGCTGCGCGAGCGCGGCCCGGCAGCCCCGGCCCCCCTCCCCTCCCAGGCCCGGCTGCCGCGGCCCCAGGCAAACCCGGGAGCCCAACCAGCATTTGAGAGGCACCTCGGCATCCTTGGGGACCTGGGCCCTCTGTTCCCCAGGTCGTTTTTCTTACTTAGCTGCCCACCCAGCGCAGCTGTTCCTCCGGCCTCGGTTGCCCGTCACCCCTAGAGAGCGATTCCAGCCCACGTCGGGACGGCCACCCCGCTCCCGGCTGAGGGCAGGGGAGGCCTGGTACCAAGGTCGGGCTGCAGACGAGGGGCACCCCACCTGGGTCACCCAGGCAGTTTTATGCTCAGCGGAAAGGAATGACCTTTATTATAAACCCGCTGTGGCCAATCAGTTCATCCTCACCCTAAGTAATAATTCCATGACGGCCGAGCCATTCAATAAAAATCAGAGCAGAAACGGAGCGCAAGGGAGGGAAAGGGCCACAAGCTATCCTGGGGGAGGTGACGAGGGGCCGTGCGCGGTCTTAACGGCGACGGGCAATTTCGGGGCAGACTGGGAGCTGCAGTTTACTCACGGGAAGGTACAGGGGAAAAAAAAAAAATCTCTCAAGCTTAGGCACACGCGCCCCGGTCTCAAGCCACGCAGGGTGAAAGGCTGCAGCAGGAAAAGCCGAGGGGCACGGTCTGCAATGGGCACCAACGCTCGGCAGCGTGGCCCGTGCCCGTGCGGGGCCTCCCCTGGCCACAGCACCCGGCCGGGGAACACCGGGCACCGCAGCCACAACCCGCGTCCCGGAGGACCCGGGCGTCAGCCAGGCCGACGGCTCAGCCTGGACCTTCAGAGGTGCCGGCTTCCCAAAACTGGAGATGTAGAATTCGCCCTTTCTAAAGACAGTTGAACGTAACCAACTCCCCCCCAGGCCCGGCCCTCGGCTCGCATCACTGCCGGAGCCATCACCCTTTATAAACGAAACGTAAAACTCTGATTTTAGCCTCTCTCATTTTGCTTTCTGGGTATGTACGAACTGATGGCGACATCTGGTCCAACCCGCTAGCCAAGGTGCTCACTGCCAACTACGGGGTCTCCGCTCAGAGAATGGCACGTCAGCGGGGTCCGCGGCCTCCTCCCCCGCACCTTACTAGCTTTCTTGGGGAAAAACATAAAAACATTCTGTCCCTGAAAAATACAAATTACGCACACGCAGGGGTAAGAAAAACGCAAGCAACAACACATTGGGCACTTACTGTTTGATGACAAAATGTCTACATCTGTGTAACATACTTGTGGCTAGTCAGATGTTCGGCAGATATTATGGGTATCTATAGGTAAAAAATTTAAACAATGAATAACACGTGCAATGAGCCAACCCAGAGACACAGCATTTTGCTACAGAACATAAGTTTGGAAAAGTGAGGATCAGCTGTGAGTTGGTGGATTTTATATTGTAACTATAAGTTAAATTCAACTGAAGTGCTACAATAGCAACTTAAAACTGGAAAACATTGTGTTAAGTACTACTTGGCAAATATAAATAAGTATTATTGGCTGTTTAGGAGATAAGAGAAGTTAAAATCTACCAAAGTCATGCAGTGCAGTAATTGAAAATAGCCCTTTTTGTTGGCCTACACAAAATTCTGTGCTTTCAGCGTATCATTTAATACGATAAATTCTACAGTGGCCGTGTTTCAGTCTGATTTTGTGAAGTGCTCACTGCTTTCCCTGTCTGGGTTTCTGAATGCCAAACCTAAGATGCCCTGAGCCCGATTTTCATGGCTGGTGAGAATCCACTGTCGAAAGAGCTGCCTGCTCCTCCCACGGCCGCTGCGGGCATGCGGGCAAGCTAAGACTCCCCAGAGCAGCGAAACAATTCTGAAAACGTTCGTCTGCCTGAACAGACCTCAGCACGTGGCTCTCGAAGTGCCCCGTCAACTCGGTGGAAAAAACCCCCAAAGCACGAAGATCCGAGGAGATCAGCAGCAGAACAAGTAACCAACTCCCGTCCCCGGGCCCGGGCGCGCGGGGCAGGGGCTGCAGCCCCCCCGGCGCGAGTCGGGGCCCTGAGGAGAGCCGGCAGCCAGCAGCGGGAGCCACCCTGAGCTCCCCACAGCGCCCCGAGCCCGGCCGGAGGGCGCGCCCGCGCGCTGGGGCATACACAGAACTGCTCTGTGCCATCACAAACGGCTGTTGCACCTGGAAGGGCTCCTTTTCCTGCTGGACGCTAAAGCTGACCTGTTAGTCCGCACGAGAAGGGGCGTGGGGAGGTTCCTCCTTAACTAAACCGTCCGTCTGTCCACCCCTTGCGCCCTCTCCTCCCCTAGCAGCTCCACACAACTCCACAACATTGCCAACTTGTACAGAAATGTGCTTCAAGCGTAATGAAGCTTCTCATACCATTTTTTCCTACTGCTGCAGGACAGGCTGTTGCACCCAACTGTGGAGAAGCGTCAGGGATAGTGCTGTCGGAACAGACCAAGGACCTTCAACACCAGTCAATGAAGATGAAGGGCCAGATCTTAAGACTTTTGGCATGCATGCACATTGCATCGTGTGGCATTAAATATTTTCAGCATTGCTCACATAGTATATACATATATTTGTCATATATGTATATATTGAGGTTCGGCTGCAGTACTGTACTAAGTGTGTTATGAGGCTCCAGGGAGGATATGCATGAAATGATCAGATTCTACAACAGAAAGTTTCCCTGTAATCAATTTGGGAAAGTGCATGGCTACTTAGACAGAGATGATTTCAAAAAACAGTGATGTCTTTCTGTGGCTTGGCTTGTTCTCACAACTCTCTGGCCTTACAGAGGATATAGAGGCACCCTTAAATTGACTGTATGGTGCAGTAAATTACAATATTAAGATACTCTGGGCATACAGGTGGTTGCTTGCTTAGGTGACACATACGCAGAGACCGTCCTACTGATAAACTAGCTTTTCAACAAAGGGATTCTTATGCTAGTTTAAATCCGTGAGTGACATGGTCATTAAGCAAACATCTCTCAAGAGCAGAAAGTGCCACCTGCTAAGCAGAGTAATCCGAGTATTTTTTTTTTTTTTGGAATTGTAAACTATCCAGGTCCCGAGGCTCGGGACGCACACGCCAGTATGTCACTGCAATAGCACGATTTGGAGAAGGGCTGCAGAGGCAGAGGGAAGGCTCCAAGGCCGGGGGCTGCGGCGGGGCCGGTGCCACCTCCCCGAGCACCGCACGGCCCGTGCGGCCGGGCGCTTTGCGATGGGACACTGACATTGTTTAAGGAGTTAGCTCTAACGGCTCAGGGAGCTGAGTACGTCAGGTGAGCCTGCCTTAAAAACTGACACTTATCTCCAGAATTAATTACACGTACAGAACCACACCTGCAAAAATGCTGAAGAAAACGTTACTTCCCTTTTCTAAAAGGCACGTGTGGGATTCCCCCTGAGCCGAGAGTTATACCTGCGTGTTAGACCACAACTGGTGGTTTCACGGCACAGGCAATTCGAACCTCCCGGTAAATCTCAAAAAATAATTTGTTTTTGGAAGAGGAACGAGAGGGTGTTTAAAGAGTGTTTATCATTGCACTTTCAGCCCGATGTACTACAGAAATCTGCATTTTTGAGCCCCCAGCTAGGTAACGACAAGCCACGTTCTGTTCTGAGGTGCAGGTCCGGCTGGTCCGTGTGGGGACTGCAGCTCCTCTGGCCCCTGGCACGCACCTTCAGAGCATCGCTTCTGCCTTCTCTGGGAGGACTTCCAATCACTTCTTAGTAAAGCATTATTCTGTTATTCCTGACATGCACCCCAACATGGCAACAACCGGGGCAGCTATTTAGAAATAAATCTGGGCTCTAACGGACACTGTCTTAACTGAAGTCTGTCTACTACAACAAGCAATCGGCCGCTTCGAAGCAGAATCCCAAGCCGAAACAAAGGTTAAAAGAAGCTTCTGTGTGGCCCATGCTCAAATGTTTTTGGCTTGCTCTTGGAAGAGGAGAGTCAGAACATGTTCAGACTGCTAAATTCAGGCTTAAGATTGTGACCCTGCAACCTCTCTGCACAAAGGTTTTACTGGCTTTCACTGGAGTTCTGCACTACAAGGAACTGTCAGCTTCACAGAAATAGAAATAAATAATGGGTTCCGTGTATTATCCCTTTCTCTATACATGTCTGAGAGCCGAAGTAAGCAGCATGGCCCGTAAATGTTAAGACTGAGTCAGAAACTCTATTATCGATTATTTTTAGCATCAGAAATGGAACTGCAGCACCTTTTGAGCATGGATAAAAAGCCTTATTAAGCTGTGCTGCAGATCTTAGAGAGAATGTGTAGGCCAACAAGAGGTAGAATCCAAACCCCCATGCTCATTAAAAGCACCAATTTCAAGTTGTCTGTAAGGAACAAAGCTGTAAATTAGCAAACCTGGTTGGCTGTGGCTGTTGCAGCGAAGGGAACACTTGTGGCAGATGTTGTTGCTGCAGACACAGTGGCTGGCGTAGCACCGTGCACCATGGGAACTTTCGGAAGGAAAATCATATAAGCAAACATACAGAAGAGTGTAGCAGTATGGGAACCAGAGCGACATGTGGTAGGATAATTGAGCATGGTATTTATCACAGCAAAAAGCCCGAGACATCATTGCCAGCGCGTGACATGCAATCACAGTGCAAAGCAGGACAACATTCCAGGGAGAAAGAGGGGAGGGAAATGAAAGAGAAAAAAAGGGGAAAATGCTTGTTACCATCAAATCAAGAAAATCGACACAAACAAGCTTAACCATTTCAATACAAAAATCAACAGAAGAGTTTTTAAATGCCTTTATATTTACAAATTGTTGTCTTTTAAAAAGTCAACCCAAATATTTACTGCAAACAAAAATTAATCTCGTTGAAGGACAGTATACGTCTATGTGGCTATAGTAAGATACAGTCTTTATTTAACACAAGATAGTTTCTAAACACTGGAACTCATAGTCCAATCAAAATCCACCAAGGAACAATGTGCAATTCAAAAAATTGCTCTACAAAATTAACAACGTCTACGTGTCCATGTCAATTAAATAAAACAATTGCATTTAATTGACAGGTGTTAGTGCAGGAGGCTAAGGGAGATGGATTGGCACGAGAGCTCTAAGTTAAAATCTAGCAGTGGATTTTGAGGGTCCGTGAGCTGCACCACAGGTTTAAGATAATCAAGAAACAAAGCTGGCACCTACCAACACTTGTAGCGGGTGTCATGCACAATATTGAGCCTGCCCATCATGCATTGCAACAGGAAGGTGGATTTGGAAAGGGAAAAGAATTAAAACAACCCATCACACGTGTAATTAGAAATTTCATTTGAACAAAGAAGAAAAATTGTTATTATGGGAACAGTGGCATGTAACTGTCAGCACAATCAAACCATACAATAGCACAGTGATCCCTCAGAACTAGCGCTCAGGGAAGGGGAGAGAGCTGACCGAGCTGTGCGCCGGTGTACCGCCTCTGCCTTTCTAGCACCGTGGGATATTAGCACGGCTAGGAAAAGTCCCTGGAGCTTTCTTTTGACATTCTTTTAAGTCTTAAATCTTTTTGCCTTTTGACTCCTCTCCTCCCGCCTCGCAGCCTCGTCAGCCAGGGCCCTTGGCAGGGGGGCCGATTCCTCGCAGAGCGATGGATGACCTGACCCAGGCCGCGTCCTCAGCCGCAGCCCGACGGCTCCGATGCTCCGGCAACACCCCGGCCAGGCCCGGGGGAATCTGGCACGCGGTGCTTGTGCCGTATCGGGGGGATCTGGCACCCGGTGCCTGTGTCACACCGTCTGCACGGCCCCTGGGAGCTGCCGGTGAAGCGGGAGCGCTCCCGGCTGCCCCGCGGTCTGTTTGCTGAGCACGCGGCCCAGCGCCGGGGCTGAGCCGCCAAGGGCTCCCCAGCAGCTCACGGCAGCACCTGCCAACGCTTGTTCAGCACTTTCTGCTACATTATGGGACGTATTTTGATCTGGTGGTGTCTGGGCGCACAACCTGCAACTGCCTTTAGGCTACACAAAAATAGCTGAAGCGACAGCAACCTGGGAATTCTGCCCTGCAACTAGAGAGCCGGCAGCAGGATGGTGTTTTTAGGAACATTATGGTATCATTTTTTAAATATCACTAAGTTTACTTTACATAGCAAAATGCCTTTCATCATATTGAACTCAGAATATTCTGGTTTTGCTTCCAATATGATAGATAAATACGTCCTGGTATTTCAGAATATCCATTTTTAATAAACGATTTACTTTTTCATTTAACAAATAGCTCTTATTAACACCGCTAATTATGCCTGACACAGCAGAAACTGAAATAAACTCTGAAATCTGGGAACAGAGATTGCAGTGGAAATGGAAACGTCTTCTAGAAGCCTGCCGGTGGGAGCCACAGCACTGCTGCTTCCTTGACACTGCGTGACCGTAACGGGGGGACAGGAAAGTGTTTTAGCCGGTGCCAAGCATTGTACTGGCTTGCACAATCTCAAGAGCATTTAACTAAGCAGGCAAAAAGTCAGTCAGTGTATTTACTGCTGGGGTCAAGGTTATTCTCTGTCATCACTGTATCTGTAACGCTACAAAGAAAAGGCCATAATCATGTTTCCTAATTACTCTTCTATTTCTGTGTCAAGGAAGAGACTGAAAATATTCGCAAAGAAAGGTTAAAAGAAGGGTAGTTTTCTGACTTCCCCATGTACAAATCATGGCTGAAGTCAACGGGACCACTTCCAAGATTAAAAAACGGAGCAAAGTTTGGGTATGAAGTACAAACAGCAAGTACAACTGCTTTCTCGGCCCCTCTTATGGCATCTCTGTGGTGCTAATGGTGTTACAGAGAAGAACCTTTGAGTTCTGTCTCTGTGCAGAAGTGCACTATTTGTAAGGGTGCACATACTTCATCAGATTGGGAATAGAGTGTCGTTCCATGCATAATTATGTCTACATGCTAAAGACGAGTTAGATATTCGTAATGACTCTAAAATATCACTGTAAAGCTCTTCAGCTCAAAATTTTAGTCTGAGTTACCATCATTAACATTATAACCGGTGCACAGAGTTTTGAAAGGGAACTGAAGCAAATGAACATAAGGCAGAAATGAAAATACTAGTTAGGGTGCAATAACTTGCAAATAGGAAGACATAATGCTGTATGACCCTCTTACCAGTAATAAAAATCTTTTTTGCTATGACCTTAATATTCATCTTGACTTCAGAAGCTTTGACTGACTAATGAGAATGCATGAATAATAAATGTGCAGTTTCAAATGTTCCCTAGTTTTTCAGCACAAGGCAGAATTTTAATTCAAGGATGTGCTCAGTTAACTGATCATAACTTCACAACCAGATTATTTCTGCAGTGGAATAAAGCTATTTTTGTAATAAACAGTCTAGGTTTACTGGTGTTTTAGGCATTTTTTTTTTTCTCATCTCTCCCTTGTATTATTCCCTCGGTCTATTTATTCTGTCCAACCTACTAAATCCTAATTAAAAATATCACCACAGACAGCACAAGCACCCCTGTCGAGGTGAACAGCTGTGCCTGATCTTTCCCTCCCTAACATTTTGGAGGAGAGCAGTGTTTTCAGGCAGCCCCAGAAGCCCCGGGGAGGAAGGTGCTCACAGAGGCACCGCTTCAGGGAAGCATCTCTGCGCTGCGTCCCCACGATGAGCGAGCAAGTTCTCTGCTGTTGAAGCGCCAGTAACTAAATAAACAGGCGACGTGTTAGCTTAAGGGCAGAGGTGGCTGAAGCCTTTCCGCGGTGGGCTCTGTGGTTCTGCTGCCCTGCTGCAGTTCTGCCCCTCGCAGGTGCTTCGGGACAAGAGCTCCTGGGGGTATCCCGTAAGCCTGCCCCCTTTCCTCGGGAGGATTACGCTCCTCAAAGGCTGGCTGCTCGACAGGCCAGGAGCAGCTGTACCCGCACGACTGAGGCAGCGAGCTGCGGCGCAGGATGGTCTCCAGCACCGGGGCAGGAATCTCACCCAGTTGCACGTAGGAGCTCTCTACCTGCACGTACAGACATAGCCCCAGCCAGCTCACAGGTACCGCGGGACAAGGAGCGTGTGCAGAAGTGGTGAACGCCGAGTCACCGGTGCTCTGCAAGTTCACAGCCCCACAGCACGTCTGCTGCAGCGCCAGGAGTCGGCAGCCAGGACCAAAGTACCAAACCGAGCCGTGAACAGCGATTAAGTCGTGCAGAGTCTCCTCATTCATCAGACTAAGTCCACTTATTTCAACTAGCCAACACCACAAGGGTTCCCAGTTCTTTCTGGCAACGCCTTTTAGACTCCCCTCTCAGTCTGGGGACAGCTTCCAGCAGCCAAGGTTTTTGGGAGGCCTCAGGGGTGGGGCAGAGAGGGAGCTTTATTTCAGAGCGGTGGGATGAGTATCTCGGAGCGTTTAATCAGTTAAAGTGTGCTGGAGTGCCAGTGTCCATCCCCTGGCATGCACGATCCCTTCGTTGGCTTCCCCGTGCCCTGGCATACAAGCAGCCTGAATTATGCCTTACAATTCAGAAGGGGGATCTGGGTTTGTCTGGAACACGAGCGGAGAACTCCCCAGGGTGGAACATCAAGAGCGGAGTGCCCCGCAGCGAGGAGGGGCCTGCCGAGATCCTCCTCAGGGGGACACACCGACACCGCGTCGGCTCTGCGAGTGCCCTGCCCTCCAGCCCTGCCGCATTCTCACACACTGTAGCTGCAGCAACTGAGAACACATGCGAGTCGTTCCAGTTTGGGTGCCTGAACCTGAAAAATGTCACTTTAATTCAGGTGCCGCTGAATTAACCTGCCTCTGCCCCACGGCAGTGGAGCCGAGGGCACCCACGCTCTGTGCTCTCCCGTCGGCCCTTAGGGACTGACGGAGGAACTCTAGCTCCAGACGAATATGCACAAACGGGACCGATGCTAGGTAATCCTACGTGGGGAAAACTAAACAGGGCAAGGTGGCAAATAAAACTTTTGGAAAAGTACTGGATTACTGGAAAGCTCCAACTGCTGCTATCTGATAAATATAAAAAGAGAATCTAGTAGCTCACGCTAAAAAATCCTGTGCTTTTCTTGTTTAACATACACTAAACTTCAGTGGGCAAGAAAGGTCAAATGAAGCATCGAGAGCCACTGTGCAAACTCCTGTGGGTCTCAGTACAGGTTTGCTAGGGGAAGAGCTGAGGTTGGTTGTGTGCAAGTGCTGACGAGAAAGCTCCTGGCCATCGATGCAGTGAAATGAGGTCCGGCGTGCAAGAGCCACGGCCCCCGCTTCTAAGTTCAGAGGGCGTGATTCAAAGCAGCTCGAGTTCTTCCAGAAATCATCCAGCTCCTCTCTGATTTAATGGAAGCTGGAAAATTGCATGGCTTACTAACTATACCAGTTACGCTTTGCCAAAACAGATCTGTGAAACTTTAATATCTACAGGAGGGACTGAGACTGCATAAGCATTTTTATCCCAATTTTCCTATGTGGGCTAGGGATCTGATCTAAAGCTTACTCAGTCAGTCTGTCTATTGACTCCAACAAGCTCTTACTAATATATTTCAGTGGTTGCAATGCATTTTTTAGAACCTAAATAAGTTATTAAAATGTACTACATCAAGCAACTGATTTTTGTGCCATTTAAATTATACATCTTGGTTGCATGCCAGGTCGAGAAAGAATGGTAAAAGGCGTTATACCGAATTCCTGGGAACATACTTGCCAAAAATGCTTAGGACAAAATCCTTACATCTTTTTGGTAAAGACTGAATAGCTGTATTTTCTTTTCTCCCCTCAACTAATCTGCATTACGACGAGCTGTCCTCACAGGCTCCTTCCAATCTTTTGAGTACAGATCTATCAGACGCCCTCTGCATACCCCCTAGAACGACAGCGCTGTTTTAATGCGGGTTTGTATGTGAAAAACTAACTCTGCCGTGTTCATATGGTGTACTAGATGCAGAATTTTTCATGAAGTACTGTTTGCAGAACCTAAACGTATATTCCAACTTTAAGTCCCATCCCTTGTCCTCTGAAGGGATTTCTGCTTATATAAATAGTACAGGCATCCATTCTCCAGCAATTAGACTAGGACGAGCGTAGATGTGATCACTGCTGAAGAGGAACGAGTGCACCTTGGTTCTGCTTAGTCCAAAATCAGCCCCGAGGCTTCAGAGGCAGGGGCCTGAGCCCGGATTTCTTGTGCAGGTTCATGGTTAGCCTATCTGCGAGACTGCCTGCCCGTGCCTTGTACGATCACTGCACCAGAATCAAAACCAAAACCTTCAAGTGCATGAGTCGGAACAACTGCTGCTAAGCACATGAAGGCAAAGGGGTCTTACAGCAAAGAGAACAAATACAGCAGCGTAAGAGATGTGTAACAAAGAGAAGTTAATCGAGGGGAAGAGAGAGAAGATTTCAAAATCTGATTTGGGAGGACAGAGCATGACGCTGATTTTTATATTAGACTGGAAGACACCCACCCGAGAGCAGCAGAGAGAAGCCAGCCCTCCTGCAGCCGGCTCCTCCGGCCGCCGCGCAAATCCCTCTGCGCCTTTCCCGCCAGGGACAAACCGTTACGTCCTAGTGCGTTTTGTCCAGAATTCCCCCTTCTCCCTCCCCAGGAGAAAAGCAAACGAGAAGCACTTACCTGGTGGGAGAAAGGCTGTATGCTGCTGTAACTGCATGTTGGCAAGAGCTTGCTGGTACTGGAAAATACCAGTGTTAAAGACTGCAGTGGCACCATTGGTTTTTTCAAGCGCAGGCCTCTTTGGTAATGGGGGAAGTACAGCTTGAGGAATTCCCTGAATGGTGGATGGGTATAAAAATAAAGTCCAGTAAAAAAAAGAAAAAAAAAACAAAAACGGGGGGTTGGGGTAGGGTGTGGGGTGTGGAGGAGGGTGGGAGGGAGAGGGAAGAAAAGGAAAGAGAGAAAGGAAAAAAGAAAAATCAGTAGAAGGCAAAAAAACCAGGCAGCACCATGTTTATCCATGAGCAAGCAAGCAGCATAGCAGACTTAACTACCAAATAAAAGGCGAGGTAAAAGCTTTACGAGGGAGCACTACTTTAGCCTGCCATTACAGCGGCACAGGTAACGTGTCGGAGCCGTACGTTATAGGAACCGGCGGAACTATTACGCTACTGTAAAGCTTCAGGGTTTCGATCAGGAGCGAGGCTCTCGGGGTAGGGGGAAGCAGCACTGCTAGCTCCATGAGGATCAACACGTAGAAGCAATGTTAATAGTCACCGTCCGGGGCGGATGGCGGGGCCGCTGGCGCCAACCCACTCCCCTGCCCGGGCATGCAGAGCGCGCCGCATGCCGGCACCCCCGGGCCGCCTCCGCACCACGAAGCCATGCCAACGCACCCTGCGCCCGCCGCCGGGCCCTCGGGGAGGGGACGGGGAGGGGGGCACGGGGGGGTACGGGAGGGGAGGGGGCCGGCGGGGCACGGGGGCGGCGGGGTCCTGCTCTCTGGAGCCCAGCCCGGTCCGGCCGCCCCCGCGCCCCGCACCAGGGATGGGGGGGTGCGGGGAGGGGGGGGGGGGGGGGAACCGGGATGTTCCAATTCTACACATTAACCCCAAACTCGACTCTACGATACAGCTACATGCCAAGCTAAAAGGTGAAAGGTCATAGTACCAGGTCAAAGGTTGCCTCGAGGGGTCGCTTCAGTGATTTGACAGCCGACTGAGTCTTAATTAGCAGGCAGCGAGCACATGATGGCAATGGCCAGTGGGGTCAAGCGCATTAACATAAACAGCAAGCAGAGGTGCATCATGGGGGCAGCAGTGCATTTGGGTAGGTGAGAAAAAACAAATAAAAACAAATCACCGGATGCCGTGTACAACGGTAACAAGACTAGGCATGCATGGGGGGCGGGGGGGGGGGACACACGTCGGTGGGCGCGGGGCGCTCCCGGCCGACGCGGGAGCGGAATCGGGGCTCCCCGTGAGCGGGCACCGGCTCCCCGCCCCGCCCCGGCCGGCCGGGAGCCCGCGGGGCTCGGCGGGGAGGGCGGTGGGCCACCACAGCCCCCTCCTCGCCAGGACACCGGGCCCCCGCTCCAGAGCTTGGCCGCCGCCGCGACGAGGGTTGGTCGGGCGCCCGCCAGAGCTGCCGCCAGCCCTCGGCGGGGGGACGGGGGGGGACGGGGGGGGCTACGAGTGGCGTGAACGCAGGGAGGTCGGCTTCACGCTAAGTCTCTACACACACAGACTTAACGGTAACTGGAGTATGGGTTTATCTATCCGTGCAGCTAGATAGATACACATCTACCCACACACGAACACACAATAAACTATATATACATATATGCACGCACACGTACAGACACGCACAGAGGTATGCACACATATATGTACATATAGATACTCTGTACATCAGCAGGCAGAATTAGTGGAACACCTTAACGGTCTGAAAGTACTTAAGAGCAGATCTGGCACTGCATGCCGAGGAAGCTCCCTGCACCGTGTCGTGACTGGGGTCCCCGAGCACACGCACCCCCCCTCCAGCAAGAACAGCTACCACATCGACTATCGCCTCTCGACAGCTTCTTTCTATTCCAGAGGCGTTTTCCGAACTCACCATGGCAGCTGCAGTCGCTGCTGCCTGGGCAGCTGCAGCTTGGTTAACCTGGTACTGGGCAGCCTTGATCTTGGCTTGCAGGTGTGCAGGAGGGTGAAAATATTTGCACTTTTCCCGTGAGCATCTCCCTTTGATGTAATCCATGCAGACAGTGACCGTGTTGTCGTTGGTGTCGACCATGGCGCTGTCGGCGGGGTGAGCGAACCGGCAGTCGTTCTCTCCCCTGTTGCAGTTGCCACGCTGGTACTCTCGACATACCTGCGACACCGGGAAGAGAAAGTCGCTGAGGTTGGGTGACAGGGGCTGGGGGGCACGGCTCGGAGCGGAGCTGGGATTTCTGGAGGTCTGTGAGAGCGCTGCGAGGACGGGGGCCCGGCCCCAGGCGTGAGGGGACGGCGGGCTCAGCTCCCTGGCACCTGGGACCGGGCTCCTCTTGAGCCACTCCTGATGTCAGACTGCCTCAAAACCCACCGGGATTTAGAGCCGAGCACGCAGCAGGTTTTCTGGCTCCCGCTTAGCCACCCTCAGGGCTTTTCCCGTTCTCTGAAGAAACGTGCTGTGGCTAGCTCCCCCGGATCACCCCAAGCAGCGGGGTGCTGCGACGCGGTCGCGCTGCGCTGCGCTCTGGCTCTGCCCGAGTTCGCGATGCTCGAGGCACTGACTCGGGTGCCTGGCCACGAGTGCGGGGAGGCCGGAGGGGCTGGCAGGGTGAGGGCCGGCACCTCACCCCACCGGCCGGGCAGCGAGCCGCACCCACGGGGGAGCTGCACCCACGGGGCGTGCGGCACCGCTCCGGCCCCCACGCTCCAGGCGTCTGCCGCGAGAGGGCAATGCAAACCCCTGCCTGCCCCGGGTCACCCCGCCGATCGGCGGCAGCCAGGGCGGTCCCCACTGTCCCGCCACGCCACAGCAGCCAAAGCGAGCTGAGGGAACCAGAAATTGCACAAAGGATGCTGCTGGGCTGGGGGGTCCCCCCCGGCGGCACCCCCGGTGCCGGTGCGTGGGCTGCGGCCCGGCCCCGCGCCGCCGCAGGGGCCTCCAGCCACCCCCCGCCCTGCAGGCACTGGCTTCATCACCGGCTCCCTCCTCACCCCCCCGCGCAAACCCCCCAGTTCAAGAAAGCGACGCGCGTGCTTTTTTCACGGTCGGCTCTTCACAAACCGCAAACAAAAATGGTGTTTGCCATTTTAGCTTCCCAAAGGCTACAGGAAACAGAAAGGGACAAAAGCAACCAAGATTGTATAAAAATAAAACCACTTTAGTAGATGGAATTTCCTTTTAAAGGTGGGTGCCCATGAGCTTGGATCATCAGTATTTCCTCAAGGACCTTGGCTCTGATCCCTGCAGCAAACCAAATTTGGTTGTTATTTGGTCTCCATCCATGCTAGTGCTCTAGCTGCTTTTTAACCCCTGTGCTGCTCCAAGTACCACCTGCCCATCATCTACAACTTATGAAATGACATCCCCGAAGGACAAGAGCAATGCCATTCGTGAACCTGCTCACAGGAGGCATCCGTTTGCCCAGGGTCATTCCAGCGTGACCCTGTTTATAGTCTTTTTCCATGGGGTGACAAGACTCGGGGTGGGTATTTGCAGAGGAGCCACGTGAGCCAGTTCAGGCACCTCCGCTGCTCTCGTTCGTCCCCGTGGCCCTACTGCTCGCGGCTCGGTGCCTGCAGAGCTGTTCCTGCACCACACGTGAAACAGGCTGGGCAAACTCCTCAGCTGGAAAATAGCCACTTGCCTTCCAGGTCAATTCTGCAGCCGGATCCCTTCCCTGGTCTAGTCCCCATGCAGCAACATAGAATCACAGTCTGGTTTAGGTGGGAAGGGCCCTCAAACCTCCCCCCCCAGTGCCCCCCCCTGCCCTGGGCAGGGCCCCCTTCCCCCAGCCCAGGGGGCTCCCAGCCCCGTCCAACCTGGCCTGGAACCCTTCCAGGGAGGGGGCACCCACAGCTGCTCTGGGCACCCGGGGCCAGCGCCTCCCCCCCCTGCACAGGGAAGGATTTCTGCCTTAGATCTAGTCTAAACCTCCCCTCTTTCCGTTTACCATTACTCCTCATCCTATCCCTCCACCAACCACTTTACCAGCCAGCAGGACACAGGGAGCGACGGGGGAAGGAGCTGGCGCCTGTTTGAGCCACCAAACCAGCCCAGTCTTCTTCTGGTCCCTGTCGCGTGCCGGCACCGTCCCTGCCCGCCCGAGGCCCCTGCCCCGACCCCCCCCGCTCCGGCACACGCCGGGCAGAGCTGGCACGGCACCGCTGCTCCAAGAGCCCCACCGCCCGCTCACCGCTGCTCCCGCCGCCCGCCAACACCCTCGGCGTCACGAACCGGCACCTTCTACCGAACACAAGCCTCCCGGACAGGCAGAAGTTGAACAGTTCCTTCGATTGTTTGTTTGCAGTCTAGAAGTCAACCGAAGTCTTTTCCTCTGAAGGAGGATGCAACTAACATCAGCCGACTGTCCGCCTTGTATTGGTGATCCACAAAACCAAGGTCTCAAAATCACTCTACACGTAAGCAAGAACTACTCCATTAATAACACAGAGATGATATATGAAAATCCATATTTAAGTGTGTGCGTGCGTGTGTATATATATATATAAAGGTAACTATAATACAGAGAGAGAGAGAAAGAAAATGCATCCACGGATAAGCTAACTTTATCACAGTGAAAAACCAAAGCAGAATGACCAGAAAACTGAAATAGTTAGGCAGACAGAGATAATCTTTGGCATGTCCAGAGCAAATTTTCACAGAGCTGCCATGCAGTAGCTGAGATAAGGCAATGAATGGCTCTCAGTGCTCCTTAACAGATCGCTGACTGATGGCTTACAGCAGTCAGACACAAACCATAATGCTGCTAGCCCTTTTAATCAGTGTGACCAGCAATGGCTTTTCAACCACTGTGATGGTAACCAAGAATGTTTCCAATTCTTGCTTGTTTAAAAGCAAGCATTGAAAATGGTGTTATTTTTTTGCCAGGGGCACGCAGCACTGTATCATTCCTCTGCTTGAGTAAAGTGAGACACAGAAGCATGATATGTTGTCTGGTCTTCCAGATCTGGAGAGCTGTTATTTAGTTATTTATTAATAGCCCTGTAATTAGTAACATAATTTTCAACTCGGCATGTTAGGAAACATAAACAAGAGAGGCACCTGTACGTCTCTAGCCTGTCTGCAAAAGTGCTGTTAGTGCTGCAGTATTACCGATTCACTGCAGTTCACTTAACTTGTTCTAACTTTGGGCTGAGTTTGTTTGGATGGCCCTGCCGGGATTCCAGCTGCCCACCCTGGGGGGGACACAACGGCCGTGCCACCCCGGGAGCGGCAGCGGTCCCACGCCGCTCACCCAAAGCCGGGGCCGAGGTTTGGCCGGAGGGACACGGGCAGCAGAGCCGAGATCCCTGAGCGAGCCACCTGCCGGCCTCCTCCTCTGCGTTGAGGAGAATTTATCAAAACGGGCCAACTGTTCTCCAGTGCGTTCTGAACATTTAAACCAACGGCACCACCAGGCCAGATCTCCTGATTACCCAAGATGTGAAAATCTCCAAGAACTTCTAAGCTGCTTCTTTCTGGCAAAAAACAGTATATATGAAACAAGCAGGAAACAGCCGCTTGGTTGTGGTCATTCCTGGCTCTTGAACACTTCTAACAGAAAACGATGGCCTTCAAACGAAAACACATCCCTTTTACATAAAGCGGTTAGGCAATTCCTTTCTCTCTCACTTCCCTACCCTTCTCACTTCTGGTTCACTGGAAGAGCCATTCAAGATACCTCTGGCAGGAGAGGAGCGTGAGGAAAGCTGTAGGAAAAGCCTCAACCCATGCCATTTTTGACCCCCAGATCCAGATTTCTTATGGGAGCGACTGAGCACACTGGACAGCCAAACATCTGCGTGCTCTCTGTACAGGCGACACAGGCCAAAGGCGTATGAAATCAATCCTACTGCTAGTAACTGTCACTGACCTTATCTTACAAATATTCGTATTAATTCAGGAGACCAGGCACACTGCCTGACAGATCTGTGGCGTTTGCCTGCTTTCCTTAAAATCCCAGGTATAGGTATTGAGAGCTTTCAGCTGTGGAACGGTCTGACTCAGTATCCCAGAACACGTGTGCTAACTTAATTAATGCCAGGGTACATCGTTCTTGAAAGTAAGTATTTAAAATTCTAAGCAGAACAAATCATATTCCAAGATTAGATGCTAACATCACAGTGGTTATTTTTCTCAAGGACACTTCATTCCAAGGGAGCGTGAGCTAAGCCTTATAAAGCTCTTTCATCATGTCATAACAAACGACGATACCGACAGCAATACGCTCACTTAAAAGAGCAGGTTAGACCATACTGCCTTCTCTGAGACGTAACAACCAGACCACGCAAAATCTTTCAAATCAGCTCTGCATTTCTGTAATCTATAAAGTACATTCAAATGTTTTGGTGTTCAGAAAAATTACGTACTTATTTGGTATTTGTATTCTAAATTTGGATACTCCAGATTAAATGACCAATATGCTGGAAAGCACTAGCAAATTATCTTCTCACCTACGTGTTTTACGATTTAAACAGCATTTGCTGAAAGGAAAAAAGGAGGAGGAAAAGACAGCCCTTTCCCCCAACAGATACTAATTTTGTAAGACAGCAGCGTGGTGTGAAATTGCAGTCAGTGGGTCAACCCGGATGTGCTCCTGATCCCTGTCAAAATAAAAAGCAAAACATAAACATCTTAAAGGGTAGAAGAAGCTGGATTTCTCTGAAGTGATCTACATGGTACAAGGGCGGGAGCAGAGCGGAGGGAAGGGCCCTGTTAGGAAGGCAGGGCTGGGACAGCCCTCCTCTGAGGCCAAGGACACGGCCTGGGAGCCGAGCCCACTGAGATAAAGGCAATTCCAGCAGAAAGGTGCTGGGTGCTGACGAGCTGGGACGTTTGTCACCTGGAGAATACGGCTGAGGAGGAAGCGCCCTGCTCCGGCCGGGAGCTGAGCCCCGGGGAGGGCTGGGGCTGCCCCCGGGATCCTGCTCCCAGGGGAACCCCCGCGCCGTGCCGCTCCGCTGTGGACGGGGACGGGAGAGGCACCCCTCCAAGGCCCAGCACTTATTTTCAGGGGTTTCCAACTCAGCCAACATCCTCCTTTCCACATAAGCTCAAAGCACAACCACTCAGCCTTTTTCCCAAATGTTACCGATTTCAGATGTTTTTGCCGGCTTTTCCTAACTGATAAAAATGGTTTTTACTGCAGACTGTGCCCCTGGGTGTTCTGTGAGAGTAACACTCTCACAACTCCCTCTCGCGCAGAGGAGTTTGGCTCAGCAGTGTATCACTTCTCTAAATAGCCATATAAAGGGAATGCAAGCGCCTGGAGGACCAAATCCTGCACGCTGAAGTCCCAAACCTCATGAGCTCCCCCGCGCACCTCGGTCCCTGTCTGCCGGCCAGCACAAGCTCTGTCCCGGAGGCACCACCCGGAGAGGCAGAGCCGGTGCTCGGGGATTTCGGGTACGTCCTGCTCCTGCTTACCAAGAGAAAGCTGCCGAGCCCACGGCCCCAGCCCCACGGCCCAGCGCCAGGGCCTCCACACGGGTGGAAACACAGTCAGACACAGCAGGCGACCTCGGCGCTGCTCCCCGCCATCAGCATCCTCCTCTCCGTACTCGTTTCCGAATCTAGCGTGACTTATTTATGAATTTCTCTGACTGCATTTTGATTTTAATCCGCCTCTGGCAGGCATCCATCATAAAATAAGAGTCCTCAGAGGAAAAGCATCCCTTGGTGATTCCAAACAGCCACCCCTGCGCCAGCTCTCGGCTCGATGTGGCTGCCTCTCCTGTAACCTGACCGTGCTTTGGGGAACGCTTTCCTCGGAGAAAACATGTCTAAAAAGGGAAGTGATGCGATCCCGCAGAAGGGGAACCTGTGGTGACGTGAGCTCTGAGAATAGTGACAGCGGCAGCGGGAAGCGCTCGCTGACAGATGACCGTCCGCACTCCCACCTCGCAGCCTTCCGAGGGGCAGCTTACCAGTCAGAGATGCAACCGAGAAAAAAGAACTGATTTTCATTCTAAGGAGAATCAATCCTTGTTAATGCAGGTGCAGGGGCGCAAAGAAAAGCATTACAATTCCAGCTGGCTGCGTTTTAAGACAGAGGTCCTTCTCGCTCCTCCCATGGTGCTCCCGGAGCCCAAGGGCAGAACAGCCCCTCCACCCCCCAGCTCCCCTCGCTGGGCAGAGCTGGTCCCCGGGGATCCCCGAGACCCCACGGGGACTGCAGAGCCGCGGCTGCCGGGCCGGCTCACGGCTCACGGCTCGGCTCTCCCCCTCGCCCCAGCGCCCACCTCCCGCGTGCCCAGGAGGCGATCGCCCCGCCGGCTCAGCCTCTCCCCTCGCCGCCTTCCGACCCGCAGACCCGAGCCGATAAGGTGCCGAAAACCCTGTCAGGCCTTTCAGATAAGAAAGGTTCAGGGCGAGGGAGCGCACCAGCTCGAGAGCGCCAGCGCTTGTCAGGGTTGCAGCGGGGACGATAAGCCGGGCGCGGGACTGCTGGCACCATCTGGCCGGGGGGCCGAGGGCCACCTCCTCCCCAGGCAGCTGAAGCCCGCGGTGCCGGTGCCCCTGCCCACGCCCCCCCCAGTTAACACCTTCTGGGCACGCACCGACCCAGTTTTGAGGTGCTGTTGCTGCTGCCGCGGTTGTTCCTGAAAGGGCTCGGTATTTCCATTTCTTCCTGCAGCCGAGGGTCAGCAGCAGCACCACAAGCATTAACTTACTGTGTGATCACTCAGCCACAACCTGTCCTTGCCGATCACCGAGATACGACATCATCAGCTGAACTGAAACCTGCATTAATTTTCTTTCTCAAGAAAAATATTTCTGTCTCGGGGACATGATAAATGATGCAACTCACGAGGCTAAGTCACACGTATCGGCTCCTACCTCCAGCCTGTCTGTCCTCATGAGCTTCTGGGCGGCGGCGGCGGCGGCGGCAGGAACCGGGACACCGGGGTTCCCTGTCACCAGCATCGGGGCGGTGGGCAGGATCTCCGCCGGGACCAGGCCTGGGGAGACGGGCCCCAGGTAGGGGTTGAAGGCGGCTGATGCGTTGGTGGCTAAGCTCGGTGCGACGGAAAACATCGGCTGCAGGCAGAGAAAAGAAGAAAAAAAAGACACTTTAAATATTTATACTCGCCATGCCATCAGCATAATAACTTTTTGGCCATCATCTTGAGCACGACAGCAGTGAGTTTCTGTTACTGATGGGAAGGAAGCATTTGTCGCGTGTGCGGAACATGAAGAACGCATTGTAACCGAGCGCTCCTCACGGCCACGGCAGAAAGTCCAAGGCTCTCGGAGGGACACGACCAAACGGTGTCCGAACACCCGCGCCCGGGGAAAGAGGCATCTGCACGAGAGCATCAATCCACACTCAACTTCAGACACAGGTGAACACCTTCCTAACCCCGATGACTGCTAGCACTGGTTCAGAAACTACAGAGCATTAATACAGGAACAAGACGAGACGACCGTAATCATTTATATTTTTGCAAAATTAAACAGGCTGTCCATGCAGATATCCTGAAAGAAATATCAAGGGTGTGCATTGTTTAGATTAAAACATTAAGCCAGAGAAAGAGAGAGTGAGCATGCAAATACTGGGGTTTTTGTTTGTTTGCTTATTTTAAAAGAAGAAAGAGTCAGATGCCCTTGTAGGCTATCGCATGTTGTGAAGATAATTGGATGTAGCAGACCAAATAATGCTGTAAGACCAAATGTGGAGCTGTTACACTGCAGTAAAGATTAAATAACTCTTCTGCCCCACTGAATGCAAAGGCACTGCGCTACCAGTGTAACTGCCAAATAAAATAGTCTGGAGTGTTTATCTTTAGTACCTAAATAGTTACTCAAGGCATTTAGATTATTCTTCCAAACTACTTTTTAGAGGGAAAAACAACTACAGAGTTAACGTAACTCTTTTTCTCTCTCTCGTATCTATTTAAGCCAGACAGCATATAACACCACGTTTTTGTACTCCTGCAGAACCATTTGGAGGTGGGGACCGAGCCCATGTGAAGCACTGGGCAAAAACACATGCAGAGATTATTGAAGAAAAAAGACTGAAAGTTGTGTAAATGGGAATAATTTCTTTAATGTGTCTGATTCTTCATCCATGTGAATGAAAAACAAAGAGGCAAGTTTTACAGGAAATAAGATATTACTCTGAAATACACTACTAATTAACTTCACTCTTCATTACTGTGTTATCAGCGACGTAATAACGAACGTTAAAAATAAAACTAAGAACCAGTCTGTTAGCGTGTAATTTAAGAGATATCAGTGTTTGACTTCAGCCCAATATCCTCACTGTACAGTAAATAAAAGGCTACCCCATTTATTTTCTACTGAGATAACTTTATACTAATATAAATATCCTGAGGCCTTTAGACCACTGCACAATAATAGCGTATTTTATCAGAGCCATTTCACGGCGTGCTGGAACTCCCGGGTATTTTGCAGTGTGCTGTACACCTGTGAATTAGGAGATAAAAACCCGTCGTCCCACCGCATCAGCCCGGGCCGGGAGCCGCGCTGCGGTGGGCAGAGCAGCAGCACTTCATCTGCCGGGGCACAAAGTCGCAAAGTCACCCCGATGCTCCCGCGCCCAGAAACGGCTCCTGGCGAGGCAGCGGCCTCCGGGGACGGGCAGCACCGGCTGGACCCCCCCGGGGACCGGCCCCAGCACTGCCCCACGGCTCGGGCGGCCGCGGGGTCACCCCCCGCCCAGCCCCACCGCCCGCCAGCGTCGGCTGAGCTCACCCCAGTCCCCCCCTGGAACTGCAAACCGGCCGGCACCGGGACCTCGGTGCCACGCCGGGGAGGAAGGCCAGCTCAGCCCCAGCCGCCGGGCTCAGCTCTGCCCGTCGCTGCTCACTTGTTTTCCAAAGAGCTTTCACTTCCCCAGCTCCAGAAGCAGAGCTAATATTTCTCTCTCACCATCACCAAACCATACGACGACTTACTGGCCTCGCAGTTTGGGCCCTACTAGGCTGCCCATCGTGCAAAACAACAACAACAACAAAAAAAAAAAAAAGAAAAGAAAAAGGCAGCTCCTGTAGATCAGCAGAGAGAACAGAGGTGAAGGAGGACGCAGCTCCGTGCTGCCAGGTGCCCCATCACCCATGTCGCCTCCTCCACCGAGTAACTGCGCTCTAGAAATGCCCGTGCACAGCCAGCACGGCCCAGGGGCACCTGTGGCAACCGGCCCCTGCAGCGCAGCCGAGCCACGGCTCCTCCCAGGGCGGATGGACGGACGGACGGACGGACGGGGATGCTCTTTAGCATTTTTCATGCTCTTCCACGCCGGAAAAGGCAGATCCGGGCTCTGACGTTGCTGTTGCGAAGCAGCACAGCATCACCCGTTGGTGCCCCAGGACCAACCGGTGTCCTAGGCCCAACCAGTGCCCCCCCCCCCGGTTACGAGGGCAGAGCCGGCCCCAGCAGGCTGAGCTCCTCCCGGGGGTCCCAGCGCCGCGCTCTGCAGGTCACGCAGCCCCCCCTCCCCGCCTGAAACCCCCTCCCCGGGGTGCCAGCCACAGACAGAGCAAAGGGTGAACGAAAAGGGAGAGACGGGAAAAGTCCACAGACCGTACTTGTAATTAAGATAATTAAAATATTTATCAAACAGAAATATGAGCGGAAGGATCCTACCGCTTTGCTTACCAAATTAGAGTCTCTCATTAAGTTAGTTCACTTTTATTAAAGCACGGGGTATTGATTTTTGTGAAACAAAACAAACTGACTGAAGCGTCGTTAGATGGGATGAATAAATCCCTTGCTAGAACACCCTGAAATAAAATCCATTTCAACTGCGCTAAAAAAATAAGGTAATTTTAAGGCCAAATTAGTAGGATGACAACCATTTGGAAACACTATTGCTGGGACAGCCAGTGGGCCTTGCTATGAATCCTCCTCAGATTGGATGAGACTGAATTCTGAAAATACACGGCCTGTAATGTTTGAACTCAAGTGATGTACACAGAAACTGCCCAGGCACGGGCAGAAGGTTTGTGCTGCTCTTTAAAATACACTGACTTAAATATCGCTCGTCAGGGACACTGCGTGTGTAGCATAAAGGAGAATTTAAATTTGATTTAAATGTTACCCTCACACTAGCCTCTCTTCATATTAAAAGGGAATGTTAACCCAAAGGACTGCATTAGTATTTTTTTTTCATGTTTACCCAAAGGTTGGCGTGTGCCTACACACTGCTTTGTATAAACCATGAGCGCTGTATTTGGCTACAGTTCATGAAACAAACAGGTTAACAGCGAAGAATATTTTAAGCAATGGTTCTTGCTGCTGGCTGCATTTTGACTTAAGCTTTTTCATAGTCCCAAATATGAATTTTCTGGCACTAGTGCTGCATCACTGTACTCAAATCAGGAAATAAAAATAAAATCGTGGCCTGTGCACACGTCTGTTGCGAGCTGTTGAAACTGAACAATCATTCTGAGGTTGCTCTGGAGGTAAAGCACGCAGAGTACAGCCGGCTTTTGTGCTGCCCGGCTGTACAGGGACTCCCCTCTGGTTCCGACCCGAAAGCCCCGCGCCTGCCGCGGTGACATGGAGCAGTTTAGTGAAAGAAAAGCCAATCAAAAGGGAGAAAACACAACGTGGGATCTTCTCACGCTGTGCTAACAGGCACTAAAGTCAATTTACTGTGACGATCCTACCACAACATTTGCTGCTTTTCTCCCCCACTTGCACTTTTTCCTGAAACAGCCGAGGCATAAAGCGCTGTGGGAGAATAACAGTTGTATTAATGGAACCAAATAAGCTACAAAATATTTACTGGTATTCTGTAGACCCACAAAACATGGGGCCAAATAACCATTTGGCACAAGCACGAGAGTCCTTTCTGCTGAGATGGTTTTTCCTAATGATTTAACTGTATTTTGAGGAGTTGTAATTGTCGCTGTGTTTTTTGAAATTAACATTGAAGAACCCATCTAACAGAGTGAATATAGGTTTCCTAATGGAAGATATCTAGACGTAAATTAAACTCCCTAAATTCGACCTGTGCCAGAAAGAAAGGAATAAAAGAGCTGTCAGAGAAGTGATAAAGCAGAAATATCTCTCTCTATATTTATATATTTTTCAACGTATGTTTTCCTTTGCTGCCATTTTACCCATTGAAAGAGAGAGCTTCAGCCAGGGGAGCACTGTTTGTCGTTTTATGCAGAATATATCAGCCTTGCTCCCACATTAATCAGCGCCAGTCTCGCTCATGCATTAATCAGTATCCCCTAATGTCTGAGCCAGAAATTTACATCACAAGGCTTCTGGGCCAAATGTATCCCTAGGTGAGCTGGGACGACCTCTCTGCACGGCATTAGAGAGGGGTCTGGCACAGGGTGCTCAGCTCCCCAGCGTGCATGTACGCGGCAGGCTGGGGCCAACCACCTCCACGTTCGCTGAAACGCGGGATTCCTGCAGAGCAAGGAACTCCGCCACGGCGTTCGGCTTTGTGGAACGCTGCACTGCGCGTCCTTGCTGAGGTGTGGGAGAAACAAGATCGGATGGAACTTAGGATCCCTCTGCACTCTGACCAGATGAGAGGTTGCCGACGGCTTCTCCTTCCCCCACCCCTCGGCTTTTTGTCGAGAGTCTGATTATCCGTCGTGCTTCCTGCCAAGCCCGAGCGGTGGCTCGTGCAGGTCTGACTGACGCGCGCCATACATCACCCGGGGCAAGCTTTCTGCTCAGCCTGGCAACGCGCTCTAAAAACCAAAGACTAATTCCAGCAAGTAATTCCCTGAGAAGGCTCCCCCGAGTGAATGGAAAACATCCAGTGTAAATCTTCTCAAACCCAGGAATTTCCTAGAGCCCGTGCAATTGCAAAGGAAACGCCTGTTTACAAAAATCGGACCGTAAAAGAGATCGCTCACTTTCTTAATTTTAAGAAATAAGTTGCAAAAAATGAATTAAATTATCTAAAGATTAACAAAATTAATTAACAGTATTACTGCAGGCAAGGGGGAATTAAGCTGTACAAAGACCTACAGACCAGCGCTTATCGCATCCGATTTCTCCAGCAGTTAGTGGTGTTTGTGGGATTTTACAGCGTGTAAGCACGCCTGCTAACGCCCACTGCAACCCACTGAGCGAAGCCAAGAAGCGCACATACCACAGGCTGTAAGGGGGCACCAGGCATCATGGCATTGGCGAGCTGCATCTGCTGGGCCAGCATGGCCATGTTCTTCTGCTGAATCAGGTTATTGCGCCCATTTATCTCCAGCTGCGTTTTTAAGTGTGGTGGCGGGTGAAGGTATTTGCAGTTCTCTCTTGAGCATCGACCCTGAGGAAGAGAATGGACACAACCGGGTTAGGAGCTGTAGGTGGATCCTCATTCCTTATGTCATCGGCTAAAACAAACACAACACACGCTACAGAGCCAGGAGGAACCCCCCCGCCACTTCTCCAGGCTGTCGCACGCTGGCCACAGCAGCCTGACAATCCTAGTGTCAGCTGTTTGCTTCTCTAAACTATGTTTTTCTGCAGCACAGCTCTAAAAATCACTCTTTTTTTTTTTTTTTTGACAAGTTGCTGACGGTGAGCCTACCTCTCAGTTGTTTCCGAAGCCCAGCGTGCCCACCCTCTACATTTTTGCCCAGCGAAGGCCGTGCCCGCGGGGAGTGGGCACGGCTGCCCCTGCCACAGAGCGGCCTTGGGGCAGCTCCGGAGCCACAAACCCAGCGGCAGCGAGGGGCGACCGGCCGCAGCGCTGAGCCGGCAGCCGGGCTGCCCGGGGGCACAAGGAGCACGGCGTGCACAGCAAAGCGCCTGGTCCGAGTAGCGTTATTACCAGGAAAACAGCACCAGCTCTTCTGCGCTTTTGCCAGAGCTGGAATACAGCACCTTTGGAGCAAGCCTCTCACATACGATGCAATTTTTTTTTGGTTGTCGTTGCAATTGTGTCAACCAAACAAGAAAACCAGAATTGTTGCTAAATTTCTCATCAAATTTAGATGCCGTAGAACAACAAATTTCACGCACTAATTTTATTTGGATGAAAGGACTTTCATCAGTTTGACAAGCGTTCACATCAAGAAATAATAAAAGATAATTCTATGCATACCAATTCCATACCCAAACCCCAGCGCACCTCCTTCGCGGGGAAGCCGGCCCGGCTGGGTGGGCGCCCTCCCCAGCTCTGGGTGCCCCCACCCGCGGGGTCCCAGCTGGGCGCAGGGTGCTCGGGCACGGTGGGCACTTCAGAAAACCAGCCCCGAGCCACGGCTCCACTGAAAAACCTCTAAAAGGGAAGGGCCGGCCAGAGCGACGCCCGCGCGGCCGCCAGACCCGGGGCAGGCCGGGGAGGAGAAGCCCCCCTCTCCTGGGGGAGAGAACCCCCTCTTCTCACGGCACGTGGGCTGTGCTCTCGCACGCCGGGAGACTTCAGAAAATTGCAAAGTCATTCGTATGGAAGCTTTACACACTAATTGTTCTTTAAAATTGCAACAGCGGGGCCCATGCTTTCACTAAAGGGATGATAACGATTAAAAAAAAAAAAAAAAATCCACAACAGAGAAGGAGGATTGAATCCTTTTCTGGAGAAAAACAGATTCCTTAAATTACATTTTTTTTTGCTTTACTCATTCATCTTTGAAATAAATCCAAACAGGAACAATGACAAGGCAAAAGAAAGCCTTAATTTACGTAAGAATCCATTTTAATCAGAAAACATTAATTCAATATAGTTCGACCTTATACTGCAATTTTGCTCAGAAAGTTAAAATGTACTCTTCTTCTAAGATCTGCCAGAAGTCTAATTTGTATGATGACTTTTGTCTCCCCTTAGGGCTGGGAGAAATGGTTTGCTGCTGCTGCCCCCCCCAATCTGTCTCTCCTGCTGGCAGTCCAAAGTTCACAAAACTCATTTTCGCCGTTATTCAGCTGACACCGGCGTGATCCCTGCGTAGGAGAGACACCTGGCACAAAGGAAAACACGCAGAGTGCCGCGGGGAACATCAGGCTGCACCCCAAGATTACAGAAAGCCCTCTGTGTATGAAGGCGGCTGCTGTAATTAACGGCAAAGCAAGCTCATCTTTCCGAGCGCCCGTCCTGCAGTGAAATGCCCTTTCCATCCCGCGACCCCCGCGACCTGCAGACTCGCTGCCCCCTTGGTGGCCCCGGGGGGGCTCCCCCAGCCCTCCCCTCCCGCAGCCCCGGGAGCGGCTCCCGTCCGAAACCGACTGCAAGAAAATCTCCCCAGTGCCACAGCTCCGAGGGTTGGGGAGCGATCGAGACGGCGGCCAGGTAACGCGCAGAAGCTGCAAGCACAGCATCGGTGCTACAGGTAAAACGGGGGAAACAAACATCTGCAGACTGAGGGAATATTTTTACAGGGGAACGGGGCTTCCTCCTGCAAATAAGGATTAGGATCCTTCAGTAACAAACATTAATGATTCATAAGTAGGGAAGACAGTTCGATGGTGGCAACAGGAATCGGTGTTTAGGGAGCGTGAATTTTAGTCCCTGCGCTATTAATTGAGAAAATATTTTTGTATGCCTGTGTATACACACACATACAGGCATGCATATATATATATATATATATATGTGTGTGTGTGTGCACGTGCTGGTCGCTGTTCCACCCGCGGGAGCTCCCCGGGCCCCTCCGGGGCGGCACCCACCCGTGTCCGTGGGGACCAAAGCCACCCCGAGGCCCGAGGGCGTGGGACGTCGGCCCCCCAGCCCAGCTGCCCGGCTCGCCTTCGCTGGGGCGAAGCACGCTTTGGACTAAACCACCCGCAGTTCCCTCCGTGAATGCCTCGCTGACACCACTGCTCCGTATTTAGGCCATTTTGCCCAAATAAAGCTGCATCATTTCAGCACGCCCCCCTGCAGCATTTCACAGTCACGGGCAATGGTAGGTAAAAGGCCAGCACTTCGGAACAGCTTTGTTTATGTCAATTTTTCTCTGGATACTAAAACCCATGTTAACTGTTGCTACCACTAAGTAACATGGGGCAAAATTACACATTTACTAGCTGCCTGTAAGATGGTATCTTACATTAGCACAGTGTAAAAATCAGACTTAATTACTGCTAAATGAGTAACACGAAACTGCAACATGTGTTGCTGGAATCAGCGAGGAGCAATTAACAAGCCTGATTGCAAAAGGCAGATTAAACTCCATGTCCTCATTTCTGTGCTGGGGTTCAGGCTGCTCCAGACTGGATCCAAAGTCTGGCAGGACACGTTGCACCTCACGACCGCTTAAGGTGCTTCCTGGACACAAACGCTCTAAGGCCAGAAGAAACCACTCCCGAGCCCTAACGCAACGTCCTTGGGCTCCTGGGAAACAAGGGACCCGTCTGCTGTTTCCCCACCAAGGCCACCATTTCCATTTGCTTAGCAGCTGATCTTTAATTTACTCCGAGTTAAAGACTAGCAGAGTATACCGTGTCCCCAGGTAAACTGTTCTTACGCTTAGTTATCGTTAGCTACTACCAAGAAGTTCATGCCTTTCTCGGTTTTATGTTGCTTTGGAGTCTAGTGCAGCATTTAACTTTCAATCTTTTTGCATTTTCAGACCCTAGCAGATTTTCCAAAAGAAATGCAGACTTTTCTGCATTGGGAACAGAGTTTCTTGTCTTCTGCTCCACAGAACTTCAGAAATGGTCCACCGAGTGCTCAGGAGTCGGAAACTGCAGGCTGAAAATCACAGTCAAAAATGTCAATCAAGAACACGGACTGGATTAATCTCCTTTATACTGCGAACAAGTAGCTTCTTAACTGCCTTTTCGGTAGAATCTGGCAACTTCAGTCAACAAAGTTTAAGGCAGATTTTCATCCCTCCAAACATTTTCTGAACCGTTTGCTGTTTTTGCAGTCATAAAAAAATGACCACTACGAGCAAGTAAATTCAGAGAAGCGGAAATGGAGCACGCTGGCAGCGTCCCGAAATGCTCTACCAGGACACAGGTAGGGCTTTACCAGAATCCTGCTGGACTAAAACTTAGCAAAAATGCTCCCGAGGCTCCTCGGGCGCGCTCTTCAGCTGGGCACGGGCACGCTCCCCGGCGCCGCGGTGAGCCCGGAGCGTGCCCTGCGCGGCTCGCAGCAGGAACGCCGGGGCGGGAGGCCGTGCGGGCCCCGCTCACATCATGTTTTTCTCCCGCTGTCGTATCAACACGATCCAGGCAGAGAGCCCAGGCTGAACGAAGCAGCCAGCCTGACGGTCGTTAAATGAGGGCAGCGTGCTGTCTGCAGTATTTTAAGCTGTCTAGCCTTGGCAAAAGCGGGCGACGGCAGATCGGCGCAGAGGAGCGGGTGGCGCTCACCCACCCGGGGACCGGAGCGGGGTGCCGGGAGGTGCCCCCCCCGCCGTGCGAGGCGTGGGTCTGGGGGGGCCGCTGCTCCCCGTGCCCCTCAAACAGGTCACTGGCCCGAGCTGAGCTGGGGGCAGCCGCCTCCCCAGCACCGTTTGGGGAGGGACGGGGCCGAGGGCCCAGCATCTCCCTGGGAGCTCTGTCCATCCGTCCGTCCTCACTGCCTGCTGGATCAAGCCCACCTCTGAATACCCCCGTCTGAAGACCCTCTGCACCACCGCTCCTCCTCCCCGCAGCGTCTCCACCAGCCCTCCTCACGCCCAGGCGGGGTGCTGAGCCGGTGCAGCTCCTGCGCCCCGGTGTCGGCACACGCTGCACCCCTCCGAAAATGCCCAGAGGACCTCATCTGCCCCTCACCCCCTGCCAGGCCCCCCCATGCTCCCAGGCTGCTGCCAGACTCGACGCTGGTGTCCCAAGCGCTCGGCACACACCGCTGGCTGTGCCAGCGCTGCCAGCCGGCACCGGCACCCGGCGCTGCTCCGGGAAAGCCGGGTTCGCATCCCAGCCAAAGCCGCGGCAGCCGGGTAAGTGGGGAAAAAAGCCAAACCGGGAGCAGCTGCAAAGTCAGGAACTGCAAGAGCGGGAGCTGCCACGCTGCGTGAGGAGCCGGCGCAGGGGGGGTGACCCCAAATGGCCAGGGACACCGGCAGGCAGCATGGAATCATCCAACACGGTGTTTTGAACCTTGCATGGCTTCCTAAGAAATAAAAAACAGACACCAAAACATAACTTAAAAAATTGGTTACTGCTAATCTCAAGCTTTTGCTATGACCTGCACACCAGGTGAGTGCGTGCAGAATTGCGGAAGAGGCAACACGCAGAACTCGGACAAAAAAGAAAGCACAGTCAATCCTGTCTTGGAAGAATCACCCCAAAAATTCCGCATTCTGAAAATACAGTGGAAGTATTTCTACAACACTGGGATCATCTGACAAACACGATGGATTTTGGGGTTACACCTGTCTATTTAAGACTTTCACAGAGATGAGCAAGAAATGAGTTCATCTCCGTGAGGTCGCTACCATCCTCTCTACACCACCGTTCTTCTGTGAAGCGTGCCCTGTTTTTCAGGTCCCACACTAATGTCAGACAGACAACGGCAATTCTTGCTCTCTGAAAATAACTGCCTTCCAGAAAACACCCTGATTGCACATTTAATAATGAAGGGGACTCACTTCTTTACCCGCTGCAGTTACAGCTTCGGTAATACAGGTACTAACAATTTTCACTTTACCCTTGAGGGAATACTTAATGGAGATCCCAGCAGACATCAATAACTAATTAACAGGACGATAATTTGAGCTCAGTGTGCTGCGGAGCCCTTGCGTGACCCTGCGGCAGCCCCCACGCTCACCCACCGCCCCGGCGCAGCCGCAGCTCCGGCTGGACCCCGCCGGGCTTTGCCAACGCTCTTTCGAGCAGCAGCAGCAGAGATCACGGCCGCAACCTCGCCGCCGACACCGGTGGGGTTTACAAAACCGTGACACCCCAGTTACCTTTGTCTGACCACGCAGTTTTCAGAGAAGATCCCAGGGTGGCATCGGGTCCAGCCCCGGCACCCGCGACCCTGGTGCCTGCGGGTGCAAACCCCGGCTCTCATGCACGCTCAGGCCAAAGCGCACACGCCTTGGGCAAGTATCTGCACCCAGCTCTGAAAAGCTGGTCCCTGACTTGGAGTAGCTGCTGTTAGGCCTTCAAAGCTGTTTTAAGAACTTACAAACATCCACGGCTTTCAGGACCCCCTGCATAAGCTTTAAGCCAATGCGAATGAGAACCCATCACTTTCCAATACCTGGAAGCACCGTCTAATCTGTGAGGCAAAGGAAGAACAGCAAACTCATCACCCTGGTGGACTCGGCTCCAGCCTAAAACCTTCTTGGAAAGCACAGCCCGGCGGTGCAATAAATAAGATCTAATTAGCAACCTGCTCTGGCAAGGTCGTTACTCTGTCAGGAGCCCACCTGCAGCCCCGTGCCGGGGCACTGCCGGAGCCAGGACGCCCCGTCCTCGGAAACGCGGGAGCAGGCAACAGGAGGGGTTCCACCCCGAGCCCTCGCGGGGTGCGGGAAGGCAGGGAGCACCCAGAGCACCCCGCCGCGCCAGCGCCCCGTGCAACTCCCAACACAAACCCTCCCCTGCCAGGAGGAGCCCCGGGGAGCCCACCACATCCACCTCCAGCCCGCCCTGAGCTCAGGTGGAGGTTCCCAAGGCCCCGCTTTCCCTCCATCTGGCGATTTCCACAGGGATGCTGTTTGCAGTAACGTGAGGTGTAACTGTGGTTGGTGCTCCCTCGGGCACGCGGAGGGCTCCTGGAGCGTGACGGGGTGTGCGCAGCCGTGGGGGGACACGGCTGGCACAGCCACTGCGCCCGACCCGCCCGCCAACGAGAGGGCAGGGAGGTGACACCGTGGTTGCTTTTCTCTGAGCAATGTTACCAGTGACCAGACTGATAGTGCTGGGGTGCCTGCAGTCTTGGAGAGGGGCATCCTCCGCAGAAGAGCTGACGTGGGAGGATCAGCAAACATCAGACTGGGCACAGCTGAAGTAGAAATACGGAAGAATTTTGAATGGACAGAGACTAAATAAAGATCACAGTAACTGCTGTCCTTTGATAAACACCGGAGAGTGCACACTGAGCACAGCAATCTTGCCATGGCTGTTTAAGGTTATCCTTCTGCAGCAGTACAAAACCAGAAAAAACAAACAGACCCAGCAAGCTGGCGTGCACAGTGACTCCGCGCGTCCCCGGCACAGCACTGACCCCTTACTTCAGCTGGGGCAGGCTGCCTGACTCCACACCGAGCTCTTCCCTGTGCTGCTGAATTAGGCAACACTGACCACCCTCCGCGTAGCTGAAGTAAATACATCTGTACGGACAAGTTTCATAAATGCAGTTGGTCTGGGAAAGTCTTAAAACTAAGCTGCGCCAGCCTGCTGGGTCTGTTTATTTATGCTATTTTTATACCACTGCAGTAGCACAACCCCAGTTACCGAGCACTTGCTACACCGCTCTGTGCGTGTTTATACCAGAAGCACTGCTTACAAAAGCAAACGGGAAGGCTTCTTGTTTTTCATCAATCCACCAACACTGTACCATTAAAATATCACCATAGAAGTCCAGGGGCAGAGGAGAACCGCGAGCACCAACGCGCCACTCGCTGCGTGCGGAGATGTTACTGGGATAAACCCTGGCTCTTCCCCCAGCGCCCCGGGAGTAAGCCCCTTGCTCCTTCCCCGAGCCCGTTGCTGGCCCGGCAGCGTGGCCACCGAGCCCGGGCAGCCTGCTCGCCCGCTGCCGAGCCGGGACACTCACCCGCACACCCACAGCGCTGCCCCCCCGGGGGAGCAGCCGCCTCCCCTCGCCCCGCTTCGCTGACAGAATTCAGAAAAAAAGGGGACTGCCACCTGTAAACACAACGTTAAGTCCAGGACTGATGCAACCACCTTTCAGTTGAAATTTTTAGCATACGTTGCTGCTCAGGATGTCCTGGAGCCAAATTAATTCTCCAATTTAACACTGTTGCTTAGCAACAGGGTTTGAGATGCAGGAGAGAAAAGCGGGAGGCCCGTGACGGCCGGCTGCGGGCGGGCAGGACGGGCGCGAGGAGCCGCAGGCGGTGCCGGACCCCCGCCTGGATGGAGGGTGTCCCTGGGGCACCTCGTGGGCCACGGGTGAAAACAACCTTCCAAACACAAACTGCAGCCCAAACCCTCCTCTTGTTTATTCCAAGAGAAAACTGAAGTGGAAGAAATACCAGTGGAGTTGCTCTGGGTTTTGAGCAAACAGTTTTTCCTCAGGTGGTTTTGTGAAATTATGGTTAAACATGTGACCCTGCAGGCAGCATCGCTGCCGTTAAATCAAGGAGACACACCGCAGGATGCGACGAACCCGGCTTTTAAACATGAAAGTGTCGACCAGAAGCAGGCTGCAATCTCTGCCGGCGGCCTTCAACCACCTGCACCACCACCAGGGACTCACCAAGGCATTTCTGTGCCATCAGAGTTACCAAGCCCTGCTTTTCAAGATCAGACATACAACCTTCCAGTATTTAACAGGCTACCTGCTCAAAACAAAAGGAAAAGCTCCTGGGGGCCAGCAGGCACTCCTACCCGCGCGGCGGGTACCCGACCCGCTCGCATCCGCGCGAGCCTGCGCTAGCAAACCACGCTGAACGGCGCAGCTGGAACAGATTAAATGTTTCTGATCCAAAACAAACATGCAAACACCTCCCTCTTTGAGGGAGTAGAAATTCCTTCCGACAGCAGAGAGCGCGGTGCGTTAAAACCCAAGCAGGAAGATGGCTGTTACATAAAATCTGAATATTGCCTGTAAATGGTAAAACTATTTATACTGATGCCCATGTGTTTTACAGGAAAACATTTAATCACATGTAAGCTATGGTTTGCTTTTTAAAAATAAACCGTTTGCACATGCTTTGTTGTAGTAGCTGGCTGCCAAGCATACACATTCAGATAAACTTTTCAAATATTAAACAAAAGGAGTTACTGGACCCATTTTACTGACTTGAAGCGCACAAACTGCAGCCCTGGCGAGTTCAGGACCACGCTTCCGACCGCGAAGCCGGGCAGCGATGCAGACACGGGCCCACGACTGCTGCGGCACTACGCGCTGCTGCTGCCCAGCTCGCCTGGAGAGCCAGCCCAACAGAGCCCGGAGGAGGAGCCGCTGCTCCCCGAGGGCCGGGGCATCCCCCTCACCCCGATGCGTCGCTGAGGCTCCTCCGGGGGCTGAGCCGGCCAAACCCGCCGCTCGCCGCACGGTCACGGGTGGGCTTCGGCGGCGGCCGCTCACCCGAGCCCCGCGAGCACGCAGGGTCCAGAGCACACCCGCTAGCAGCACGTCAGCCCAGCCAGCACACGGGCTTTTCCACGAGAAGTACACGCTTACCCATCCCGGCATGCAAACACCTGAGTTTTATACTTTGCACAAACCACCCCGAGGATCTGTCCTTAAAAACAAATTTCTATTTTTTTTAAATTAGGCCGTTCCAAAACTCCTTAAAATCCCAGCACTGGCACACCGAGGAAAGCCGACCAGCTCTGGAGCACCAGCAGAAGGGCAAACGCTGGGACAGGATAATCGATGCTTTGTGCCCGAGTAAAAAAAGGTGAAAATAAATCTGTGTATTTCTGTTTTTGTAAGCGGTTTCCACCCATAAAAAGAAAATAGAGCACAGCACGGCAAAACCCAGCGGGCTCTTGTTTCTACATACAATAACCACATTCCTGGCACCATCGTGGTCGGGCTACCCTGCGAGCAAGCACGCCGGCGCAGCTGCCTACGACAAACACCTGGAGAATCGGGAGAGACAAACGCTCCCCCCCGGAACACACGTTCCCCCCTCGAGTACTGCGAGCGACCCAGCGACGTGCAGACTGTCAGCGGGTTGCAGGCGCAGAGGCTGCCGTGGCGGATGCTCAAGCTGCCCTTCAGCCCTTATCTGCTTCCCCAGTTATCGCCGCCACGCTTTGACCCGCTCGAGCACACTTCTCTGGTCTGGAAAATCGTCCCTAGCCGTCCCCCTGGGTGACAGCCCAATTCCCCCTCCCCGCCCGTCCCACCTCCAGCTTCCAGCGGCCATGGAGGCGAGCGGGCTGCCACCAGCCCCGGCTTTCCAATATCAGCCTCAAAATAATTAAAGAAGCTTCTACGGAAGGTAGAGTCCAGTCTCTACGGCCACAGCACCCAGCGACGCCAGGAGACGGGCCGCATCCCCGCTGTGCACAGCCACCCGTCATCCCCGGCCCCGGGGGCACCGCCGCTGCAAACTGCCCCCTCCTCGTCCCAGCAGCTCCTCGGCCAAAATAACCGACGCCAGGAAATTACAAATTTTACATGGCTTAAGTTAATCACAAGTGGAAAAAAGAAACAACTACAGGGAACCACCGGAAGGTGCCACTCACACGCCTGCTCCCCTTCCTAATTAACTGCAGAATTTCTGCTGCTTTTATATTCCTGCAAACTTCAGTTTGTCTACACACCTGCATTATGCATCCAGTTAGACTGCATTTCACCATTTAATAATAATGATAATTAAAATAAAACCCCAAACAGGATAATGACTTTCTTAGCATTTACACAAATCAACCTCTTCAGAATACCCGAGCACTGCAGACCACACGTTTCGCCCCGTTGTCGCTGCCCCATACCAGCACCCCAGGAGGTGTCACAGGCACTGCTGGGAACTGGGATGGTGTCACTGCTGGAATTCAGGTGGGCAGGAACAGAAAAATAAGCAATAAAAAAATCCATACGTCGCCTTGCCCTTGCCATTTCATAACACCTACAAGGCAGGGGCGCCCCAAGTTTGGGGAGAGCCCCCTGCCCCGCTGCCGCCAGCCCCCCCGCACCCGGCTCGCACCCAGCAGCAATGGCCCCGCGCTGCCGAGCACGGGTTTCTGAAGTTCTCACGGAGAACACAATTTTAATGAATAGCAACAATAAAATAAAAGGATAATAATCACCGGGATAACTTTACAGAGCCTTCAGTTCAGCTGGAATTTGTCTCCCCGTAAGGCGTTCTGCCGGACTGCAATAGCTGCTGGCAAGCATTAGCAAAGAAAAGCAGGAAGTATTTTTAACAGCAACAAAAAAACGCCCTGGGTTTCATTAGGTAGCTGAAATACGCGTTTATTCAGCCCTCAAATACGAGCCCTGGGGAGCGGATTTGTAGCGGGATGCTTGACAATGTCACAAGAGCAGAGGGACCTCGCAGCCGGCGGTGACACCAGCATGGTGACAGCACACACACCGCGCCATTGGCACCAACACTTTTCCTTGCTTGTGTTTCAACCAACCTCCTCTCCACAGCCCCCAACCAGCCAATTCACGGTGTCAACAAGACTCTGCCTAATTTTGCTTTCACTGGTCTTTGCCTTCCCCCATTTACCTGTGGGCTTTAGTGTTAACGGCCCTGCAGAGCAGGAGTTTCCCTGGCAGCGCCGGGCAGGCTCCCCAGCACCCAGGGACCACCCCATCCCCATCCCCATCCCCATCCCCATCCCCATCCCTATCCCCATCCCCATCCCCGTCCGGCTCTGGAGAGTGCCTCAGCAAATTTGCGTGCAGCTATCTCATTTCTGACTATAAACCTATGTATTAAACTTATTAAAGGGCCTGTGGCAGAAAGCAAGCGAATAATTCCTGCTTTTAAAGCAGTGTAAACATGTAGCGGATACCCTCAGTACACTTGGTTAAGCCCTGTTTCCAAGAATACCGACCAAAGCTTGGCCACACTCTGGAGACGAGTTCAGCTCTGGTTGGGAGCTGTTTCAAGCTTGGTTTAAGCTGTTATTTCTCCGGGACCTTAACCTGGGGCCGTCCTGCCCTCCCCATCCCCACCGTCCTCCCGGGGCTGACCCTCCGGTGCAGGCGCCCGGCTCTGCAGGAGCCTCCGCGGCCGAGGCCCTTCCTCAGGCTGAGGAGGAGGAGGGGGCCGGGGCGGCGAGCAGCCCACTTCACTCCATCTCGGGGAAGCCCAGCTGTAGAACAGATGCTGTGCCGCAGCTATCGCAACGCTTTATTTTGATTTATTCAGCTAAATCAAGTCACCAGTGGCTGAGCAGAATTATTTCCAAATACCTTTTACTGATCTACTTCTTCACCATGCATTTCCTTCTATGATTTTTACAGGTCTTATTGCACAAAGGAGGAAAAAAATAAAATGATAAGAGGCCTTTTTTCAGTTGTTCCTGGTCACTTTGGGAGTTCTCTGCTAAAATCTGCACTACCAGAATAGGTACAAACCAAGAATTTCCCAGCTCAGCCCCACTGACAGCGCCAGGGCCTAACAGGGGCTGGCAGCACCAGTGCTGCTGGTGGCCCGGGGACGCACTGGGGTGCCCCAGCAGCAGCAGCCCCCCGACAGTGCCGGCGAGCCCTGCCTCCAGCCCCCCCCCCCGCCCTGGCCCAAGGAGGTGTCTGACTGCTTGGAATTTGCTAAGATGCTTTGTCTCACTTTTTTGGCATGATGTGATCTTGGTTATAATAATTAAATTGATCTGGCTACATGTTTTATACTTTTTAATTATCTTTGTGAATCTTTTCATATCCAGTGTAGCCATAAAACACAGCAAAGCGACCACTTAATGACGTCTTTGTGTGTGTATCTTGTAGAGAAAAGTCTCAAACCCCCTCATTTATCATTCTGGCTTACACTGCTAGTGGCGCTTGTATGGGAAGAAATGCAGAGCAGCCATCGTATTGCCGTGAGGTTCAACAGGCTTAATAAAAAAAGAAAGGAAAAAAGAAAAAAATAGTAATCAGGCTCCCAGCATGAAACCAGAAGGAAAGAAAACAGCACAGCGGTGAAACCCGCCCTGATGTTTCTGAAGCCGGTGGGGAGCTGCCCCGGCAGCTTCCTAACAGCCACCGGCAAGTGCATCCACAGCTTATGGGAATACAAATGTTTCCAATCCTGTAACACAATTTGGGATTGATAGTCATGTTATTACAAATATTTGTATATCCACATGTGTCTGTATGTACACATTATAGGTATCAATTTCTCAACGTTTGCATTTACACCACCACCCCCGGGTCACACAAACTCTGCAGGCTGACACAGAGGAACACTGGATTTCTTCCCCTCACAGCCCCCCAGCCAGGGCGGTACTGCAGCACAAGAGGGAATCACATTTTTCCAGGCCTATACAGGTAAGCCAAACGCCCACCCCCGCGGCTGTTATCCCTGGGGGTTGCACGTGGGTAACAACACTATTAGAAACTACACAACATTTCCAGCAAGGACTTCAGAAATTGCTCTCTCTAAACTCCTAAAGCCATAAAATCCTGTTAGAGCAATCTCTAGTAATCCATATGATCCTTACTCAAGCATGTAGCAACTAACATTTTAAGAGGAAAATGAATGACTTTATGCCAAGATCAAGTAAAACACACGCAAGATTTAATCTATTTATCGTTACAGCTTCATGCAGTGCCACCCAGCAAGCGGCTGTGAACAAAGCAGTGCTGCACAAAGCCTCGCCAGCTGCAGGTACCGAGGATTACTTTTATCAACATTTCTGTTCGCAGCGTATAATCGCCCTGTAAATGACTCGATCTGAAAAACAGGCCCTTTGCTGTCCAGCCTCTGTGCTTAGGATCTCAGTAATTCCAATTAAATTACTAAAATGAGCAGTAAACTGAAGACCCATCAGGTCCCACTGCAACTGTTTAATGCATGTACTGCAGCATAATTAATATTTAATGATATCTTCAGGCTTCCAATTTGTTTTGGTGCGGTATGACAGAGAACAGGCAAGTTGTCAAACGCTGCATCCAAACTGGGGGAACAAACAAAAAGGACACGGTCCTTGCTCAGCAGAGCTGCTGAAAGAGGTCCATGGTATTTATGGCAAATTTAAGAAGGGAATACCACAAGGCGGATGACACCACGTATGTTACTGTATACTTTTTACGCAGTCAATATATTTCACAATTATTCAGAATCCCACACCAGCCATCTGCAGGGGTGTTTCCCACCGTCCCAGCCCCAGCTCTGCGCCGCTGCCAGCGCCTGCCCGCTCGCTCTTCTGCTGACTCCAGCACAGTCTTCTTATTAGACATCAAACATAACTTTTAAGGTAGACACAAGCGCATGTAAAATACAAAAAAAGCCCCAGATGTAACTATTTTCATTTGTTTTTGCAGCACACTGGCATTAAGTCTCTTCTACCTGGTGAAAAAGGGGAGGTGGTTGGCATGGTGATCTAAATTGGATAATTAGTGTCCTCACCCAAGTATAAATATGCAGAATTCTCCATTATAGTTGCTATATTTAAAACCGAATTGCTGATTGCTGTAGTTGAAAATAAAATCTTGCTTCTGTGATTTCAAGAGAGAGAAATTGCCATTACGTGTTGCCGGGATCTGCAAACAGAGAGTAAGCTGAGCCCAAACAGCGAGCTCGAGCTCGCAGCAAGCGGGACACGGTGCTGGCGTGGCCCTGGCCGTGCCGCTGCTCCAGAACAAGGACCAGGAGGGGAGGCAGGGTAAAGTCTCTCTTCTTCATACCAAATCATTTACTTCCGAAAGGGGAAGTGCACTTTTCCCTCCTTTAAGCTCTGATGAGGTTTTATGGCAACAACAGGCCGTTGCCTTGCAATTACGGTGTCTGAGATGCGTGCAACGTTAACATTACAGCTGCAAACAGCCATGCTTCTTTCTAAACGGGAGTGATTTGATAACCAGTTCACAATATACTCACTGCAAAACCCAAAATATCCTTTAAAAAAGATATAAAATATTTTCAGAACATTTCACTTTAATTATATATGCGATTAATTTCCCTCTTTAAGCTCTGCATCTCATTGCCAGCATGTTGCTCCAACAGCTTTCCACAATGTGGAAGCTGCACTCACAGCTGTGCCTGCCTGCGCTTGCACTGCTTCTGCAAAGTGCCCTGTTTTTTTTTTTTCTTAAATACTAGTAATTTGAAGGCAGTCCTTTACATAATGGGGGAAGCAGCAGAAGCGGGTGAACCTCAGCGATACAGCAGCACCTGGAGCTGCCCACATCACATCCCCCCCGTGGAAACGCGTCCCCGTTTTTCACGGCACGAAACCAGCAGAGCACTGTAGGCCTGGGGGACTAATCTAAAAACAAAACCAAAACCAAGACCTGGTAAGAGGCTGCCACAACACCCGAACACGACACAACGTGGAGGAGCATCTGGAAGAGGAAAGCTGAACGCGGGTGTTGAGGGTGCAACCACGAAGAGCTGCAAAGGGGAGCTGGGCCGAGACAGCCCAACGGTGGCAGAGGACGGACGCTGCCCAGCCTCGCTCCCCTGTACTGAACCAACCTCACCAGGTTTGCCTGGATGCCCGAAATCCTCACTGCCATAAATCTCTTCTCTAACATCCTACAACCATCAATCAGACTTCCTCGGAAAGCTCGCTCTGTATTTACTGCATTAAGAGAAGCAATTCCTACAAACTTCCACACAGTATTACCCGCTCCGGTGCACATTACTTTTGCTAGTGTGTTTTTGCAGTGGTGGTGTTTAATCCCTCCTGAAATCTATTCATGCTGGCTCCCCCCGGAGGGCTGGGCTTGAAGCAAATCAGCATATGCATTACAGAGGCAGTGAAACCTGGGGGGGGGGGTGTCTCTCATCTGCCCCCATCCTCACTGCCAGGCACGGGTGAAGCGAGGACACAGCCTGCAACGCTCTGCCGCGCCGGGCGAGACGTCAGCGGCCGCGCAGCCTGCCAACGCCGGGCAGCCTCTGCTCGCATTTATCGTTAAGGTCATTGCTGAATAACAAAAAAAATTAACGTCATATCAATAAATTGTTCTCTACTTTCCAACCGTACACCGCCAGCCCTCCTTTAGCAATCTGAAGGTCAATTGCTGTCATTATTTTTTTGTCTGGATTTTTATTGAGGAGAGGTTGATTTAAAAGCATTGGTGAAAAGCGAACACTGGAAATCACTGCTGGAATTATAACCTGAAAATGCCAACACATTGACGTGTTTTGGGTTTCTTACTGACGTCATTTATATAACAATTACACATTTCTCTATCTTCCTGCCTTGCAAATGGAGTTTTTAGACCTTGCTATCCCTTTTGTAGTGTTCTTCCTTGTGCTTAGTGAGTATCTCAACACCTTAAGTACAATTGGAATGAATTTGTCAGGTAAATAGTTAATTGATTGAAGAATGATGACTTTGGATTGACTGAAACTATTTCTGGAATTTACGAAAAATAACCTAACATCTGTGGGAAAAATAATTGGTAGAATACTGTTTTATTCAAGTAAAGTTAAATTAAAAATTCCGATTGAAATATGAAAAATTATTAAACTTAATTTCAAAACAGAATTTGCCTTTGCAATTTAACTGAGCACAAATGAAACAAAGCTTTCCCAGTTTGCATTTTGGACGGCCCCAAGCATCCGAACAGAGAACCCCACTATTGCCCTTCTGAGGGCGAAAGCTCCCTGCAGCCCTTCCAGCGTGACAGACGGTGCTGCTGCTCTCCCAGCCCAGCCCAGTTGAGCCCAGTTGAGCCCAGCCCAGCCCAGTTGAGCCCAGCCCAGCCCAGTTGAGCCCAGCCCAGCCCAGTTGAGCCCAGCCCAGCGTGCTGCTGCTCCGCCGCGGGTCCCAGCCCTGCGCTGGCATCTCCATGCTCCCCACACCCTGGCCATGCCGTGCCGCCCCTCTGTGCTTTTGATTTCTTCTCCTGCCAAAATCCATCTCTCAACCCGATTCTGTCCCCAGGTAAATCCAAACGTGGGATGTGCCTGTTCAGGCCCACTTCTGCAGCAGAACTACCCCAAGGCAGCCCAAGCTGCCTCGCCGCTGCGCACCCTCCGCTCCAGGCTTGCAGAGTCAGAGGTGAACGGATCCGCCAAAGGGTTAATTAGAGGCTGGAAATACCAGAATTGGGATTCCTACCCAAAACAGCGCCCAACCCCCCTTTCTGGCAGGACAGACCCACTGCCTGGGGATTAACCGAGGGAGCCTGGGCAAGGCCAGCTCCCCCCGGGGCTGCCACCAGCCCCGGAGGCAAATGGAAACCACGGGAAGGCGCAGGAGCCGGGCGGCACCTGGCAAGAGTCCCCGGCATCGCGCCCGCCAGCCCCCATCCCTTGGAAGGGGCTCCTCTGGGCACGGGCTAATTGCAGCTGATTTTGCTATCTCAGAGCTGTGCTGAGAAATTATCTTATGTGACAGTCAAATGCTGAAAACTGGTAGTCCGAATTTTAAACATCTAAATGCCACCGCCAAAAGGCGGACGTGGTTCCAGCCGGAGGAGCAGGCAGAGTCGTGCAGGGAACGAAGGAGTCGCCTGAGCACACACCACCAGCAAAGGGCTAAATGACACCTTCACCCTGCCGATACTATTGGTTTAGGGGAAGAGAAGCAGTTTCTGGGGAAAGAGGAAAAGACAGAATGTCAAATTTGGCAGGTATTGAGGTACTCATTAAAAAATGAAAATTATTTTCTGATAAATAAAACGCTTCCCTGAAACCAAGGTCAATCAGTCACATGGGAACTGTTCTGCGGATCAGTACCAAAGCCTGGGGAAACGATTTCAAACACATCCACTGAGCTCTGCTCCGTTTGAACGTGAGAAGACGGCAGTGAGTCTTCACCCAGCCAACACCAAGCACGGGCTCCAGCAAAGCTTTACACAAGTAACAAAGAGCGGGATAGCGGCACGATGGGAAGCAACGGCTATTCCTGGAAAAGTGAACAGTTATTTTCTTAGTGCTAAAGTCATCTTTTTTCTAAAAGTTTGCAAAAGATAACGATTTTGAATCACCAGCGTGAGAATTTTCATTTTCAGTAATGCCACACTGAAATCTCTGCCGAGCAACACGTTCTGCTTCTCTGTGCAGTCCTGTAGGAGCTGGCTGGTGTTTTTAGTCAAACCAGAGAAAATAAACCCAGCACGTTTCACTTCCTAGGAAAACCCACTAACTGCACGGCACGGCCATCCATGGCAAGTCGCTGACAGGAGGCACGGAAAAGTGACCTGAGTTCCAGGAATGCAAACAGCTCTCCGGTCCCCAACCTCCACATGCACGTGACATTTTACAGCCCAGTAAACTTTCTTAGATGGAAACATGTTTCTTCAATAACATCCAAACCTCTCTACTTAATTACTGCACCCACCCAGCACTGCCAAAATAAACCCAGAGCAGTAGCCGTGGAGGGGAGGGGGGAGAGGTCAGGAGACTGTGACGGGGACTCGGGCATTCCAGCAAACAGCAGCATTTTTACAGCTGCCGGGACACCTGCATGGGTGCTGCTGGGGCAGAGAGGTGCAGCAGCAGAGGACAGGCTCCCTTTGGCAGCTGACACAGAGTTCTGCCTTTGGCAAGTGAGAACTTAACACTTCAGGCCCTTTTTGTACGGATTGCTTATATTGTAATCAACTGAAGGCCATTCAGTTTACTCAGTAATAAGAGACTGAGATAACACACAGCCACAGAAGAAAGGCCTGTGCAGGAGGGTTGGTACACATTTACCCCTATTTACACTGGATCTCAACACCAGTCTAGTCTAACATCACTACGCCACAAAACACGAAGCCTGGAGATGTCATTTCCATGGGGGCTTCAGCTCTGAGGCACGAGTGGATGCTGGGGCTGAGGGACCACGAACGTCCAGCACAGCGGGCAAAAACTGGACATTGTGACCCTTCACGTAACGCCGTGAGGTCCCACGTGCCAAGCTGAGCCAGCCCGCAGCACCGGAGAGGGGTGACCCACGTCTGGCAGTGACGGTTTGCTTTTGGTTCACAGTCACTGCTACCATGGTCCCACGCAGAGGAAGTGCGGGGAGAACCGAGCGAGAGCTGCCCAGCCTTGTGAAGCCCAGCGGTGCCAGCCTGGCTCGCTGCTCCCCGGGGCCGGGCAACGCCGTGCCACGCTGCTCCCTGGGGCCGGGCAATGCCGTGCCACGCTGCTCCCCGGCTGGGCAATGCCATGCCACGCTGCTCCCCGGAGCTGGGCAATGTCATGCCACGCTGTGGCAGCAGTGCTGAGGCAATGCCGTGCCACGCTGCTCCCCGGGGCCGGGCAATGCCGTGCCACGCTGCTCCCCGGAGCTGGGCAATGTCATGCCACGCTGCTCCCCGGGGCCAGGCAATGCCGTGCCACGCTGCTCCCCGGGGCCAGGCAATGCCGTGCCACGCTGCTCCCCGGGGCCAGGCAATGCCGTGCCACGCTGCTCCCCGGCTGGGCAATGCCGTGCCACGCTGCTCCCCGGAGCTGGGCAATGTCATGCCACGCTGTGGCAGCAGTGCTGAGGCAATGCCGTGCCACACTGCTCCCCGGGGCATCCACTGCGGTGGGATGGAGGATGCGCCTTTCGCCTGTGCCTGGCTGCCAAAGGTCCAGCTAATCCCAGCGCCAGGCATGAGTGCAACAAGTCAGCGCAGGACAATGAAATGGCACATGTGAGTCTGACCCTGTGGGGTTGTTTAAAAAGAGACACTGAAAAGAAAAAGTTCGCAATACACAGAAAAGGAAGGAAAAATGCTTAGCGCTTCCAGTAAGGGGACACAGCAGGCCAGTGGACGTCCCCCTTCCAGCCAGCATCACTGCTGTGACCAAGAGGACAAACCCACAAATGTACTTGAGTAAAGCAAAAAATACTTTACCTGTACAACAAGAATTTTAGAAACTAATAAAAGCTGAATAATTTCTGTTCTGAAAAAGAAACCAGAAAAACAATCAGAAAATCTTTAAGAAAAGAATGCCACCTGTTTTCCACAACAGGGAACTCGACGAAGCCAACGGCTTCAGCTCTTAACGAGACAGTGACTTCCCACAAAATGCACCTTCCAAAGGCAATGAGCAGCTGGGGGGGCCCCGAGGGCCGCGGCTGGCAGCCGGGCTGCCCCACGGCCTGGCAGGGCCACAGAAACACACCCGCGGCGGCAGGTACACGCACAAAACAGGTATTTGCTAATTTAACTGCATCCCTGGGGTGGGCGCGAGAAGAATCCAGAGCGAACAGTTGGTCTGTATAGCCAACCAAGCCAAGACCTGTCAGCATCTGATTATTATTTATTGCAGCGATGGAGCTGGAGCTGACAGACGCTGCTGTAAGCAGAAGTACACTAAACAAAGCGGTAATTAATGTGCAGTCATGCACCAGCACAGGACAAGGCCAGCTGTCCAAGGGTCAGCGTGAAGCACAGCTCCTCACCACACCTCGCCATGCTGCCTGGGCTGCAATTAGACAACTATGAAGTTTCCTGTAGCTTGACATCACTACGCTTAACGAGTTATCAATGGCAATGAAATTTTGCAAGACCGAATCGGTTGTTTCGGGGGGAATTAATGAGCAAGGACAACACACCCACCCCAGGCCCAGAAGCACCCACGGATCAGGCAGGGCCCCTATAGCCTGGGGTGCCACCCACCCCCCGGCACTGCCGCCTCCCCACACCCCTCCTCTTCATTAAATACCTCCAACCCTTTGAAATTTGTCTTTTAAAGCTTAATTCTCTCTTTTTTTTTTGAAGTGAAAATCAAAGACCAATCGTTAAAAGATAAAGGTTAGGCTGACAGAAAATTAGACTTGCATTTTTTCCTTAAATGTGCAAGACAGAACAAACGCTGCTTTTTCCTCCCTACTGCATCACAATTATTGCATAAGTAAAATTGCTAGCTTTGGCCCTTTTTTTTTGCAAATAGAGATGCAAGTAAACACACTACCTGAACTTTCTATTCCACCAAATAGTGAAATCTTTCTCCAGAGTTAGACTGATTACCAGAAATCATAGTTAAGAATGAGTTTTATGTAAAGCAACAGTAAATACACTTCAGAAGGGAACAGGAAGGGCTGGCTATCTGGCACATAACTCTTGTGGACGCTTCACAAATCAAAAAAAAACCCCAAACAAACAAACAGAATTACCCACCTGCCACAGGGTAAGGCAGGGGATACTTTCTGTTGTTTTTCACAATTCCTTCTCGCTCTCCTTGCTGGCTACTGGGTGCGGAAGGAAAGGAGGTGTTTGGAGAGCAGAGGATTTTGTGGAAAAGAGACATCACACAAGAAATTTGTCAGACAGCAGGTACTGAAACGTGAGGGAGATGCAGGAAGTCAAGTTTTTAAAAGACCTGGAGGTCAGCTCTATGAAATGCGCCGGTATAGCTGCTGACAGAAAGAGATGCCTCGGGACAGGTAAGCAAAGCTCTGGAGAACGGTCCAAATCAGTGTCATTAGAAGCAAAAGGGCTGCAAATAAAAAAGGAAATAGAACCAATCGATCTTGAGAAGTAAGACAAAAGAGGATGAGGAAAAAGCCCTGCAGAGCACACTACACGGCAAGTGAGTGGAAAGGAGAGGGGTGGAGGAGGAGGACTGAAGAGGAGGAGAAGGAAAGGAGAAGGAAAAGCTTTGCAAGACGAGGAGGAGGCCGGGAAAGCCCAGAGGCTGAGGCTCTGCCCATCCCAGGGGAGCAGCACCCGCGGGCCGGCGGGCAGAAGCCTCAGTAACAGCACGGGGTGTATTTATATGGCTGCAAATAAACCAGGAGGGCTTGCACAGGTGCCCTGCAGAGTCAAAACGGGGTGTTTCCTTCCCCACGCACCTCCCGGGTGCTCAGGTGGGCCTGTGGCCAAAGCAGCCGGGGCCAATGCCCACACCCCCCCGGGGCACAGCGGCTTGGCAACCCGCACGGCACCCAGCAGGGCTCTTCCCCCGCCCCGGAGACGCAGGTCCAGGGCAGGGGGGGTCTCTGCGAGGAAAACAGGGATAACATCAGGTCCGAAACAAGCACCGGCAGCTCGCTCAAAGCCTTGCCCACTCTTGTAGCAGATCTCTCGAAGTGATAGGGAGAAAGCCTACAGAAATGAGGAGTGCTTTGGTACACCTCGCCATAAACCCCATGGAGCCTAACCGGGAGTGGGTGCTGAGCCAGGTAATTTAGTAATTGACAGAATTCAGCACATGCAAATTAAAACAATTAATACTTTTTTACAGTGGTACAGTGCTGTCAAAAGTTTTTTTTTTTTAAAAAAAAAAAAAAAAAAAAAGAGGGAGATGATCTTCCCCCGCACAGCCAGGCCTGCTGTAGTCCGGGGGTGACAAGTGTTTTAATTCTACATAAGAGAAATTATTTTCCATTCTGTGTTATTCTTCATGCTCAATTTCTGCTGGGCACTATTCACTGTCTATCAGCTTTATCCCTATTAACTTTCTGAAAATGTTTCTCTGACGGAAAGCAAAATTTTAAACTTGCCTGAAGAGCACATACCACCGCCGTGTCCTGCGGCACAGCCAGAGGAGCGGGCAGCGGAGGTCGCAGTCAGCGGCATCAACTTTGCAAAACAAGTTCTCTTCCTTCCACTTAACTGTGCTAGCAGCATTTCAAGCATTATCAGTTAAAGAACTTAGGTGTAAATTTCAGGGTTTTTTTTAGAAATGGGCTGATTTTCGGAAAGGCTGAGTGCTCCGTATCCCTCACAGTTTGCTGCAGTGCCTGTGTAATTAACGGTACCCCGGGCACTAGCCCTGGCAGTGGCTCCGGCACTCGGACGCCCGCTGCTCCCTGACCTGGCAGCCAGCAGCCCCTCCTGGGACCCCGACACCCCCCCCGCCCCGCAGGCCCCCATCCCGCCTTCCCCAAACCAGGGGAAACGCCTCAACTTGTTTCTTAATGCTCAGGATGTCTGAGTAAGCCCTCGGTGGCAGAGCAAGGCGAGGCCCTGAGTCAGTTACGCATGGCCACCCCTAATACACAAAAATAACTTGTTTATTCCTCCTGGTGTGTTATTTTTACACTGGCAGCTCCGGGTATCCGTGGCAGGTTGCTGCCGCTGGTCCCAGCGAAGGCACACGGCGGGGGCCGGGCAGTGAGCCCCGCAGGGCCCCGCATCAGGGATGTCCCTGTCTGCCCCACCTTGGCACAGAGGGCTGCCCTGCGGGGCTGGGAGAGGTGCTGGTCCCCAAGGGGTCTACGAGGAACACCTCCAGCCCCTGCCCACCCTGCCAGCCGTGCCGGGTACCTGGGCAGAGCCGTCCTCCCCCTCCACCAGCCAGCGCCTCCGCGCTGCCCTCCGAGCTCCAGAAGGAAAGCCTTTGCCTGAGCTGTGGCTGCCAGAGAAAAAACCCTTTGATTTCCAACCACCTGGAGGAGAGCCCTTCTAAATCAAAGTGTGCCCGTGGTTTCCAGTGAGGCAGAAACAATCCTTTCATACACACGAGCTGCATCTATCAGCTCAGGATAGCCGAGGGCAACTTAACGATGCCCACCCTGGCTGCACCCACACTGTTGCTTAAAGGAGAAACTGAAGCGCAGCTTTCCCTTCCACAAACTGAATGTTGGCTCACTGCACATTCCTGGAGCACCTAGTTAAAGCTCTTCTGGGGGTCACTTCACTTTATAAATCCTGGTTTTGGTGGCTACAAGCCCGACTGAGCGAATGCAAGCATCCATAAGGGCTGCTAATACCACCGCAAGGCTGGTGAGAGGTACGTGGGAACACAACAGAGCTGGAGCGGGACAGCGGCAGAGGAAGCTGCTGGCAAGTAAATATTGCTCAACACGACACCAGTATTGGGGAAAAACTGACAGGGTGGAATAACAGGAAGCTTAGTCACTTCTGGACAAAAAAAGCAAAGCGTATGAGAGCGGGGCGGGAGGGAGCTGGGCGGCAGCTGGAGCGGCGGGGCTGGCAGGGCCTGGCGAGCAGCGCTCAGCTGCGGGACGGGCAGGGGACAGGATGGGTGTCCTGCCCGGGGGCCCCCGCGGGGTGCCAGGCCGGGGCGACGGGCAGCCCCGCCACGGCAAACCCTGCGCCAGTGCAGCGGGGTCGGCTGCAGAAGCTCCTCCGGTCCCCAGGCGGCCCCAGCTAACCGCCTGTGCTAACGACGGAAGTTAAACCGTGACCTAGTTAAACCACGGGCCCAGCTTCGCCTCCACTTTCCTACATGTGGAGAGCACCACCACTCCTCAGCGCGGGGGCAGATAAAAAAAACACGAGGGGCGGGCACGGAGGGCTGAAATACTGCAGTTAGGACTGCAGGATACGTTTCATTTCGAGCAGTTACCATTACCATTCAAACCTACCGCAGAACGGCTTCAGGAGGTGAGTGAAGCTCGAGCGACGCAGCGCAGGGCTCCTGCCACCTTCCGTGGTGGCCGCTTGCTCCCCGGAGGACCCGGCCCAGAACCAGCGCTGGAGGTGGCCAGTGCTGGCACGGGAGGGTGCGAGCCAGCGCCGAGGAGGGGGCCCCGGCGGGCACAGCACCGAGCGGCACGCCGAAGCGTGGCCCTGGACGACGTTTGGCTGGTGTACAGAATCGGCACGTTTCTGGCGGCTCTCGAGCAACACCGTATTCAGAGCGTAAGGGTGCTCTGCAGAAGCCTCCGAAGTGGGCAGAAAAGTCGAAAAGATGATTAGGTTTCTCTGATCGCAAGCTTCCGCAGTGAAAAGTACTCGTTACCCTTCAAATGCAGTCTGCACTGCTTGCCGACAAAGAGATAACAGCACTGCATATTAGTAAAGGGACTATGCTAGAAAAACACAAATCCAAAATTTTACTACATTATCTGGAGGGGCATGCATAGCAAGAGAGAAAGACAGATTTAAAATAATTAGAGGCTAGATAAAGAAAGCAACCAAGCCATGCCAAAATGAAGACAAACTTGATTCATAAAGTTCTTTACTGCTTAGGCAAATGAGGGAAGAAAATGATGTAATAACCAAATGGTTCAGTGGCAGAGAAATTTAAAAAAACAAGCTTATGGTTTAAAAATTACTGCAATGAAGATCTGTCTATAGGAAATTCAGATTTCTGTGGCAAAAAAAAAGAGAACCAGTTGATGTATTTGCTCTCGGGAGGAAAAGGGAGAGTTAAAAGCCTTTAACAAAGAACAAGTTGAAGCAAGCAAGGGCAGCAAAGGAAAAGTGTGGTGGGCAAACAAAGGCTGATACATTGGGTTTGTTTTACCTAGCAAGTGTGTGCTAAGGCACAATAAAAGCTTCCTAACCAAATAAACAGCCTTCCGGTCCCCGCAGGCTAACCGCAGCCGTGGCAAAATCAAGCAGCCAGGTGTTCGGCTGGAGGCCGGGGCCAGCCAAGCCCAGCAACGCACGAGACTGCGCAGAAAGCACTGCTTCACCACCCTGCTTATTTAAAAAAATAACCGAACCCAAACACAACCCTGGAGTGGGCTGACAGCTAGGTGGAAGAACAAAAAGCACGAGAGGAGGACAGCAGTCTTAGCTGGCGGGCAGGGGAGCTTGCACTGCCTCCTTCGATGTGTGCAGGCTGGGGACAGGCCAGGCGTGCGGCACGGCACGGCACGGCACGGGAGGGAGGGAGGGCACGCAGGAGCAGGCGTGGAGGGCAGCCAGCACACGTGCCAGGCTGGCACTGCCTTTGCAAACCTCAGCCGGCGGGCACCGCGCTCGCGGCACCACCGAGCAAAGGGCCGGGCAGCGCCGGACACCCCTCGGGTCCCTGCTGCCGGTACCGTCCCAGCAGGACAGCCGGGGCTGGTCCACCAGCCCAGCCCGCTTCTGCCCGGCTCCGGAGGGGCTCACCCAATGCCACCAGGAAAAGTTTTATTTCATTTTTCACTTGCGGTGGCCAGCCACGGCTTGCCTTCACCACGCAATAAAAAACAACACCCAAGGCTCAGGCTCAGTCCAGTGTCCAGCCACCGTGCCCTCAGGTCAGCGTCCGGCTCCACCACTGACCCGCCATGACGTGATCCAATAATCATTAACACTGGGGCACGGAAACCCTAACGAAAATTGAAAGTTTCAACTCCTACCAATGAAGAATTTCCTGCTCAGAGCTCAGTTCTGCACGGCCTGAAGCGGAGGGGAACGGCAGGACGCTGCTGACCCAGCAGCAAAGCTGGACTCAACAGGCCCTGTATTGGTCACGGATGTTCTTTTTTCATCCAGCTTGGGAATAATTTCCTGCACTAAGTGCTTTCCAGGCCTCATAACACTGATATAGTAGATCAATATTTTACCAAGACAAAGCTCCATGACGGATGTATGCACTAATTAAACCATCTCTAACAAGCAGCGCTGCTGTAATCACACACGCTGTATCCCTTTTAGCTTTTACACCAGAGGTTTGGCCTTGCTCACTGTCTGTATAAACCAAAATGACAGAGCAAAAGATCCACTGCAAGTCACAGTGTGCAAACAAAGATGGTATCTACGTTGTCCGTACCAGTGCAGTGCAAATAAATTAAGGCTACGAGAAAACATCATCTGCTCTCAGGAGCGCTCATTCTTCTCTCTGTTAAAGCCCTTGCATAGGTTTTACTTTTAAAAATGCAACTCTTGGGTAGAGCAAATACATACCCAGCAGAGATCCACGCTGCTAGGACAGGCCCGGCAGCCCGCCCGGCCCCAGACGCAGCCGGTAACACGGGACCACACACGGCAGCACCGCGGCGGAGCTGGGGGGGGACCTCGGCGCAGTCTGTCTGTCCCCCGCGGCTGCAGGCACGTCCCCCCATCTCCCGCTGTCCCCTCCGCACCAGCCCGCAGCCCCGCCGTGGCTTTGAGATACAGGCGTTGCTCTCGCTGGAAAGGACCCAGCTAAAAGCCCGTGTGCGCTCAGAAACGTGGCTGCAGGGTGGCATCAAAGCCTTGAAAAGCTGAACTCCATTGAAGTCATGTACTAGGGGAAAAACAGGCTATGATAGCTCAGAAAAGCTTGCGAAATAAGTGACAATGACATCAGAGGAGCAGAAAGTACATATAAACAGCAGAAACTGGTTTTCAGCCTGGGCAAGGTCTTACAGAGCATCTGGGTGCTGAAGGAATAAAGAGGTGAAGATTAATCTGTCTTTGCTATTTCACTTGAGTTGTCAAATAGAGGCGGTCAATGGACACGAATTAGTGGGAAACACAGATGGCAGGATTTATTTTTCTAAAGTTAAGTAATCACGAAATATGCCAAAATACTGCTTTGTGGTCAGAATTCCCTTTTAATTGTTTATTTGAACACGGGCACTGACAATTGAAATGTCCTGTTGCAAAAACAAACTGCAGAGAGAAGCTGCAGCTTCCCCCTGGATGGCAGCTCAGTTCCCAGGTCCTGGGGCTCCCACCACCGGGAGCAAGGTACAAACACCCAAATGCACTGGTGAAAAGGAGGGGAGAGCATTTGTTTTACAGTAGCAATCTTTCTGTAGGAAGCAGCATTTGTACCAATGGCACTTTAAGACATTTCAACAGTTCCACTACCTTTCCCATATACAGTGAGAAAATTAACATAAAATATCTGTAGATGTTATCTGTAGTGCGTATGAGCTCAAAAACATCCCTATGACCTGAAGATTTGAATGCTCTCACTTGAAGCCCACAGCCACATAGCTGGTGGGAAATAAAAAATGTTCCATGTGTGGGAGCCAACTGAACTGATGAAACAAAAAGTAACATTCAGAAGGAAGACCAGTGTATCATGATCTCACTTGAGAAGCCCTTTTTCCCCAAGTTCAGCATGTGTGAGGCAGAACCAAAGCCACAAAGCATCGGCCTCGGGGCTGGGCTGGAGGGCTGTGTTACAGGTGTCTGCTCTTAAAGAACCTAAATTCTCCTTTAATATATTTCACACAGATCTACTAGAGAGGAAACAACTAGTTTCTGAGTATTAAAAGGAAATAAAATCACTATTAAATTCCCTTCTTTTCCCCAACTTTTTTTTTTTTTTTTTTAAGCAAGAACAGATTGACTGTAAAAATAGTAAGACAAGAAAGAAGCGAAACAGCGAAAGAGAACTTTCTACGCTGTAACCTCCCTACAATTCATCAAGTCCAAGCTGACAGCTTTGCCCACCACTACTGCCAAGCCCTGGAGCCCCAGTGGGGTATTTCCCGGCCCCCGCGATGCGCTGCTCCCAACAGCCGGTGCCGTTCCCAGCACTGCCCCAGCGCCCAGCTCCGAGGGCGATGGAGAAGGACAAGACGCGGCTTCACGGGCACGCACCTCCCTCCTCTTCCTCTGTGTGGATGAAGACACTTAACATCAGGCTCCTCAGCAGCGCTGGCAAAATTAATTCTCCAAGAATGAGGGCTGGAGCCTGTCTGCTCCTGTCACAGGAACAGGATGGAGGAGAGTGGGGAGAAGTGGGACCAGAAGCCAAGAGGACAAGAAAGGAGCAAGGTGGCTGGAGGGAGACCTGGCACTGCTGCCCACGGACGCTCCCAGCGCTGCTCCAGACAGTGCCACACCATGCACCACCCTCCTCCTCCTCCTCCTCCTCCTCCTCTTCGGGCTTCGCAGGAATGAGAGCAAGCTCCGAGAGCGAGGAGGTGCCTAGCTGCTGGCGCCTTCCCGCGCTCCCGGACTCGGCCCCGTCACGGTCCCTGGCGTGCTATTAGAGAGGCCCGTGGGACGGGCTCCCGGCCTCCCGCCGTCCTGCCCGGGAACGCAGGGCCCAGCTTCCAGGAGCACCAGGAGCGACACGGCAGTGCCGGCGCCCGCCGCAGCTCCCCGCGGCCAAGGCGCTTTTTAAACAAAGCCAAGGAGCAGAAACAGAACCGAGTGATTTGTCAGAGGTGATCAAAACAGGACTTAAGCAGTCACTTCGTAACATTTAAATTGCCATTTAAGTAGAACAGGCAGAAAAGAACGAAGCAGCTATGGATGGTGCTGGTCAACTGACTTTTTGCTGTACTCCAGACAACAATAAAATCCAGCAGTGCTTTCCAAATTTTAAAAATTAAATACGGGTATATTTTTAGCCACTGCTATTTTCAATTTGTTTAAGCACAAAGCGGAGTTTCTTAATTCACAGAAGGCCTTTCCAGCTGCTGAAGGCTCCTTTTTACATACAAAACCGAAGTCAAGGCAGAAAACAGCAGCCTGAAAAAAAAAAAAGCCTTAGAGCATCCACTTGGCGCCAGCTGCTGCAATTGCTGGAATAATCCATAGCAAGGCCAAGAATTCAAGAGACGTGGGACAAAATTGCTGGTGTCTTGGGCTGCCGCCCCGGTGACGGCTGGCCCCTTTATCTCCTTGCTGCAGGCAGGGTCGCAGGGTGTATCACGGCGATCGCAACTCTCTGCCGTCCCAAAGCCCCCACCTCCCGCCCCCGGGGGGAAATCCCCACTCGGGTCCGTGGCACGAGTGCCGGCCTGCCCACGCTGCCCACACCGCGCCGTGCTGCACTTCGGGGGAACCCACGGCACCCCCACGGCACCGCTCTGCCAGCTCCCAGCGCCGGGAAGGTCCCACCGGCACCCCTTCCAGCAGACGGCAGTTCTCTGCTCTCGAGCGATGTATACAGGGAACAGAATTAGGAAAGCATTATTTTTCACGAAGTATTAAAAACAAGCCATCAATGTACTGCAGAAATGCACGCAGCAGTAATACCTGTCCATGTGTGCAAACCAAGGAAACCCGCCGCAACCAACTGTAAGTTTGTCAGAACACATACACAGAGAGACAGAAAAAAGTCAGACAGGAAAGGGATGGTTCAGCTCCAGAGCCCTTCTGGAATCAGTGGTGGAGAAAGCGTAAAACCGAGAAAGGAATTTTGACAGTGTCATTTACATCACAAAGTTTGATTTTTAAAAACTGTCATATGAAATAATGCCAAGCTCAGCTGTTTTTCAAACCAGTGCAATTAACAAGGGAGAAGGATATAAAAAGAAATCAAAATCAAATTACTTTCAGGGTCTTCCCCCCCCCCCCCCTTGAAGAACAGTCGGGGTGAGCCTGGAAGGTGAGACTGGCCTCGCAGCAGGGAGATCTGAGAGCTGGGCCCCCGGCTCAGCGAGCTGGCTGTGCCAGCGTTCCACACCGTAACGCCGCGGCCGGTGCTGAGCTGCTGCAGCAGAACTGCCTGTCGATGCAGCAGACCCCCAGCACCCACCCGCCAGGCACCGGGGGTGAGCCCCGCGCCCACCCGCCAGGCACCGGGGGTGACCCCCGCACCCACCCGCCAGGCACCGGGGGTGACCCCCGCACCCACCCGCCAGGCACCGGGGGTGACCCCCGCACCCACCCGCCAGGCACCAGGGGTGGCCCCCGCGCCCACCGGCCTCACCCCCCGCAAGGCCAGACAGGGCCAGAGCGCTGCAAACTGCAGCAAGGGGATGTCCTGCAGTGGGGCGTGAAAGGAAAACACTGATCAAGCCTTAGCTTTAATGAATGTTTGCCTTTTTCCTAAATTTTTTTTTTTTTTTAACGTTTCAAATACTTCACTGTAAAAGTTTTATTTACAGATTTTGCCAATCTAAAGACGGGTATTTAAAAAAAAACAATTAAATAGTTCATCTACTGCATTTCCTCTACTATACAAAGTCTTTAAGCTTTACCACTGGGAAAAAAAAAAAAAACAACAAGTAAATCAGCAGGTGTCTAATCCTACTCAGGTTGCTTGGTGTTTCCCTCATGTCTTTGGGGGGAACAAAACTCTATCCTCACCCCAAAGCCCTGCTTCTGTTAAGCGTAACAAGAAAACCTCCCCTGCCTTTCACCCACGTGTTCAGGGGCAGCTGTCTTTTGGTTTCCTGCGCAGTAGTCAACCAATGGCAAAAAGAAAGCAAGTACAAAAGGATTCTGAAAAACAGCCTGACCTAAAAAAATGTATCTAATATAGATAGAAGGCCGGGAGAAAGCAACACACTACAATTAGGAAATCATGTAACGGCCGGAATACCTCTTGCTATCTACATGATGCCAGCGCACAGCACAGGTATTACCAATCACTACTGCTGGCACGCGTGGGCACACACACGCCTGCTCCCACGTCCCACAAGCCCGTCTGCTCGCAGCTCCCTGACGAACCCCAGCACCTCTCCCGAGAGCAGTTCTGATAACCGACCCACTTCAACTCCCTGATCCTCCCAAGTACCCCGGCAGCAGCCCGGGCCCGAAGCCTGCGGCTCGCACCCGACGCCGGAGCTGCTGTGTCAGCGGGGCTGGGGGCTCCTCGCTCTGCCCTGCCCTGTCACGGGCGGTGCTGGAAGCACCGGGGCCCGGGCAGCCCCCCCCCACCCCGGGAAAGGAAAACCCAGCGGCTCCCAAAAGCGGCTCCCGGCCGGCCCCGCCAGGGCCCCCAAAACCACGCACCTCCAAAAGCTTCCACCCCCCATCCCTCAGCTGAGCTCCGGGAACCCCCCCGCGTTGTGTTACCTCCTGTCAGGAATCTGCGATGTTCGTATACAGACGTGTATCTAATACACAGAATATACTGAACGTACGCATACACAAGTAATACACACTGTGTATAATACGCACAGAGTAAAACAGTTGTAAGCATTACAACAAGCAACTTTAAGCTTCCACTGTAGCCACTATTTAACCATTTATTTACACATCTAAAAATCAACAGAAGCTTCTAAGCAATAAGTGCGAGACAAACACTGCGCAAAAATGTTTTACATTGTTACAGACATTCAAAATATCCTCGTCTAATGGCCTGAAACATTAAGAGGCAGCCTCTGCTTCCCTTTGTATTTTCAGTGCCTTACTTCATTAAGTCAAATGTTAGAAGTTTCCAGCAAGGCAAAATTAGGTGCGCTTTCCTCCATACTCAAAAAAAACCCCACCACCAACAAAAAAACCCCAACGAAACGATCTATCAACAAGTATTAATTTTCTCTTCAAATATATTTAAAATCACAGCAGTAAGCTTGCTTGCAACTAGGTACAAAAAACTGTCTTGCGAAGAGCTGGTAGAAACTGAGAACAAACACATTTTCTCAAGGAATTTAAGAGCCTTTCTGCATGCAACATCCACCCGACGCGTTGCCCTGGACCGTTCAGTCCCTGACGTCTCCTGTGCTTTACGGTTTCTTTCTCCTCCCCTTCTGTCTGCTCACACTTTTAAAACCCGACTCCTTTCTCCTTCAGTGTTTCAGGTGGCGTGACAGCATCTGACCTCCCTTGAGCTCATGCCTTTTTTCTGTCTCCTTTTAATTTCTTTCTTCCTTCCTCCTGCTTTGCCTTCTTTTCTAGTTAGAGGCTTAATCATCTCCTTACGCGCATTATTTCTGTGAACTTGGAGAACGCCCGTGGCCGTCACCTCCTCTTCCCCTCTGACTACCCTCTCCTCTCCCTTCCCTCCTCGGATCTCCATTTCGGCGCTTGCCGAGCGTTGCCCTCTCGCTCCATCTGGGCCCAGGAGGGGCCCCCCCCGCGCAGACCCAGAGCCCCCCCCGAGCGCCGGGGGCCTCTCCTCGCGTGGGGCGGCGATGGCCGCGCTGCCCACGGCTCCTGCTGGCGTGGGACAGCTGCAGCTCCGAGGTGTGAAAACGTGCGTGCGAAGAAGGGGTGACCAGCCCTGCCGATCCATCCGGCCCCCCGGCGGCTCCTCCTCCCGTCCCCCCCGCTCTCCTCCAAAACCCGAAACACTGATAACGCTCCCTGCTTTCCCTTACAGCTACACGCGGTGTGAAAAATGAGGCAAAACGGCATCAACAATGTACCAGCTCCTTAGCTGGCTACGATAAGAGCATTTACACAAAAATTTTAGCACCTCAGCATCTTTGTTCTTCTAGCCTTGAATTAAAACAAACTAACCAACCCCCTCCTTCGGGAACTTCCTGCAAAAATATCTCTTTGGTGTGCTAAAGCAAATAAAAATAGACCTAAGAAAACTGGTAGAATGTCTTATAGAATGAGGTTAAAAAACCCTTTCTTACATAATGAGGTTAAAAACCCCATTCTTACATAATGAGGTTAAAAACCCCATTCTTATAGAATGAGGTTAAAAAACCCTTTCTTATAGAATGAGGTTAAAAAACCCTTTCTTATAGAATGAGGTTAAAAAACCCTTTCTTACAGAATGAGGTTAAAAAACCCTTCTGATTTCAAGAAATACTTTAAAAAGGAAGGAGTAAGTGCAGTAGCTGCACTCAAAATCCTGCACGCAGCAACTAAAATGGTATTGCTCCTTCTGTACACAGTTGTACACATTTTTAAAGGAACTACTTGTAACACATTCCGTTCTTCTAAATACTCCCGGCCCCCACCCTGTCAACATCCACGCACTGGAAGAGCACTTAGGGGTGGGTTGCCCCCGAGGTTTTAGCGAGGGCGACGGCGGGGCACTGCGGCAGGCACGCATCCTGCTCGCCCAGCGCCGGCATCGCCCCGGCCCACCCGGGCGATGAGGGCACAGGAACCACCCTGCCAGCCCCACGTCCGACCGGGCCCTGCGCCGGGCCAGGCACCTGCGGAGAGTGAAGCGCGTGTTAATTCTAATTAACCACTTCGTGGTATGCCTGTTCCAGATCACTTGCGTGTGGCATATTTGAGGTGATACTCAATAAAGTTCGCTTCTGTTTCCCCCCCTCCCTTTTTTTCAGTAAGTATAAAATCAAGTTCGGCCACAGTTCAAACAGGACATGTGATGTAAAAAAGCAGCCATAAATTCTGGTATTCTGAACCTTAACCAGTACAGCTGGCACCTCTCCTTAGGAAGAGCTGTTTACTTCAACATGGAGAAGCCGTATCAATTTATACCTGCAGTGGATAATTAAAACTAAATACACCAAACCACAACAAACCCAACAACTAGCACTTCAAGGTTTTGAAAACAAATGAGAAATAATTCACAAGTGACTTTTTTCTGCGTTTTTAAAATCAGCTTTTGATTTAATTATTTGCACCACTCAAAACTTTTAAATGTAAAATGAGCAATGCTACACGCAACTTGCACTCTGGAAGACTCATCTCTACTCAAAGGAATCGGGCACCTACAACCCCTTAATCATTTCCAGCGACTTCGAGCAATGCCGTTTCGCGGCAGGGACTCCGGGAAGAGGCAGCTGTGGCGCTGGCACCCGAGGAGGGATCGGCGGCCGAACCGGGCGCCCAGCCCCGAGCTGCGCGGAGCCCTGGCTGAAGAGGGTGGCTAAGCAACTGGGAGGGAGCGGGGGGCACCCCAAGGCCTCTGAAGAAGGCAGAGGACGTAAACCAGGCTAGGCCTTTGCATGTAATTTAAGCTTATTTCAGTCAACTTCCAGGCTTCGGAAAGGAAATGTGCCAGGAAAGCTTTAAACACAGTAATCCATGATCTAATAAACTGAATACAGTTGCCAAAAAGCTGGTATTTCTGCCTTCTCACAATGGCATTCTTACCTTTGCCAATTCATTTATGTTAATGATACAAGTAGCTGTACCACAAAGTCAGCTGCACCACACCGCGCAGGCATTTAAACTTTGGTTTATATACAGTCACTGTGCCCTTTTCCCTCACCTACATCTCTGGATATTTCTGAAAAATCATGCAGGCTATTTATATGGCTGGTCTTATTTTCCAGTTTATGCGACGGCACCCATTCTTCTCTCATTCGAGTCACTAGGCAAAGCACTGTTTTCAAAAAGAATTAAATTACACGTTTCTGCTTGTCCCCCTCCGGTTTTACTCACGATGGCTCAGAACGGCTCCTCTCACTGTGTCAGCGAACGGCCAGTTTAGCGCGCAGCATCTGACTGGGTTGCCACTGAAGCATTTTCTAAACCCGTTTCCCCGGGCTGACAGCTCTGCCGCAGCCGCTGCCCAGAGCAAGGCAGTCCCTGGCAGCGGGGGCCGAGCTGGCAGCCGCGTCAGGGGCCGAGCCCAGGGCCCGTAGCGCAGAGGGTTTCCTTCACCCCACGGCCCGGGCTGCCGGGTCGCTCGGGCAGTGGGATCCGGCTTGCTCTCCCCATCCCGCTTCGTTTCAGTCCTCCAGCAACACCTCCTTCCACATTGTGAAAAACGTCCTTGCTTAGCAAACCAGTTTCCTTCCATTTTACACATATCTCAGCTGATTTGTTGCCGTTAGGCTTATTTAACGACTGCAGGCAGAACAGTGAATTCCTTCCCAACGTTATCACATTTTCATACATCTTTAGGTTTATTCCTCTAAAAGAGTTCAGTAAGCTTCCTTGAGAATTCCTCGCCCCTCGGCACAAACACTGCTCCTCGTATTCCACACTGCCACAGGTGAGAGGCAGAAGCGACACCTGAGTGTTCGCTGCTCTGTTTGCACTAGCAGTGTTTGCTGAACGCAAAATACAACCTGCAAATAAGCTGTTACAAGTAAGTTACCAGGGAAAAAAATGGTTAAGCATTTCTAAACACTTTTTCCAGAGTATTTTAAACTGTTGTCCAATTCTATACTGGTACTACTTTGGCTGGTACCATCAGCAAAGCACAGATAGTTTTACTTTCAACGCAAAGAAAAGCTGAGTCGACTTCACGGCCTGCAGGCTCTTTTAACTCGTGCTCTCCAGAGTTAATAATAATTTCCAGAACAGCCAATTTTAACTGAAGCTGCACGTTACTACCGTTCTAAAAATCCCTTTTTTCCTCCTGTTCAGTCCAACCACAGAAAAATAGTAAAATACTGAGTTCTGGTTGCAGGGTGCTTACTGTTTTGCTGCAGGTGTCTTTTGCCAGTTTGCAGCTCCACGCACATTCACCTCTGCAACAAACGCTGGGCCAAGTGAGAAATTCCCCTCTCTGACTAACCTCACCACAAGCTCCCCCAGCATCAACTGGAAATATTTAAAACTCAATTGTTTTGTTTTGGTTTTGCTATGAAGCAGTTCCTCACACTCCACTATCAAAAAGAATTTTGCATTCTAAGGTACTTTACTTTGAAATAAAGCTGCCATATATATCAATGTGCATGCACCCATCCGTCACCTGCATGCCTCGTGCAAGGGCAGCATCTTACTCTGCTCCATAAAACACCAGCTGCAGCCGCGGTGGTCAATAAACAACAGGAATAAATACCAACATAATAAATACAAAGACCCGACTCTTCTGTTGCCTCTGCAGAGTGTCTAGTTTGAGTGTGAAATCTTTAACCATTCAGTTTGCCCAACCAGGGTTTTTCCTAACTTGCCTGTATTTTTATTTTCTTACAATCACGCATAAATCCGAGCTGCCTCCTAACTCACTTCCTTGCAGGGAATATTCTACCAGGCTACCAGGCAAGCAAGGGTATGTTAACACGAGTAGTATTTTGAGCATGCCCTACCACCAGAAAGCTGAACTACAGGCACAGTTCACCAGCAGACGCTGGCTCTGAACCCCGGTTCCGCTGCAGGAAGCGGGAAGTGACGACAGAGCCAGCAGCCTGCCCAGCTCCAGCTCGCCCTGGCTCGTGCTGTGCAACGCGCTCCGAGCTGCTGCACGCTGACGGCTGAATTCCGCTTGAAGAGCAGGACCAAGCGTACTATTTTTCTCCAAGTATTTGCTTCACCAGTGTCAGTTCAGAGCGAGTCCCAAGGTCCCAGGAAACATTTCATCCTGCCTGGTGTTTCCAAAAGACTTCAGTTAAACGTGTGTAGTCTTGTTCTTATATTAACAAAGAAAGAAAAAATGTGCACTGCTCTTGACACTGCTATGCTAGCTACTACACACAGCTAAAAATCTGCCAGGCTCCGGTGAAGTGAAAACCTCCCCGTGGGCCAGTCAAGGCTGGAAAGAGTTCTCTCAAAAAAAACCATGCAACCTCTCCCCCCTCACCCACTACAGAAGGCTAGCACCACAATCACAAAGGATTTTAGACTGAATCCCATCAGGATAAAGAAATTCAGTTTTGCAATGGATTACCAGTCTATGCTTGTAGAGTGTAACCACTGTTATAAATTCATCACGGAACTCTGCTTGCTCATTTTCACACTTTTACACATGGTTAATTCCAGACTTTTCTCTCCAGCACATATAAAGCACAGAGTAGTCAAACTTGTTAAAATTCACTCTTGCAATCTTAGCCTAGCAATGTTTATGATCAGCTTGTATTTACGGTTTCAAGGCTGAGGATGTTTTTAAAAGGATGCACATCCAGAGAAAGAACGGGAAAAGGGAAAACACCACTGGAAAAGCTGGAAAATGAAGAAGCATTAATCCTGCTAGGGGCTAAAACACCACAGGGCTTCGGGTGTTCCTGCAGTTCAGCAGGTGGTTACTCCCCTTGGACAGCAACTCAATCCATGACCAGGAGAAAGGAGACTTAAGAAAAGCAGAAATAATGACATTTCCTCCTGCAAAGCAGTGGTTTCCTACTACACCACCAGCCACCCTGTGTTTGCGTGGCTGCTTCTAGATCATTTTTTTTTTTTAGTGTGTCCACAAACAAACGATCCAGCTCCCCAGGCACAGTGCAGACCCCCCTGCACCTCAGCCGACTCTTGCCCACGCTCCGCCTCGGCTTCAACACGGCGTTTGCTCCAACTGGTCCCCCCGGCATCTCCCCCAGCAGAGGTGGCCCCAGAGCCACCCGCCTCCCGCGTCCCCACAGCCCCCTAAGGACACGTGCCCGCCCGTGCAGCCGGCACGGCACGACGGACAGCGCGCACGGAGGACAACTGCCACACTTGGGCGTCCTCTTTTTCAAATTTAAATCTCAATCTCACAACTATTTGTGTTCATATTTAAGCCTGGAAGCTGGCCCATTCAAATGCTGACAAAAAGTAAATGGCTTTTTCTCTTCAAAAAAACGCTCCTTTCTTCAAATAGTACTCTTTTTTTTGCTAACTCTCTGTACTATTTCACCGAGTTAGGAATGGTCCAGAGGAATCTGGAGCTGAAGAGAGTCTTTCCAGGAACTTGACGGGACTTGAAGTGCTCTCGAGACGTAAGCTCGATCCAAACCCGCTACCCCAGCCGGCCCCTTCAAACCCTCCTGCTAAAGCACCGCCGCTCTTCAGCAGCCTTTGAGCAAACTTCTGAAGTATCAGCACTTTCCCATCAGAGCAGCACGAGTGCTCCCAGCATCCCGCCTCTGAAAAGCGAGAACTTTTCAGGACCTCCAGCGCTGAGAGCTGGCAAAGTGCACTGGGGTACAAAAGGCTGCTGAGTTTAGCGCTTTTATCAACTGGGAAGTTTACGCAGTGACTGATAATGAAAAACGCAATCTGAGGAAACAGATCCTGTTTATCACACCAACGAATCTGCTACATCCAGGAATGCCTGCCCTCACCCTGAAGCAGGGACACCACCTCCCAGGGCAGTGCCCACAAAACACCAGCCCTGTTTCCCTGTAACCGAGCAGCTCACGGACACCCGGGGGGCAATGCCCCGATGACATTCGTCAGTCCTGCCCTGGTGCTGCCCCTCGGGAAACCCTGCTGCCCGCCCGCCGCCGGGCAACACACCCTGCTGACCGCTCTGCCGCGACCCTGCCAGCCCCTCACCCAGCCGGGGGTAGCTCCCGACAGGGACGTGCCGGAGCTCCCGGAGCTCAAACCGGCATTGTCGGGGCACGCGGCGTGTTTCCAGCACAGCTTCTGGCAGATCACGCAAAGCCACAGTCCCTCGAGGTCTCCTACGCTGCCGCTACGGACGCAGCCAGAGCTCGCGGAGCTGCTGCGCCCCGCAGCTTGCCGTTGCTGGTGTGAAGCACTCCAGCATCACTGCACCCCGCAGATGAAGTAGCTGGATTTATTATTCTTCTTTAAAAATCCACTTCATCAGATGCTAATATTTTCCTCTATTTGATCAAAACGTTGGAGTTGCTTCCAACTACCTCAACAGGTGTCCTGTATCAGCGAAATAATTAGATGATCCCTAATGAAGGGGATAAGTCGTAAGTATTTTAATAAATTCAAACGTCAACCCCAAAGAGGTTTTCTTATTTGCATAATCCTGTGTTTCAGTACCTCACAATTCAGTGTTTACTTAAATCTTATTTCAATAGCAGTAATCCTTCTAGTGGCACCGTGCAAACGAAAGAAAAAGACAGGACTTTGGATCAGAATAAAAGCACCTCTCCTGCTAATTTTATACAGGGACTAATTCAAGCGCTGCTGCACAGCCCTGCAGGAAGAACCCGAACGCCTGGATGCGGCAGCCATCGCGTGGGGCTGGCACGCTCGGGGAAACTGGGCCCCGTGGCGGCTGGGCTGTGGGCAGGCAGATTCACCCGCCCCAGCCCAGGCCCCCGCGGTTCAGGCTGCCCGCAAGCACGCCGACTGGCACAGCCGGCAAGGCAGAGGCTCGCCGAGGCGGCTTCAGATCCTTTAAAGCCTAGGAAGATCACCCTCCTATTTCCCCCGAGCACTGTACCACACGCCTGCTGGGAGGGAGCACACGGTGAGGTCGCTGCCGGACAAACTCAAGCAATTAGTGCCACCAAAACGGCGCGTTGTCTGGGATGCTGGTCCTCGAAATGGGAGAGCTGACCTGACACCGCAGGCAACGCTCTTGCCGGCACCGGACTCTGCTTTCTCCTTCTTGTGCCCTCCAGGAGCAACACGGAGCAGCGGAAAGAGCTAGAGATACACAGGAATACGTTTTAATTGCTCTTCACTAAAGCCTCCTCCACCCCGAGGCCGTGCCTGGGCGCAGGGCACTGCTGCCCTCCCCGAGTCCGGACCCCGACCAGCAGCGGGACCGTGCCGGGAGCTGGTTCCCAGGGCGAGAACCGGCGCTGCAGGCCGGGGAGAGCAGGCGCCCAGCTCTCCACCCAGCCCGGCCCCGCGCCCAGCACCAACCCACCAGGGAAAACAAGGCGGGTTAGAGGCGTCCATTACTAACCAACCCCAAAACAACCCTGTGGCTTTTTTTTCTCTTAACTGACCGAATTGGTGGGAGGGCTGCAGCCCGGCCCCGGCCCTGGCCGGACGCCTGGAGAAGAGGGCTCCTGCTCAGACCTCAGACAGGGCCCCGACGCGGGAGCTATTCCCGACTCCCAAGCAGCACCCAGGGCAGTGCTTCCTAAACGGGATCCAGTTGGGCTAACCAGGCTACGCGGTCCCAACGAAGAAACATTAATGCTTCTCCAAAGTCAAAAACCAGATGTGATCATTCAGTCTTGAATGTAATTTGTTTCTTCCAACAAATCTAAGAGTGAACCTTGGCAACAAGGCATCTGTATTGAGAAAAACAGAGACTTGGGGTCATCCCAGGAAGGAGAGAGGCCTCACAGGCTGCTTCTGAGCGCTCATTTGAAGACTTGGGACAAACGACTGAATTTTCTTGACATGAGGTTTTCTAATTTTATGCCTCTTTAAATTCTCCCTGCAAATTAGCTCAGAATTTTACTGATTTCGACTGTACCCAGCAAAAATTCCTTACTGTACATAACAGAGACTCATGTTGGTTTCTATTACGTATAGCCTCTAAACAAATGACAGTGCAAATGTTGCAATGCAATGTTCGTTTGTTTTTTTTTTTTAATTTTCTCCTGCAGACCTAGAGCTGAAACTGTAATACGAACTCCGAACACTGTAGTGAGCCGTAACTCTTTTGTCTGACTACCTGATAAGATTTCAAAATGCCATTTATATTCCCACAGGGGAACACGCATGGTTTCGATTGTTTGGTTTTTTAATGGACTATTTGCCACTCAGCCTCACAATTGCACCATTTTCCCAATCTATTTGCCTATTTCCCTTTGCTCCCTCCTCTGGAGCTCAGCCTACTGGCAGACGCACAGGCTGAAGAGGAGACAAACGGCAAATCAGATCTTAGGAATTTGAACACTGTTTATATTTTCATTTTTTTCCAAGGGTTACTGCTTTACGCGTTTCCTTGGAACCAGACGAGTGTCCATCTGCCTCCCCACCCCTGAGCCAAACCTCACCCCTGCGCCCTAAATGCTGTTACTGCCTCTCACTGCAGTGATGCCACACACCACCAAGTTAAAATTACTTTTAAAGAGGCACCTGCTAAAGTAACTATGTTTCTGGAGGTTTTCTTCTGACTTAATTAAAGGAGAGACAGAGCCAATAATCTGCCATTCTCACATTCTTAGAGAAATATGCTTAGCGTGATTTTCTTTTCTTTGTATTAGAATAAATAAGGTCCTTATTCTACACCTTTAGGTAAGTATAACACAAAGGGGAATGACAAGTCAAAAAAACATAATTATTTGAAACAGTGATGAAGTAGAGAGATTTGAACAATTAATTACATCTATGAGGTAGGAGAAATAAGGTGCTCACCAAGTTCATTTATAATAATACCTTTTTTTTTTTTTTTTTTTAAGGCTTCTCAGTGAAAAGTGGCATGTCACTTTTAAAGAGTTCAGGAGTTTAATTTTTAAAAAATAAGTACTTCTGCCACAGAAGACAAAATACTAACATACTATGCATTGGTGGATCTTAGGCGCAAGACACCAGAGCTTCAAACTCAGACATCATCGGTGAAAAGACTTGGAATGTCCAGTGTCTAGCTTTTTCTTAGAATTTCAAAACAGCAAAGAAATGTGAAAGTTCGAGACTTTTCAGCTGTTGAAGGAAGAGTAGGAAAAAGCCTTTACACTTCATTGGGACACCCAACTCGAGCAGGAAGTGGCCACCTTAGCAGGAGCATAACTTAAGAGAGCAAAAACTTATCGGAAAGTTGCAGTGCCTGGACCGGACGTTGCTCCAAAGGGATGAACCGTGATCCAGCCCAGACCCTGCGGTGTTTGCCGAGCCCACCGAAATGAGGTGAAGTTCAGATGGGTTAGAGCCGGCACGCTGTGGGTCACGGCAGCTCGCCCCCGCACCGCAGCCGGGCAGCGCGGCAGAGGACGGGGCGAGTCCTCATCGCCCCTTCCCCGCCTTGTTTTTATACTTCCAAAACCACATGGCTAGGAACGACCGGGCGGCAGCCCAGGGATGCAGCAGACAGGCTGCAGGCTGGCTGCCGGGGTGTCCTCAGCGCATCTGCAGCCTCCCGCAAGATTTGCATTTGACATCCATCTCCCCATTGTTAAGACATCTTTATCTCAGCTTTCAGGAAACATCAGATGACTCATCTATCGGAACATCTGATGAAACTAACGTAATTTCAAAAATGAAATCTACTTAGGCATATTTTTCCAAGCAGAAAAATGAAGAAAAATGTCTTAAAATTATGTTAAAAATCTAATTTCTGTTGCGAACTGGTTTCCTGATTTAGGAACTCAAGAGCTTATTTTTGCCGTAGACAGTTTAACAGGCTCTTAGGCATCCAAATTTAGGAAAAAAATCCTATGGCATTTAAACAACGCAGAGCCAGAGCTGGAGCTGACTCAGCCACTCAAGCGCACGATTTGAATATACTACATAATCATTCTTGTTTTAAAATTATCCTCCTAATATCTAAGGGCTAGATTATCCCCCACACATTTATCTTGATTAATGCACTATCCCAAGGACAGCCTTGCAGATTTCAGTAGGACTGAGCATGAAGCAGGGTATTCAACAGCAGGATGATAAAATCTTGCTCTGATTGACGCGGCCCTGACCTCCTCCTCGCGCCACCTCGCCGAGGGCACAGACATGTATGTGTCCTCCTTTTTCTCCCCGTCGCTCCTAATTACCCTGCGAGAACCTCTGCTCGCTGCCAGTCCAGAACTCGGGGCGATGCTGGAGGGCGCGCACGTGCCGAGCCCGGGGCTGGGGTGCCACCGCTGCCGGCACAACGTGGAGGAGAGGCTCTCGGGAGCGGGTGCCCCTCGCTTTTTGCTCTAGACCTGCATACACAGTTTTGCTTTCATTTCACAGGCAGGAGGGAGAGAGAGGAAAAAAAAAAAAAAAAAAAAAAATAGGAAGTATTGCACCCAAGCTGAAAGTTCCACTTCTAAAATCTATTTTTCCCTCCCACGAGCAGACCCAATGAGCCGGCTGTGTGCGCCGTCCCTGCACAGCACCCGCGGAGGACACCTGGGACAGGGGCCAAAGCCTGGCCGGGCAGAGCTGAAGGGTACTGCCATTTCACGGGGTCCCCTCAGAAAGTATTTGCTTTGCCTGTTTATGTTCTAAATATAGCAGAGCACACCGGCCATCTCCAGCTCAGCAGCCAGGATTGCTGTCGGGGCCGCAGCTCGCTGCAGCACGCACACACCTGCCTGATGGCAACTAAAATCAAGCATTTTTTCTAAGCCACGCTAACACTAATTCTTGGGAGCACTATGGGTGAAAGATGCACCCACAGTTTGTACAGAAAAAGTCAGTAACTAAGTATCTGTCTTATGTCCAAGAGACAATGCAAGAAGAGCTGTGTAGTTAATACTAATATGACGTACATTTATAAATCAAGTATTTTGATATTAAGGTCAATTTTTAGGTGTACTGCTATTTAGTAAAATAGCAAGAGTATTACATCTCCACTGAAATATTGAAATATTAAAAATTATTTTTGAATGCCCTAATAAAAAATCTTTTTCTTTTTTTTTTTTTTTTTAAACTTTGGTAAACTATTAGCTGACCTTACAGTGCCTAGACAAATCTGGTATAACTTGTCCCTAAACAGTTTTTGTATAACATCTAAAGTTTATGATATTTCAGAAAAGGTAACAAAGTACCCAGTGTGTGTTTAGCTCAGCGCACACCAAAACTGCCACAGAACTGAACCAAAACCAAAATCGAGCAACTGCTCTTCTGCTCTCTGGATTGGACAGGGAATTCATTGACGGGATGTTTTCCATTTTCTGTTTACTAAAGTTATTCTCATGCATTATACAAGCTACTTAGCTCAAAAAAACCCCAAACAACAACAAAAAAACCCCAGCGAGCTCAGGAGCTGGCTGACACAGGTGGGTGCAGGGCGGCCCACCACCTCGGCCACCAGTGAACCTTCCAGCAGGAACGCGGGTAAACCTATCTGGGAAGCAGGGTGTTTTTAAATAGCAGCTTCCTTCCCGGCTTCCAACTCGGCTACTGCGCTGACTTTACATGGGCAGCAGAAGACTCTCCCACAGAGGACTCTGAAGCAATGTAATAATGCTGTAATGCTATTATGCACAGCCCTTGCCGCTCTTCACAAAGGTGATAATTATCTCCTCCTTTAAAAAAGGAAACGGAAGAGCCCTGCTGACGGCAAGAGAAGAGCCAGCCGTGCCGCCGGGGAAGCCCGGCCAGTCCCCGCTCCGTCTCTCCCCCAGACACAAGCTCCCGCCGCCTCCTCGCCCAGCACCGACATTTCCGAGCACTTCCAACGACCACGGAGGCCAGAAATCTGCGCGGAGGACGCTGACGTACAGCGAACGCGGGCGATGCCTCCCCTAGCGAAGGGGATTCACGTCCAATTAACTCCGTTTTCTCCTTTCACCCTTTTTGGTTGGACCCTCGCCCTGGCAAGTGCCAGGCCGGCGGGGTGAGGCCGCTGCGGCCAAGCAGCGGCTCGGCGGGGGAGTTGAAGCGGGGGGTCCTGCGGGAACTGCTGCTCCGTAACCTCTCGGGCAGGGGCAGGACCAAGCCCCGCGGGCAGGCCCCCCGTCCCCGGCAGGTATGCCGCCGCGGGCACGCCGTCCCCGCAGACGACGATGACGATGAGGACGCCTCGCCGCGAAGAGGAAGCGCCAGGCGGGCTCGCTGCCTCCCAGGGCTGGTGGCCACTCCTCCGCTGAGGGCAACACCTCGGGGCCGGGACTCCCCATCCGTGCCGGCGGCCCCCGGCACTGCTCCTAACGCCAAGACTTTTTTAATGCATAGAAAACATTTTATTTCCACATTTTAAAATGAGTTTTTCTTCCCCCCCCCCCCACGTGCATGATAATTACTGTAATTTTAAAATAAACTTGGACAACACAGAAACAAACTCACTCCGATATCCGTGAGTTAGAACATGGCTGGGGGTGGTGGGGCTGGGTATTCCAGGCCCAAAAGCATTTTAAAGGTTCACACATTTTTAAACTCAGGAACGCTGCAGGATTTTTATATAAAACTGCTATAAACCCACTTCCTGCCGCGATCGGGGCCTGGCGGCACAAGCGACCTGCAGTAGCTGGTTCCAGCTACAACTCCCTCCCCAGAGCCTGTCTCTGCCACAGGCCAACTCCACGCACTCGAGCTCTGCCCCACTTCCTGGGATTTGGTCCCAAGAAGAGAAAATTCTACTGTAGAAAATCCGACAGGCGTATTTCTGTTTCCCAACTTTTGATAATTTTTTTTTTTTTTTAATGACTACTGAATTAATTCCGTACTGTTTGTGGGATGAGTATTTTAAATGTGAAGATTATTTGATTCATAAAAAATGAAGGGACTGGGCTGGGATTCACATTTAACACCTATTACTGAAGCTACAGTGAAACAGCAGCCACACATTTACAGCACCTGACTTGGATACACCTCCTAAAAATCACGGTGAGGCCGTAGCCTCTCTGCTACAGCCCTGCTGGCACATCCAGAGGCACCTTGCCTTCTGCTAAGCGCCGTCCTTCCCTTAAGCAAGTGCATTTGTGAAAAAAGACAGAATAACCACAGCAGTCCCAAAGACAGAAACACAAGCAGGGTGCCCACAGACACCCGAATAGCCCAGGGAGGGAAACACTCTTCTAAGATTCACCATCAGCTGTCCAGAGACACCAACAACCCACTGGTAGTTACGAGATGGAAACAAATCCTCATATTGCTTACGTGGTTTGTGCTATTAAAAACAAAGAATCCTTACAGTGACTTTGCTGTTTCTACGTGAAGTGCCCTTTATTCCAGCTACAGGCGGAGGATAATTTGGAGGCAAAGAACCCGTCGCTGTAGCCATACCCGGGGATTTGAGCCCTGCCAGGCATATTTTTCCCTTCGTTCCCCCTTCCCCTGAGGAAAACAGCAAAACAAATCAACAAGCATCAGTAAAATAAAAGCAGCAAAACATCCCACTGCTGGCAGCCAGCAACTGCTCCCTTTTGGGTTGCAGGGTTTCTCTGGCTACAACTGCTTCTTTCATTAACTGTATATCCTTGAAAATAATATAATATTTACTCACTTTCAATGAATCAAAGCAGGCGATTACGCGTCCGTTTTCAACTTGGCAGCTTTTCGATGGGTGTGCAAATTTACATTCCGTGTCTGGTCGTGAGCAAGTCCCCCTTTGGAACTCCCTACACACTTCCAGCGTTAGCCATTTTGTGTCCCGAATTGGCGTGACACTCACAGCCATCTTTAGATTTTACAGGTAGTTAAGATTTCCAATAAAACGGACAAACGAGTAGCTGAACTGATAAACTGGAAATGATGAAAGCGCCACCTCCAGAATAATTTCTTTTTTTTTTTTTTTTTTCCCCCACTCCCTATTTTAAAAGTACGTGTAAAATAGGGTGGCCACAATCTCAAGGAAAAGATGTGCCACCAGGAGTTCGCAGCGTGACACTGTTAATCGACAGAGGTTTTGTACTCAGAGTAATGCTAGGATTACCAGCAAGGTGGACATTAAAAAGTGGGGCCCGGGACTAGCCTCGTGCACTCAGTACCCCATCCTGAGTGCCAACCGGAGCCCACACTGCAAGCATGAAAACGTGGCAGACCCTCTGACAGGGGATTTTCCAAGCTGCTCTCAGTAAAGTTGTCTGAAAGGTAATCTCCACGCAGCTGAATTTGCAACGGGGTTTTGTGGTGCAATCGGTATCGATTAGTTTGGCATAGACAGATGCAGCAGTTTAGAGCAACGATTGAGATCGGAATTTTTTTTTTTTTTTTTTTTTTTCCTCCTCCTCCTCCTCCTCCTCCTCCTCCTCCTCTCCTTGATTTTCGGGCAGAAGATATCTGACCTTCTCAGCAAACTTTTATTTTTTGCAGTAAAGCAGCCTAGGGCAGGGCCCGATCGCGCCTCTCCCTCGGTTTTGGGTGGCAGTGGGGGTGTCTGGCTAGAGGTGGCGGGCGGATGCGCTGTCGTCGCAGTCTAGCTGGCAGCAAGCAAGGCAAAAAGCAGCGGCTGCTCTAGAAGCGGTCCCAAGCAGCAGAGACGTCAGGAAAGGCACTTCTTAGTACCAACCTGTAGAGAGAAGAGACACGTTACAATTCGCCGGGCGGCATTTCGGGGTGTCCCGCGGAGCCGCCGCCGCCCCGCACTCACGCCAGCCGCGGGGGAGAGGGGCCGCTTCCCCGTGCGGAGCCAGGCATGAGCGGGAGCGAGCCAATCGCGGGGAGCGTTGCAGCGATACTCCGGGCAGGAAGCCAATGGCGGGGGCCGTCTTATGAAAGGTCGCGCCTGTCAGCCGCTGCCCCGAGCCCGCCCGGCGGGGCTCGCCCGGCCGCCGCAGCAGCCGCGGGTGGGCCCGGGCGCTACCCGGCATGCAGCGAGGGGGCCGGGCCATGGCGGCGGCGCGGGCAACGGCAGCGCGAACGGTACCGGCCGCCGGCCCTGCGCGCCGCCCCGCCCCGCCCCGGCGCTGCCCGTCCCCCCCCCCCCCCCCCCCCGCTCCCGCCCGAGGACGGACCCGGAACGCCCGCTCCCTCGCAAGGCCCGGCCCCGGCCGCGCCCCACGTCGCTCCCACACGAAGTTGCCGCCCGCGGGAAGGAGCCCGGCTTCCTCCCGCCAACACGCTGCAGGTGAACCGCGACCGTGGCGATGGACACCACTCGCTTCAAAATAAAAAACCAAAAAAAAAAAAAAAAAAAAACCACCACCCCAAACCCACCCGGGCGTTTAACACCTAGGGCTGAGGGGGTAGTGAAACCTCTCCCCCCTCAGACGCCAAGGGGGAAGGGCCGTTTCTGCGACAGGAGTTTCAGATGCGCAGCTTCGCCCCGGAATTCCAGTGCCACGTGTAAACACAACTCGGCAATAACTGCAGCTCCCGTCCCAGCTGGAGCAGGGGGCAGAGGCCTGCCCCCGCCGTGCCCACCCTGGGACATCACCTGCCCGCCTTGCCATCGGCGGGAAGGCTGGTCCCAGCCCTGCCTTCTAAAGACACTGCCCTGGATTTCCCACCTTCGTATTTCTTCGTATCTCCCACCGCCCCCGCCCCTGGAGAGCAGCATCGCTGACGCTGTCATCGGAAACATCTTGGGAAGCCACGCTGGGTCAGCGTGGATGCAAACCAACAGACGAGGAAAATCTGCAAAGAGTCTTTTTCCAGGGACTAAGCGGTTAGAGCAACACACTAGAGAAGTAAAGCACACCTAATACAGCTAATAAGATTATAACAGGCACCGTGGTTTCCTTGCCAGGACACTTCTAATCATACCCACACTTTTAATCCCTGCTAGCAGGAGACAAACAACTGCGCGTAATTACCTGCAAGCGCAAGTTAACAGCTAGGTGTCTTGATAAACACAGATACTCATTTGCTTCAACTGCCTAAAGCTCAGAAGCCGCCGTCATCCAGTGCCAGCAGTCGCTACCGATCAGCACCTGGGGATACAGCAGACTCGGCTCTTGAAAACTCATTCCGTAACAAGCGCTCGGGCAAACGAGTTTGGTTCCCCCGCTTGCGCCCCGCTACCCAGCCATGAGGGGTTCGCACCAACAGACTGGAAAGTGCAGAACAACGGGCCGGGACCTCACGGTGGCGGGGACCCCCCCGTGGGACGGGCTCCAGGCACCCCCGTCTGCTCGTGTGGGGCTGCCCTCCACGGCATCAGCCGCGACGCATCAGCCCGGCCCCCAGCCACCCTGCACCGCAACCCGTCCTTGTCCTCCACAGACACCGCCAACGGACGGACCCGCCTCCTCCCCCCACCACTCTCGCACAGCACAAAACGACGGCTTCTGCGTGCTATTTTGTTATGAACGTTCATTCCCTGCGAGACCCTCAGGAGAGGGCAGTGCCGATGCGGGCGTAAGAGCTCTACAACAAAACTCTGGGACAGCTCTAAGCAGGCATTTGCTCCTGTTCCTCAGTCTGGTACACAATCCATACCGAGCATTGATTTTTCCAAACACCAAGAAGAGTTAGAGCAGCAATTGATATATTTTACATGCTAAAGCAGAAGCAAGTTAAAGGCCAGATTTTCAAAACAAGGTATCTGATTTCACTCTCGCTACAAGAGTAGTCACCCCTAACAAGGAAAGAAAGCATGAAGGCAGGGTACAAAATGAAAACTATCTTTTGTCCTCACATGTAACGAAAGGAATGATCTTCCTGGTAGAAGTCATGAAACTATGTTTTATTCCTAGCTTCGTAATAAGTTTTCTATTTGGAGTCAGACTAGCCGCTTACTCGCAGCGAAATCCTGCTCCTGTTGAGGTCACTGAAATATCTGTAACTGCATTAAACGAGGCTGAATTTCACCCTTCATTCTTCAGGCTGCCAGCTACAAAAAGAAAAGCATTACTCCAAGGAGCTGTGATGCCTCAGAGGTAAATCTTCTGAATATGAAGAAATGCTAGATATATATTTTGTCTCTACAGTTACTTGAACAAAAATTGTTTTGTCAGAATTTGTTATCTACCTGAAAACATAGCCAGAAATGTCAGCTTTAAAAATAGCCTTCTAGCAAAAATACTGTCTTCAGACCAGAGGTATATCTTCAATATCCCCACTAAATAAAGGAAAATGCTAGCATAGATTTTTTTATCTGCATAAGATATTTTCCCCTCACTTCAAAATTTTCTTGTGATATTCCAAGTCAGTAAGGAGTTCCTAATAAGCCTCAAATACTAACGGACACCACTGTCTGCAAAAAAGCCTCAGCAGATACATGTGATGTCTCTCTCTGGGCTGTCTCTGATAAGCTAGGAAAGACTGCAACAAATCCAGGGGGAGGAACCATAGTGAGAGGACAGGAAAGGGGTTGAGTTGATTTTTATTATTTTTTTCAAAATTCAATTAAAAGTTATTTGGGGGCTGACAGGTTCCAGGCTCCGCCTAGTAGGCCAGTCAGTACTGAAGGCTGTTCTTAATCCACAGCTGGTTTTTGAAGTTCACCTTTTGAAATTTTAAAGTATTTGCTACTTGTCTTGAGACTGTTGCAACATCACTTTGGACAAAGCATAGCCTTACCTTCACTGTTTATTGGGAATACAAGGGAAATTAAGCTAAAAATATTGAAAGCAAAATAAAAAGTGATTCTCAGAAAAGACAAAAGAAGTAACACTGAGAAGTCATTCTTTAGGAGGATAAGAGAGATGACTTAGTTGTCTGCTGAGCTGGGTCAATGAAAACAATTAAGAAACAGGCTCACAAATCAATGGGGAGGCTATCTGGAAATGCCTGAGAAAGTGAAACTAACACAGAAGGGCCCATGTGATGATGGTTTCTAAGTTCTGATTAAATATGTTCCATTTTTATTACTTCCCGTTATTGCTATAAAGAAATGTTGTACAGCCAGGTTAATAATATGTTTTTCCTGCTCTTCCCGTCAGTCTTTGACACAAAAACAAGTTATCTGAACAGGGGTGTCCCTGCCCTGGGAACTGCTCCCGAGGAGCCAATGTTTTCACTCTTCCTGCAACTGGTTTTGCTGGACATTCCCATTTTTCTCCACCTCAGCTCACACACATTTCTCAGAAAGAAAGATGTATAAAGCCGGACAGGCAAAAAGCACAACACTAAAGAAGAACACGGCAGTGAACAATGCTATTTTTACGCTCAGAGAAAGTGGAAGCTGAAAACGCCAATCTCAATGACATGAGAACTGTCAGCAAGAACAGATAATTACACAACATGAATCCATCCTCATGACAATGACTCTAATGAGATAGGAAATGGAATAAAATCAATATTCTATTTACATTGACAGTACAGTCTCAAAGCTTGAAATTGCCAAATGGCTGTCTTTTAAATAAAGAAATACAAAAATTACTGACTGCCTTACAGTATTTTCAAAACACCTCTGCCAAATTCAAAGTTTACCAATAACGTATCTCAACACAAAATTTGGAAAAAATACCGCAATTACTTCATGGCACAATTGAAGGATATAATTATAGCACTGTCGCAAAATTAAGCGGAAACAATGAGCTAATTAACATCTTGGCCACATAACAGCGAAGGATCAGTTAAAGAAAAATATTCTTTAGTTAAAACAAACCAAACAAACCAAATTGGTTTTGCACTCTAGCCCTGTGGGAACTGTACCCACTACACCCATGCGACCGCACGTAAAAGCAAGGAGACCCCTCTCTCCATTTTGTCCTTTTGCATACATCGGGCAAAAGGAGAGCACGCAGGCAGCAGCCCGGCGGAGCCAGCTCCGAGGCGGGAATGCCGGGGCACTGCACCCCTGGAGACGCGCTCCCCAGCCCCCCGCGGCGTACACGGAGCCTGGTAAAACCGCCAGCACCAATTAGCACTGAACGACTAAGCAAGTCCCGCACCGGAATAGTAAAAAAACTGCCCACACTACTTTTATGACCCAGATACTCTGCATAATATACATAGTTTTAGTAGTAGTCGTAGTACTAGTAGTAGTGTTTTAAAGGTTATTTCTGTACTGTTTTAGCTCTGACAGAGTTGCTTGGGAAGGCAGTGCAACCTCCCACTGACTTCAGTGGGATTCTCAGGCAGATCCTCATCAGACCTGTTTTTATCTTGAGTGTATTTCACAGTTTCTGAAACCGTTTCAGCAGAAACACCTAACTGCGACATTACATCTGAATTTAATGCATACAAGTGTACTCAGTTCATGAAAACTCGGTAAATAATGAAAAAAGAGGCAACATCATAAAGTAAGTTTCCCCAATTGCACATTCATTGCTGAATGCAGAAACAAGGTATTTCCTTGAAATCTGTTCTCCAAGATTTACGTCCCTAATCAAACTGTGAACCACTGCCCAACAACAGTGTAGTGGCACTGGCGTACAAATCCCATAGCTCAATCCTTTCTTACTTTAGATTAGTCGGAGCAACACTCTAAGTCAGAAAGTTATACTGCAAATTCCATAAACCCTCTTTCCTTTAAAGAATACATGGCTAATTACAGTAATAGTGGTTATTTCACAAAAACCCCAACCTTTAAAGTCAAGAAATATGTCTGCTGAAATTTCTCTTTTTTTTTTTATAACCTATGGTATATATCAATCTCCTTTACAAAATTTGGGACTTCAGAGACATGCAGAATTTACATTATCTGACAGCATTAGATGGATGTGTATTTATAAACTAAACGAGGGAAAGGTCAGTGTCTGTCTCTAGACTAGGAAATGTGTATACTAGCTATTATTCTGCTCTTTCAACTTGTAAAGCCAGAGACACAAAATGGCAGGAAGGACTACTCTGCATTTAATCCATTTTACTGTTGATTTATGTATTACAAAGCATTCGCACATCCATCCACACCACTGAAGTTGAAAATACTGTTTCTGGTATTAAGAACATATCCATACTATAGATCCTTTACCATAACATTTACATGATATATTTTAGAAATAGGAAGTTCTGTATTATCCTGGCGTAGGGGAATTTCAACCATAAAAGAAGTGACGTTTCCCACGCAAGTCAAAAAAGAAGTTGTTTGTCTTTAAAAATAACAGCAACCTAGCGATCTAACTTAAAACTCTGAGAAGTAATTTTAAAAAAAAAAAAAACAAACACCAAACTGAATTGAAGTAACCAAAAGCTCTTTTATTAAAATCAGTCTTACGTCCTTGTTGTAATTAATTTTAAACATTGCGCTTCTATGCAAAGACATTTGAGAGGCCGTAACAAAATAACTAAGCGTTCTTCTTCCAGAAAGCTATTCATTAATCAGATGCTTGCACATTAGAGACATTTTGTTTGATTAACTGCAAACGTACGTAAGCCAAGTGATGCAAGAGAGGAGCGAGCTGACCCGCGCCAACGGCATCGCACCAGGACGGGTGTCCCGCAGACCCCCCGGGCAGGGCCCAGCTGGCGTCACCCCGCATCGTGTCCCCCCCCCGCGCTGTCCCCTGCCCCCAGCAAGGCCCGTGTCGCCCATACAACGCTCCCTGCTCTCTCCTGCGCCGCGCACACGCCTGGCTTTATCATTCTGGTTGCTTTTCCTGCTCGTTCCAGGGGTGCCTATCCGCTCTGCAGCCACACGGTGACCAAGGTGCCCCGCAGGCAGCGGGTTTGGGGCGTTTTCCTCGAGAACAGAGCAACAGAGAACCGCGGGAGGACTCCCACAGCTGAGCTTCAAAACCAGGAGGTGCCATCAGCAGCGGCAAAACGGATGGCTACGCATCACTGAAAAACACTCCCTTCCTGACAGGTGATTTCTAACGGTACATGCGTGTATATATATATAAAATATTTTACATACATAAAACATGATTATTAGCATCATCCATGGTAACAACTACTACAGAAAGAAACAATGTCCATGACTCAGCAAGGCAAGCAACCGCTTCCCTCTAACATCAAATTCAGCTGATGCCAATGGTTTCAGGGAGGAAAAGGGAGCCGGAGGAGCTGTCGCTGGCGAGAGATGCAGCAGACACCCAGGCTAGCTTCTGACAGGTCGGGCGCCTTAACATCCACTGTATAGCAAGGGAGAAAATACTGGCACTTTATTACTGCTGAGATTCTAAATTAAATCTAGGTGTTAGCTCTAGAAAGGTTCCCCTCTTTACAATCAGCTATATCGTTTTTCAGTTCCCCCCCTAAAGCAGCTGCCACACAGCCCTGGTTATAAAAGGTGGCTTTTTACTTCCCCAGAAACGGATCCCACCAGTGGGAAAAATGAGTGTTGAGAGACCGCTCTGCTGAGCGCCCGACGGATTACAGCACATACGTGGCCAGTACTAACATTACTATTAATTTATTATGACTCGCATTTGCTCCAGCCAACAAGCTTCTCCGCTTAGCTTCACTAACCTGCCCCAGTCCAGGCACCCCCTCCCGCATTTGCCCCCCGACACCAAACTCAAGATCTCAAAGTCCTTGTCCGTTCACACGATGATCGCTTTGTTACGTGAATAATTACAAGCTAGGAGCCTGGGTGCAGCCGCCACATCCTTACACACGGGGAGGGGGACTACCGCAGCGGGGTCTGCTGGGGAGGACCGAGGCATCTTCAGCAAAATTCAGTGTGGGGCACCTTACCACTAACTGCCTGCTGCACCGACAGGCGTGCTCCTACCGAGGCAAATCAGAAGTTATAATTATGTGGATTGCTTCATCTTGCATCTGACTCGAGGGCAAACAAAAAGGGACATGAATACAGATAATGAGGAACAGGTTATACAGAGTTCTGCTTTCGACAGCGAGTTAGAGCTCCGGTTTCGATGGCCTGGTGGTCACTTCAGCTCGGTAATGGTGAGCTGTGGCGATGCTCTGGCAATCACATGCTTCTCTCCAAGGATGAGAAAATTACACGAGAATAGGTGAAAACGGGGTCGTCGATGCGGTAGGGACTGAAGGAGAGCCACGGGCGGTGCAAAGCTGTCGCCCCAGCACCGCAGCACAGCACCCCAGCACAGCACCTCCGAGAGAGGCCTGGGGGACCCCCGCCCCCCAAATCACCCCAGACTCCACGCCCGGCACCCCCAGAGCAGAGAGGTATCGCCAGCTTAGTGCGAGGATGTAACCGCCAGACTCCTGTTAACATTAACATGAATCACAAGGCAACGACAGCGCTGGAAAACTGCTCCAGCATCTGCTGCAGGACAGGAGATAAAGCCAACTGCGTTCCAGTTCAAAGCTTTCTGTTTCTCAGAGAATCTCAAATCCAAAATAGAGTATTTTCTATGGTTTAATACATTCTGGCTTTACATTTAATTTCTCAGTCATATCCTTCCAGCGTAGTAAAAACCTTCTAAAACTTACCAGAAATTACAACGAATCTAAAATAATTTCTTCTCATTGTTTGTGTAAGAACCTAAATCCTAGAGAATGGGGTTTTCTATGTTCTGTCACTATCTGAGGTATCCGAGATAATTGCTATGCACTAATATAAGAGCAAAATGATTCTTCAGTATACAGCAGAACTAATCAAGTTTAGGAGACACTCTCCTTGCCTTAACAGATCACTACGCATACAGGGCTCAGCAGCACTGAAACACTTATTGAAGCGATTTTGCACCGCTAACAATCTCACCCAAGCTAAATAAATACATGTGTCTTCAGGTATCAAGGAAAAGCTCCAAATTAGTCACCAGCATTAAAAATAAAATAACAAAAACTGAGTGACTGCACTTCATTTTAGGAAAGAAGTGAAAAATGTCTTTGAGGCCATTTTTTAATCAGTATTTGCTATAATTTGTTATGCTTGTTCATCCTGAATCATGGTATTTATGTAGCTAACAATAATAATGAAAAACAACCCACTAACGGCCCCTAGATCAGAACAGCTTCCGCACAAACCCTCCGCCAGAAGCAATGCCACGACCGAGAGGCGAATGACGAAGGGGCTCCTGAGCAAGGCTGCTCCCCGCACAGTTACGGGGTCACCCTCCCAGCACCGTGCCCAGGTTTCGGGGCTAGCTTCCCTCCCCTCCTCCCGCAGGAGCTGCCCTCGGAGATGAATTTTGCTAACACTCAGTTTGCTCGTGGACTCCCCGATGTCTGGCTAACCCAGCTGGGCTAACGCTGCTTCAGTACATGCTCACAGACAACTTTTCTCCTGTTTTCAGCCTTTTGCTGTGGGTAACAAAGATGAACTCATGGGAGGGTGAAAAAGAGGCTTCTGGTTACTTCAGTGCCCAGCAGGCCCTTCCCAGGAGGCCGGTGCTCGTACGGGAGGGAGCTGCAGCGCTGTCACGCCGGCAGCCCTGCGGACAGCGCTGAGGCAGAAAGCCCGGCCGCTGCCGGCGCAGGGTCCTGGGGCCACCGCTGGTGTATCGCACAAAGGCACACGAGGTCACCCACAGGCTGCTCCCATCTGAGCCTAATCAATGCGTATTTTCACAAAGAGCAAGCAGCAGCCTGGCGTGGAAGGTGCAGTGAGAGTGGTGGCATCTTCTTCAGCATCACCACAAACGGTAGCTACCGGAGGGTTCCAGCTCGGCCAGGCAAATCTTCAATAACTTTTTGTTTCCAGGTTACAGATCGGGTCATAGCCCACTACTTTGCTAAGTTTTTATTTATGGCTGTTGTACAACTGACCTACCTGATCTATTTCTGAGCTCCCACCTTCCACAGACCAATCCAGGAATGTCTCTGAGGCAGAACGATCGTGGATCCCTCGTTCCCCTCTCACATCCTCGTACTCCTCGCGGTCTCACATCGTCAGAGCTGCCGGATGGCTCCTGCTCCACCAACACGTGGCCTCGCCTCGCGCAGCCAGCCCGTTCCGCTCCGGGCAGCCCCGCGCCCAGGGCTCACACTCCGGTCTCCTACACAGCCTCCTACCCGAGCCAGGAGAAGAGGACCTTGTCCTTTTTGCTCACTCTGCAAGCAACCTTTTCTAGGCTCAACCAGTGCCAAATCACAGAACACATAACCTTCAAATTCCCATTAATTCTTCTTGCAGAAGAAACGGCCTCTATATATTCATGCAACGTAAAAATGGATCACTATCCCCAAAATGCCTGCTACGGCAGAATAAAAATACCAATGTTAGCATGTCAAAGGGCCACAGGTGTGAACCAAAAAGTTTTAGAGTGTTTCTTAAAAAGTATCTAAAGCACTCAGATTATATACCCCTGTGATTAGGGCTACTTCAAACATTCTTATTTTTTAAAAAATCCAAAGTAACAGCTTGCAGAACGACGCTATGAAAACCCAATACAAAACGAGTCCATTTAATGGTGCCACTCGGGCACCGTGCGCTAATTCTGCAGCTCCTCAGCTATTTTCTCTCCAGAGGAGCGGCAGCGGGGGCAGCCAGCCCTCTCCTCCAGGGAGGGAAAGCCCGGTGCTCCCTCCCCGGCCCCGCGAGCCCCCAGCGCTGCCCCATCAGTGTCCGTAGCGCCGCACGGGCCATTGGCTGTCACGGGCCACCTCCACTGTTTTGACCCGCTTCCCCATCGTATTTCTCCCACAGAAAGCTCCTCTCTGCCCTCTACTCGGCTTCTCCTCGATCTGTCCCCTTTTCCATGAACGCACCTGTGCAAGCTGCCCAAACTGAACAACACAGGGAAGGAATTTTGGAAAAAGCTCAAAAGCTTACCGTTTTCATTCTGTTCTCCCTCTTGCCTCTAAAAGCCATTTAAAAAGTTTAAAATTCTAGTCTTACACAAAAGACATGGAATATTTGGAAAACAGCTTTTGAAAAGATTTCGGGAAAAGCATTTTTTATAAAATTGGTAATTAAAGACTTAGAAGTTGTAGAAAACTAACCAAACAAACCCAAAGCAATAATTTTGTCAGTCACGCAGAAAAATACGTGAAAGAAGTTCAAATTCTTGTATGTTAGTTGCCACCATTAGCTGCATTTAATTAGAAGAATTGAACAGAGCTGCGTCTACTTTTCACAACAAATCACATAATTAAAGATTTATTTATGGAATATATTTGCACATAAATACAGGAGCTCAATAAAACGCTGATAAGCAGCAAGCAAGATATTTTCCCAGGGACTTTCCTCTAAGCAGTCTGCAAAGCTAAGTCATAGCAGCAAGTGCCTGCACGCCCAGAAGAACAATTTTCAACTGTTACACATCAAAAAGCTGAAAAGCACATAATTACATTATCAGTATCACAGACTCACTATCTTTGATTTTTCACTGCTTGTGAAAGAAGTCTCAAAGTCAGTTTAAGTTTTGCCTACGTATCGAGCACTGAAGGATTCCCGTATAAAATTACAGATGGGAAGGATTTCACTGGAAACCAGCAGTGATCGTACAAAGTCAAGAATGCTGCCCAGGCACTAATAAATTCTTCCCAATGCTGGAAGATACGTTTTCTGTTTGGATTTTTTTTTTTTTGCTTTTCCTGAGCTTCCGAGAGTCACAGAAAAAAAAGCGCTCGAGTTCATTTCTCACACGTAAGTCACGCTGCGTTTATCAGGACGTGCAGCTGACAGGACCCTTCTCCCATGGAAACCAGCTGGCACAGGCGACACCGCAACGGCCAGAGCCAGCTCGGGATCGGCGAGGAGGAGGAAGGGCGGCAGTTCGGCACGGCCGGCCCCGGAGCAGCCGCCATCCCGCCCGCACCTCCGCCAGCAACCGCGGCAGATGCGGGAGCACCGGCTCCCGGCGCCTGCGCACACAGAGACGCGGATTTTCTGTGGGGAATCCAGGCCTAATTACTGCTGCCTTCAGCTTGGCAACCTGCGTGGAAAACCTGACACATCTGCCCGGCTCAGCCAGCTCCCGGAGCCCACACGCTCCTCCGCCGTGCCCCTGGGGAGCGCGGAGTTTAAAGCCTCGACACCTCGGGTACATCTAGACCCAATTAACGCAGCAAACTTTGCCTTCTCCTACAGCAAGTTACTTAAATTTAACAGGAGAGCTTATCTCCTCGCCCACTGTGTAGGTGTCACTGCAGCGGAGAGGACGTCACTGCATCGCCGGAGCTGAAGCGGTCTCAGGGGCGCACTCCGTCCGCCCATCCGTCCGTCCGTCCGTCCCGCTGCAGGCTGACCCCGCCACGCGCTTCGGCCACGCACCCACCGCCCGTGCCCCCGGCAAAGGGGGGCTGTGGGGCCAGGGCACCACCGCGAGAGCAGCGCCGTGGGCCTTGCGGACCGAGCCGAGGAGCTCCAACCGCTCTCCCTTTTTCAGAAAGAAAAATTCCCATTAACGCCTCTGGAAGCGGGATTGGGCCCAGAGCCCCCGCGTGGCCCCGGGTCCCTGCTGGGTGGGTGCTCCGCACAGGGGCCCTGCCAACACCCGCTGTAAACGCAGGTCCCGCCAACCGAGCTCCCCACGCAGGCAAACTTGAACTCGCCACCCAAGCCAGGACCCGTTATTTATAACGCTTTCGACATTTTACTTTTCTCTCCAAATAATACCTGCTCCGAGTTCAAGCCCAAGGCATATTTTGCCTTGCCAGATGATCTGCGACCGTCTCATGACTTATTACATTGTTATCATCACTAAGCTTAGCAAACAGGGCTGCTAGGTCTATTAATCTTCTGAAACACAAAGTCTGAAACCGTAGAAACAAAACATCTCACTACAAGATACATAAAATGTGGTGTAGTGAGATAAGGGGAAAATTCAGTGCTCGCTCTGTTAATTTTCTTCTGTGCCACTGCAAGCAAGACTGACGCACTTTTGTAAGAACCAACTCTGAATGTAACGTTACTGACAAGTACGCAAGTGAAAAAAAATTCTTTACAACAGCAGCCTTCCCCAGGGGCAGACAGTGAGGTGCGCTTCCAAGAGGAAACCCTGGACTCTATGCAGAAGTTTAAACTGCCACCCGTAAATTCAAGGAAAAGAACTGACAAAATGAGTCAAATACAGCTGGGCTGGCAATGGAGGGCTGCGTGAAAGCTCACTTCTCAAAACGTCAAATGCCTAGACATATTTTAACCTGTCTAGTAGTTATTTCTCTTTATTGCGCTGAAATTCATTCCGATTCAGCCACTGATACACAGCTTGCATACTTATGTCCCAAAATACTCTTCTGTGAAAACAAACAGTTGGCATATTTGCCAAAAACGTAAGGTCCTAGGAGCAACACAGGCAGCTGCACCCTTTCTGACAGTGCTCAAATAAGGGCTGGAAGTTGTTTCTCCCCGAGCCACCCCGCCAGCAGCAACCGGCGGCAGCGGGGCTGCAGAAGGACGGACGGAGCGGGGGGCTGAGCCCCCGCGCTGGCTTAACGCCGGCTAGACGCTTGGCTTACGGAAACCATAACCTGGCTCCACAAAACTCAGCCAACTGTGGCTTAACTCAGGCCTGGCTTCCCCGGTTTTCCCGTGCAATCTATAGATTCAAACAAAAATGAACTCCAAGTGCACTATTTAGCATCCTGGTGACGGATACTTTTTACCTTATTAACTACTGCTGCTAAATAATTTTGATATTATTTCTAAATAATACCAAATAGCAACTATCCCATTGAAAATTCAAGCTGCATTTAGTGAGAACTTAAGTTAGACTTTATTGAGGATACATTATGCCCATTGCAAACTTTGACTTTTTTCTTTATAGTACATGAAAAGAGTTTTCCTGGCTACCTAAACTGAAGATATTTTGGAGAAAAATATTCTTTTTTAACACCGCAGCATATGCACATAATTTGAAACATGGACTATTTCTCAGGGTAGTAGCTGACAGCAAGTAGACATTTAAAAAAAACAGCTGATCCCAGAAGAAAAGCACTTCTGCTGAAACACAGCTGGATTTCATCCCGAGGTCAGCAGGCATCAAACCCTCACAGGGTCCTCCAAGCGCGGGCAGCCTCGTGTGCCGCTGCCGCCGCACTCCCGCGGCTTCCGCTGAGGCCACGGGAGAAATTTCAGATCAGCCTCAGAGCAGGAAAATTTCCCGCTGGTTCTGAACGCACAGGACAAGGTAAAACAACATTTGCACCTGGCTTTAGTCCCCAAGCAAAGCAACGACTTCGGCGTTCGCCCCGCACAGCCTGCGGGAGGTGGAAGGAGCGACACTGACCGGTCACTCGGACGTCCTTAGCAGCGACCACGCTCCATTACAAAATGCCATATGCCAAAGCTTCACCTCTCACCTCTTTATATTAAACGTGCATTTTTTTTTTTTTTTTATCTTGGGACGTATTCAGGCTTCATCACGGCCGTTACACAGTTTAAATGGTTCCTTCTCTTTCCTTGCTGCAAACTCTTACTGACACTAGCGGGAATTACAACCGCACATATTCACAGCAGAACAGACTCCAAATGTCACTGAGGATAGCAATAAAAACCACATTCACATGTTTATCCTTTCGGTAAATAATTAGGGGGTAGTAGGAAGGAAATGTTGTTTACTTTGCTGCATTACTTGGAAAACTAAGTTTACAATATAGAATTGTTAATAAAATAAAATAAAAAATAATAATCATAGGCATCTGCTCTAATCCCCAAGGAACACAAATAGCCGAGACCACCAGAGAGGCAGGCAAAGGGAACCCTGGAGCCTCTGCCTGTCCCCCACCCGGCGCGGGCTGAGCGCAGGAGTCGCGGGGGACGCGCCCCACCCCAGCCTGAGCCCCCACCCCACAGCGCCCGGGTGGGTAAAGCACATTCACCAAAAGCCTGGATCCCCCCAGGCGAGCTGTGCTCCCGCTCCGGCAGCTCCCCGAGCCCTGGGGCAGCACCTGCACGTTTGTGGGCAGGGTCATTCTGTCACTGCTCACCAACGAGCGACAGTACAAAACCACATTATTTCAGGCAACGCCTGATTGCTGCCATTAGAGTCCTTCCTTGTTCATACTGGAAAACCGTCATAAAAACATACAAAATACAACCACAGTAAAATTCCTTATGGATGGGAGTAGCTGCAGGAATTTTTTGATAAACATTCATAGTTACGGAAATCATCCTCATCATGGTCAAAAATCACAAAAATATGGCACCAAAAGGGAACAGAACTTTTTTTGCAGTTTTATCTTAATGAGCTGGTCTTTGTTAACAGCAGTCACCTCTTCATAGCATTTGCATTTAAAATGTGCACAAGGCAAGGGAAAACACATATTAAGCCTTTGAAAGTAATGAATAGTTACTGCAAGGCATCTTTTAATAATCCAACACACGTGTGACTTCCTCAGTGTTAGAAAAATGATGTTCGCACCTTATCCATGCGGTTCCTAAGTAGCAATCATCTTCTACTCTGGACATCAGGAGGTGCTAAGGCTCATCCCCCTAATTACAGGCATTCCTGGGTCATTACCACCGCCCCCTTAAATCTGAAGCAGCAGAATAGAACAAGTACTTAAAGGAAATAAAAACAGAGAGGAAAGTGTTTATTTTAATGTGAACTGGCCATGAGATCTTCATCTACACCACACTGTAAGAACCTTTACTGTGGCCACACAACCCATCCTGGGCAGTACGGTAAAAACCACGCGGCTTTAACTCCCCTGGGCAAACAAAATAACGGCTGTTTGGTGTGATGCATGACCATCGCCTGTACTTCACAATTATTTTCCAGGTTTCCAGTATACATGGGCTCTAAGTTCAGAGAAGCCAGATTTGCCCCTGACACAGGAATGCAAAGCGATGCGGCTCACACACTCTGCCAAGGCCCCGGAACACTGTATTTACCAGTCCTCTGCAGGGCAGACTGCAGTGAACACCATTACAGATTCTTTTCAGTGGTATCTTCCCTGCTTAGGGAATTTTGGAAAGTAGCATTTTCAGTGCTCCTGAGGCGTGCAAACTGGACAAGCACAAACCTCTACGCAAAATGGGTTTTAAAAGAGAGCAACAGCAGCACCTGCGACTTTCAAATGCTTATCAGCGTGTGGTATTTGTCATGGAGGTGTCTAAAAATGTTAGTTTACTCAATCCTTGGCCTTGCTATAGGAAGAATATAGATAAACTCAGTAATTATTACCTAGTAGTATTAGAAAATGATGAACATCATCTGAGACTTAGTGAAGCAACACAGTAGTAAAATTCAAAGGTGGAGTAATGCAAAAGAAAACTAACCTTTCTCCAAAACTGGAAATAAAAGTCTACACTTGAGGCTTGAAGCAGCTCGATTCGCACTTACAGGTTTCCGATTATACTGCTGAACTTCCCAAAACAGAATGAACCAAGAACGCTGCCAGCCTAAAGCAAAAACCCCTGAAATTTTTCCGTGCCACGGCCGGCAGCAGCGGAGGGCTGGGTGCCCGGCGCGCAGCCGCAGCCCTTGCGAGGTGCCCGTGCTGCGGCTGCTGCGATGGCGAGGTACCCCAGACACCCGCGCAGCACCCTGCTACGCCCCAGCTCCAGCACCCTGCTCAGGATCACGCTGTCCCGACCTCCTACAGCGCAGCGGGATGAGCCGGGCTGAAAGCCCTCGCGCCAACACACGCCGACCGCAGCCTAGGGAAAATCCTCTGCTAAAGGCTATTCTGAATTATGATTGCTTCCGCAATTAGACAGGAGTAGACCAGAGAAGTTTTAAATTAAAATTCTCTGCTTCCACTAACTAAACTGTTTTGTTGATACTCCTGGAGACCACCCATTGCCTTGTTAATCCACCAGATCTAGAACTCCAACATCCTCTGCCACCATGGTGCAGGGCACAGGTTGAGGCGGTAGGCAGGCATCGGATACGCCCGAACCGGCCATTTCCCGTGTCTGCCATCCAGCTTCCAGCCCAGAAAAACACGAAGCTCGTGCCTAGCCGGCACGTGGCACAGCTGTACTTCACAACGCTTCTGAGACAGCGAGCATAAAGGAGGATTTTGTGAGTAAATGAAAAGAAATGACAAAGCCAGGCTGTTCCCACGGCAGGGAACGCCGGCGCTGGGCAGGGGATGTATGGAAGCCATACCCTCCACCGCAGCCGAGGAGAGCTGTCACAGGCCAGCTTTGACACTGCTTCCTCACTCAAGTGAATTACAAATTCCTCACATAATGCCTCGGGTTTGCCCTTTGATTCAACTGCCTCGTAGTACAACAAAGCATCCTTGGACGCAGACCCTTTCCTGCCATTCAAAATAAATTTAATCCAATGATGACTTTAAGGAAATGAGACAATAAATATGCCCCGTCACTTTCTCTCTCATGTATCCGATTAAGAAATCTGTTGCCGGCGTGTCTTCCTTCAGCAGCCTGCATAAATAACAACTGCACAGTCCTGTACTTTTAGGTGTCACATTAGCTAGGCAGACTCCACAATTACCGTTAAATCATTGGTACAACATAGAGGGCAATAATTCTTCAAAATTTTCTCAAGTCTGGAGGCTAACTGGTTATAAAACTTAGAACGTTCAGTCACTGCCATCGCTTTTCTATTTAAACATCTTTTGCTTCCACTGCGCCTAAAGAGGTTGTGTAGCTCAGCAGCCCAGCCTTTAAATCCAGGGAAGCCCAATTCCATTTCACAACGTTCTGGTCTATGCCTGATCCGGCACGAGCCAAGGAAAGCAGAGCAGCGCAGGCCTCACAAAATTTAAATTGCAAAAGCACACGGCGCAGGCGCAGAGCTGAGCCCGGCATCCCCGTCCCCCCGAGACCCCCGTCCCCCCCGGCTCTCGCGCCGCTACGTCCCAGCCTGCCACATTCAGCCGTTTTGTCACCCACTGCAGCGGAACGGGGGACGCCAAGCCTTGATTTTCTTCCTCTTTTATCCACTCGCAATTGCGATGGCATTTTGGGCAGGCAGGCCTGGCAGGGGTCAGCGCCAGGCGCGAGTTGCAGCCCCAGCCCGACAGCCCCCCTCGCCTCCCGCTGCCCCTGCAGGAGTGAGTACCACCGGCTAATTAGTCATTACGCAAATTAATTCCTTGTTGTCACTTTGGAACACACTGCCACTTCATTAGGATCTTTTCTTCCTCAGTGCCAAAGAAGATATAGCCCAGTTATTTGTTCAATTTTATTATTATTGACATCCCTCTCTCCTGGCCATGACCTCCCTTCGTTAAACCTGCCCTTGCAGTTTCACCATCTTTGCTTCTGTCACCCGCGTCCTTCTGCTATTGCCGGGTCCTGCAGCCGGTATTAACCCCCCCTCAAAAAAAAAAAAAAAAAAAAAAGCCAAAAGAAATAATTTATTTTAAAGAACGAATCGTGCATTTTTCTAAAATAACCGTTTTATACAGATGGCATCCCTGCATGTTTCTCTTCCGCTATACTAATACCTCAACAAACTGACTTGTTCGCAGTCACTAGATGCCAAACAAAGTTCTGAATTCAAGAACTTCCTCTAAAAAAAAAAAAAAAAAAAAAAAAAGGAAAAAAGCGCTCCATTTCCACGCAGTTAACCCGGCGAGTCCCGAGGGGCCGGGCAGCGCAGCGAGCGCGTATCCCGCCGGGATTCCGCTCCCCGCCGCGCTGGGCAGCGCCCGCGCCGGCGGCGGCCCTCGGCAGTCACCCGCTGCGATTACATAAAAAAAAAAAAAAGAAAAGAAAATCCAACCTCCAGAACTGCGCCTTTTCTGGCGCCCCCGCGCCTCCCCGGCCCCCGGCCCGCCCCCGCACCTGCCCGGGCCCCGGCCCCGGCCCCGCCGGGACGCGGCCCCCGGCCCCGCCGCCGCCCGCGGGCCCCGCCGCGCCGGGAGAGGCCGCGGGGGCCGGGCCGGGGCCCGCGGAGCCGCGGGCAGCTGCGGCCGCCCCCGCCGCACTCACCTCAGGCATACCGTACCCGCGGGGCGGCGGCCCGGCCCGGGCGCGGCGGCGGCGGCCCGGCCCGCTCAGGGGCTCATGCTGACAGAGCCGCCGGCGCGGCGGGCGGGCGGGCGGGCGGGAGGCGGCGGCGGCCCCGGCTCCCGGCCCCGGCTTCCGCCGCCGCCCCCGCCCCGCCCGGAAGCGCGGCCCCGGCCCCGCGGGCGGCCGCGGCCGCGGGCGCTCACCTCAAGCCGGGCGCGGGCTCCGGGACGCGGGCGACGCGGCGCCGAGGGGAGAGGGGCCGAGCGGCGGCGGCGGCGCGGGCTGCCCTCCCCCGGGGCCTCGCCTCCTTCATCCTCCCCGCGGCCCAGCGGCCCGGCGCCGCATGAGTCACCGCGCCGCAGCCCCGGCACGCGTGCCCGGCCCCGCCGCCGCCGCCGCCTCCGCTGCCGGAGGCAGGAAAGGGGGAGGGAAAAAAAACAAAAAAAAAAAAAAAAACAAAAAAAAAAGGGCCGTAAAAAAAAAAAAGGCAAAAAAGAAAAAAAAAAGGCAAAAAAAAAAAGGCTAAACCAAAAAAAGGCAAAAAAAAAAAGGCTAAACCAAAAAAAGTCAAAAGAAAAAAAAAGAAAAAAAGGCCAAAAAAAGGCAAAAAAAGTTTAAAAAAGGCAAAAAAAAAAGACCAAAAAAAGGCAAAAAAAAAAAAAAGAGTTCAAAAAAGGCAAGAAAGTTTAAAAAAGGCAAAAAAAAAAGACCAAAACAAAAAAAGGCAAAAAAAAAGAAGGCAAAAGAAAGAAAAGGCAAAAGAAAAAAAGGAAAAAAAGAGTTAAGGAAAAAAAAGGCAAAATACAAAAAAGGCAAAAGAAAAAAAGGCAAAAGAAAAAAGGGAAAAAATGAAAAAAAAAAAAGGCCAAAAAGTTTAAAAAAGCAAAAAAAAAGAAAAAGTTAAAAAATTGCAAAAAACAAATAAAGGCAAGAAAAAGGCAAAAAAAACCCTAGGAAAAAAGTAAATAAAAGGAGAAAAAAAAAAGGCAGCCAGGCAGGGGGAGGGAAGCAAGTGGAAAATGTCTCCAGCAAAACAGCTCTGCGCACACCGCCGCTCGCAAGCGGCCTGTGCCGCCAGTGTCCTCAAACTGCGCTATCCATTATAATGCCGGTTTTTACACACACACGAACACACCCTCCAATATGAAAATGCTGTTCCGCCAAGGAGGCCCTAGTACTGATCTCCTTCCCAGAGCAGGCAAACAGACGGTGCTTTCGCCCGTTTCCCGCTCGCCCTTCCTCCCGGCAAGCGGAGCGCCTGGCAAGCTCGCCGGCTCTGCCCCGCCGTCCCCCCGAGGCTCGGGGTCCCCGGGGCGCTGCGCCCTCCAGCACCGGGGTCCCCGGGGCGAGTGGCCGGCACCCACCGCGGCGGCCGGGCACGGCGCTGGGCCTGCCTGGGCTCCCCCGAGAGCCCGGCCCTTCGGGAGCCCATCACCGAGGCGTCGGTTCTGCTGTGCCGAGCGCCACGGGCCGGCGTCGGTCCTGCCACGCCGGTGACGCCAACGGGAGCAGCGCAGGGACGGGGGACGCGACGGTAGGGATCAGTCAGGCGCGACCTCGACGTGCCCCGTGCGGGGCACTGGCGCGAAGGGATCCCAACAGCGCGGCACTGACCTGAGGGACAGGAAAAGAGAAGGACGTGCAGCAGAGAGGCAGGCGGGGGGTGCGGGGGGACACGCGGGGTCCCGTCCCACCCGTGTCACCCCGCCGGCACGCGGGGAGCGGGACCGGAGCGCCGGGGACGGTGGTGGGGGCAAAACGGTGGAAAGAACTGGAAAATCCAAGTCAACGCCAGGACTGGAGGAAGCACAGCGATGATCTTCCAAGATTTAAGGACACTGTAAAGAGCAGGGAGCAATCTTGTCTCTGTATTTATGGTGGTGAGGACAAGAAGATGGGCTTAAACGGCGGGGAGAGACATTCAGGCTGGACTTAGAGGAAGAAAAAGGACTGACAAGGGTACTAAATCAAGGTTAGATACTCGTCTGGAGGAGTGATTTAGGTACATCCATCCTGCCTGGGGCAAGGGAACGGATTAAGTGACCTTTTGTGGTCCCTCTTCCAGCTCTTTCTTCCTCTGACCCTGCTGAGGTTTACTCTATTTGATCTATACTTCTCTTTTATAGTGTGCAGTCTGTTCCATCCCTGAGGCTCACAGTATACCTCTTACATTGTTAATTTTTTTTTTTTTTTCCATAAAAGAGTCCTCTGCCTTTGAAAACTATGTTTTTCAGTTCTCAGTATTTTACCATTTTACTAAAATCAGTGGCAGGATTCTCTGACTTTGTCTTTTGATATCAAGGCATCAGTCGTGTCTTAGCCAAACTCACACCCAAACCCTACAAATATTTGCACTGATTCCAGGAGACATTTTGCTTAGTGTTCTTTTCCAAGTATTACGTCTCACGAAGCTACTGTTTATTGATAAGGCTGAGCATACTTCAACGCATATACGCGCACATTGTCAAAAACCCCCTCAATTATTCTTTTTCCTCAAACTTTTAATTTCAGTTTCTGTTTTCTTCCGTAGGGAACGATTCAGAGAACTGCTGCCTTATGCCGCGGGCTCCACCAGTTTCTGTTCCTGCCTGTCCCTGCTGCCAAGTGTAACGGCGGGCCAATTACTGGGGACAAGGGAATCCCTTCTGCCCCGGGCACAGGCTCTGCCCCGGCAGCTCCCATGGGTGCCAATCCCCGGGCCCAGGTTGCCAGATGAGCGGCACAGCTAGCCACGGCTGCCAGCACTGCGCTCCTGCCTCTCCGCAGCGACAACCGTCACCACGGGGAGCTTCCACGGAGGCTTTAACCGCCCTTAGCTTCGGAAAGCACTATCAAATAGACACGTCAAACGCTCGCAGCTCCACCTCCGTAGAGCTTTCCCCTCGCTTTGGCTGTGAAAATTAAGAGCCATCGAATAAATGAGTGTTCACGGAGAGAAAGCGTGCGAATCCTATGAACGAGTTCTGCTGCCAGCATAATCTACACCGCGCCAAAAAGACATTGTAATGTCTCTAAGGAGGCAACTCTGAAGTCCCGCAGTTGATACGCATCGGTCCTTCACCGGCAGGGACGACAGCGCGGGGGCACGCATGGCAGGAGAAGGGCTTCAGGGGCCGCTGCGAGGAGCTGGGTACCACGCACCTCAGAAATGAAACCACAAAAAACTATAGAAGGCTTTTCTGTGGTTAAGTTTTCAAATTTGGTCAGATCTCCCTTGTAGCTCCCAGACAGCTCAGGGCAGTGCCCCAGGCCAGCACGGGCACTCCACCGAAGGGCTGCTCGGGGTGTCCCGTGCCCCACACCTCTCCTCCTGCTCGCCTCCTTTTGTGTGAAACACCCGACACTCCCAACGCCTCTCTCCTCTGCACCTCACGCTCCTTGGCGCTTTCCCTCTGAATTTCAGACCCTCCTAACCCCCCGCTGTCCGAGCTGGGAGCTGGGGGTGGCCACAGCCCCCCTCGGGGCTGGATGCTGTGACAAGCAGCGGTCGTGCAGTGGTGCCCTGCTCCTGGAAAACAAGCGCACGCCTCCTCCCCCCAGCACACTCCCATTATCAGACATGGTTTAATTTCAGCCTCTCTCTGCTTGGCGGATTTGGACTCCCATGCCACGCGCCGTTGTAGGCTGCGAGGCTGGTGTTCATCCCCAGCCAAGGTGAACAGCAGACTGCAAGGGAACGGCGAGGCGCATCGGCAGCAGAGAAGACAAGGAAAAAGGCGAAGGGTTTATCTCCAGTATCAGGGGCGTAACTCGCTTGTGTTAAACATCTCTATCAGCACAGACACCTTGTTCCAACTTCATTTTTTTTCTGCCAAACACACCGGGGGGTTGTAGATCTGCTAGAACTTTGCCTTTCCACCTTCTCCCTCTCGTGCTTGCCTTCCCCCACCAAATCTTGTCATTGTGTTTATAATTCTGAGCATCACTTGTTAACCATACCCAGTTGTTCCAGAATACATTTATTTCTACCTTACAAATTAAAAATATCAGTACTAAAGTGGCATCTCCACTGCAGTTGAATGCTACCTTTATTCATTTATAGATACTGAGCTTCTGTTGACTTCTGAAATTTCAAATGATCGCTCAGACTTACATCCGCCACATCCTTCAATCCGTAACAGAATAAGCCAAGCCGCTTTGCTGTTTGCTTTGAAATTTGTTAGACTTGGAGCCTAAAAGAAATTTGACTTTAAATTTAGCCTTTTTCCCCAGTCTGTACTCAGAGCTGAACTAAGCACAGAGTTATGTTTATGTGAAATGAGGTGATAACGTGCTTTTCAGCTTTAATGGATAATTCCTCACTTTACTTTGGGAGACGAATAATGATACCTGCTCGAGAGATCTGCGCTCCAGCTGTTTCCTTCCTAAGGCTTCTTGTTCTATTATACAGCCTGGCATGAATATAATTAACTTTTCTTTTTGTGTGCTCTAATCGCACCCTGCAGCAGACTGGCAGCACTCCTGACCCCGCAGGAAAGGGGGTGCCTGGAGCCCCCCTCGGGAGCTGCCCCGGGCAGCGGCCGAGCGCCGAGTGCCCGAGGAAGCGAAGGCACAGCACCGCCTGCGAGAGCTCTGTGGTATCTTCTGCTTGTATTTTGGGGCTTTTTTAATAGAAACCGGAGACTGAAAGGACATAAAGAAACATTCTTTTTCCTTTCAGGAAAATATGCCATGAATTTACACTCGTGTTTCAAAGAAGTTTAATCCAGATCAGTAAAAAAATCATAATGATTGGTATCCCACCGTATTTTTATATTTGCCTGACTTACATGGCTTTGCCTGTCGTTATACAAAGCAGCAGCAGTACAGATGCACTGCTCAGATAACTTCAGCATTGGTTGCACACGCCTAGATAGTCTCTGGGAAGGAACATTGTAATGGATCGTTTGTTGCTCTTCCTGTTTCTGTTCTATCACAAAGAAATACGTGAGGCAGTTTCCTCTCTGTACGCTTACATCAGTACGCTGGGCATTTTCAAGGCAGTTGGTCCGGTCACCAAGTTTTCTGTATCAACTCCTCACTGCCCAGATTTCTCTTAAATAACTCCGGTAAGCCGGTGTCTGCGCAGACGACCTTCTCTATAGGCAGAGCTAGCTCTGAAAAATACCCGGTGCCTGAACCGGGCGTCCCCGTCGTGCCCGTGCCGCGGCAGCAGAGCGGGTGGGTGGGCGCCGAGACGCTCGCAGCTGCACGGCCGAGCTCCCTCCCGGCCCCTCCGCCCCGGTTAACGGGCCGAGCTCCGCACCGTTAGTTGCCTGCATCTGTAATTAGCTTTATTTAGTTTCATTTTCCCCGTCAAGGCCATTTTCACGGGACAGCACACAGCGACCTGCCTGCTGGGCCTGGTACTTGCTGCCTGCGCTGTCAGCCTCCCCCTTCCTTCCTCCTCTGCCAGCCTCCCCTTCCTCCTCTTCAACCCTTTCCTCCCCTGCTGGTCTTCCCTTCCTCTCTCCCTCCCCTTTCTCCCCGGCCAGCCTTGCCTTCCTCCCCTGCCTCCCCTTCCTCCCCTGCCAGGCGATTCTCCTGTTGCCAGCTCCCGCTGGGAGCCCCGCTCCAGCCCTTCCCTTCTTTGCCAAGGTACAGCTCCAGTTTGCGCCCTGTTCGTCCGGGACGTCGTTTCTCACTGTGTCCTACAAAGGGGATGTATTCTGTTTCACATAGGATTATATAGGTTACAGGGGATTAAACCCTAGAGCAGGGATGCCAAGCACAAGCTCTGCAGTAACACGATGACCAGGCAGGGCATGGTAAAGAGGGAACCATAAGGAAAGCTCAGATCCAGGGGTCTCCCAGATTATCATCCGATAATGATGATAATTACCATCTGGGATATACCAGACAAGACCACGGACTAATTATCTTCCAGCAGAGAAAGATAAAGAAATGCGTCATTGCACACTTAGCTTTGTATGTCATTCAAACAAAAAGATATAATTGAGGAGGTGAGGGAAAAGAGAAACAGGTTGTGTACAGAGAAAGTATTTTGAGAGACATCTTATGTTTGAGAGTCACTATGTGTTATTACAACTGGGGCAAAAAAGAGGAACTCTCTTGGCTGAGCTAATGCAGCCCTGGTGCAAGTGAAGCAACGAGCCTGACCTCCAAAAATTGTGCAATGGTTGCCTGCCCTTCCCTGCGAAACCCGGCCAGGAGGGCTGCAGGGCCAGCGGAGCCCTGCGCCCACCGCCGTGGCACACCTCACAACTACGCCTCAAACGGAATGAAAGCACATCCCTCCTCAGTTCCTGCTTCAGAATGATCTGAAGGGAAAAGATCAAAAGGAAAACTGAGCGATAAAGTCATGCTGCAACGGGCGTGGCATTAGGGGCATAGGGGAAAACATATTTCAATTTTCTCTTTGTCATGGCAGATGTGATGAATACTCTGGCAGATGACTGAAGTCTGCAGAACTAAGAAGCTTGTATTACGGATGCCTTATCAATCATTTCTAGCCCTCCCTCAGGGATGGGCGTCTGAAGATACTCAGTATGGGCAGGAGGAGGTAACCTGTGATGCACGAGCCATGGCTACTTCAACCACCAACTCAGCAACCCTCTTGCAGCCGTTACTCCCTAAAAGCAGCCACGCCGGGTGCCTGCTGCCCCCCAGGGCCCCCACAGCGGCCTGGTGCCTATGGGCAGAGGTGCGGAAGCTGATCCGCGAGGACCAAACCCCCAGCTCCGCTCGCGCCAAGCCCCAACTCCTGCTCCAGCAGGACTGTAAGTCAAACAGGAATCTTTTGCTAAAGATGCCGAACAGAAAAAGAAGCCAGTTAAGAACCTGATTTCGTTGCAGCGTGAGGTGCAAACGTCCCCGGACGGCGGGCAGCCGCGTAGCCGGCGCTGGGCGAGAGCAGCCGGGTGAAGCCCGGTGCCCGCAGCACCCCCGCGCAGGAAGGGGTGCAGAAAGCTTTGCTCGGCTCCGCGCCCGAAAGCAAAGCTTCTCCCCGTAGTAGCACAGTGCGTAAAGGACAAGCCCAGCAGCGCTCGGCGGCCCGCCCTGATGTGACGCGGGGCCGGGGGCTGCCGGACCCCCCCCCGGCGAGCCGCAGGGAGACACCGCCACGCCACCCCCTCCCTCGAGCTCGAGCTACGCCCTGCGGGGCACTTCACCGCGCCAAACAGCTGCAATGCAACAGCCACCAAAGAAACCTTCTACTCCAATTCTCCCTTGTCCCTCCCTGGCCTTTGTTAAAGGCGGATGCACAAGTCACTTCGAACACAGACGAAGGACAATTACGATCCTGGAGAAGCTGTTTGCCTCCTTAGGCTCTTATTTGCTCAGCGCCCACGAAACTCAAGTTCCCCAGAAGGCTCTGACATTAAATTTCAGCCTTGGCGATGCAGAGAGCGAGCGGTACATCTCCAGCACAGTGCAACTTCTGCGGTAACGAACTTCCGCTTCTGCTTCAGCAACATGGAGGCCGTCGCTTTTGCACTGCGGTGCTGAAAGATACTTTTTTTTTTTTTTTTTTTCCTGTTTTAATGATATTATCTGCACAGGGATTTCAGTAAAGAGAATGCACAAATTTCAGAATTGGCCCTTCCAATGCATTCCCCTTTAAACCCTCCTGAAATTATTAAGTGATAATATTTTTGTTACAAGTAATAAAATACTTAAAATCTTTACTAGACTGCAAGCAAAATCCGCACTGCTTATTTCACAGCAAATAATTATTATATATATGCTACGTCTTTTGCACTTTCTGTAAAGGTTTGCTTTCACTGTATTGATCTGTAAAGATTTGATCTTTATTGCTCTTCAGTTTGGGCTGGCGCCCAGCGGGCAGTGCCAGGGGCCACTCCAGGCTCTGCGGGGAGCAGTGGGGACAGGCGGACCCTGCCTGCCATCCAGCATCGTATTGAACCGCGGAAAACTGGCGGGACGTTCGCCGGCAGCAACCTATTCCACAGCAGGAAGCCGAGGGCTCGCTCTCGGGGCATTAATGTCATTTTAATTTCTCGTGGGCTTCACCAACGACTCCCAGGGAGCCGGAGCGGGGCTGGGGAGCGATGCTCTGGGGAGAGACCCCCACCCGCCTCGCCCGGGGCTGGAGGGGACCCCCGCGCTCGGCCCCGTTGGGAAACGCACCCCGGGTGCAGCACAGCTATGGCGCGGCGGCAGCGCAGACCGTTAAACCAGCCCGCGGGGCTCTTGGAAGCACGTGCAAAATCTTACTCCCAACTTTTCCAGCAGGGTAAGCGCCGCTGAGATTAACTGACAAAACGATGGGAAAAAACAGAAGAAAAGAGAAAGAAGCAGCCGGCGGTGCTGCGGTGGCCGGCTCCCGCGCCGGGTTTGGCCCGCGTGTTCCTGGGGGGTCGGGGCTCGCTCAGGGTCCCGGAGCAGCTCCACACCACCAACACACCACGGAGGCTCTGCTTTAAAGTCTGAGCACTACTTTTAAATACTCTTCGGAACTGCCAGGTTTTGTTACTTAAACTTTGCAAACAAAATCTCACATGTAGTGCTCGTTTCTTTAACGTATTATTTAAACCTTCCCTAACTTATCTGAAGATGGCAAGCCCTGTGTGCCCAAACGGGCACGCCGAAACGCAGACGTAAAACAATTTAGCTGTCCAAGCGACTTATCATAACCCACTCAACAACTGTATGCCTTTCTGCTGCGAATTTGCACGGCTGGCAAGGGCCACAAAGTGGGGTAAAAAGCGTAATTCTTACCTGGGGGCCTCCTGCGCGGGTGCGTCGGAGCGTGCTGCAGCGCCCGGGCAGCGCAGCCACCGCCTCCTCCGGCAGCGCGCGGGGTAATTACAACATGCTTTTTTTTGCAACAGCGGGATGGTGGCCTAGCAAGGGGGGGAAGCGGTGAAAGGCCAGAAGAATTATGCTTCCCAAACCCTGTAGGTCTCAGGATGTGAAATTAAGCTATTTGCAGTAGCATACAGCAGTAGCCATGGCAACGGGCTGTGGTTTGCATATATATTTTCTTAAAGAAGCAAAAATTACTTTCAGCTAATAAAAAAAGAGACGCAAGGGGAAGTGCTTTTGCATTGCAGCCACATCTCGGGTTGCAGCGCGGCTCGCCGATGGGGAAGCTCGTGTTCTCGGGCACAAACGTGCGTTTTGAAACGCCCCGGCTGGAGACGTCTCCGCTGCGACCCGCTCATCTGCCCACCGGCGTGTGGCGGGGGGGGGACGGGCTCCGGCCGTCGCCCGCAGTCCCTGGAAAGGGGGGCGATGGTTGGGGTGGTGGCCCCAGGGCTCCCTTCCTGCTGCGAGCTGCAGATAACGGCTGCGCGGCCGGCAGCGCCCGGCCTCACCGACCAGCGACGTTTAGACGCATTTTTGTTATCTCTGCTGCAGCCGCCGCCATCTCCGGGCTTCCTGCATGAGCAACAGCCCTTCCGCCCCAAGCCCTGCCAGGGCAAGAGCTCACTGCGCGCCGCAGCTTTGCTAGAAACGTCCTTTGCTCCACCCAGGGAGGGAAAGGCTCCCCAGCAGCTTCGCCGGCCACGGCCAGCCTTTGGCAAACCGCAGAGCGGCTCGGCGGGAGCCGGCCGGCCGTGGCAGGAGCCGGGGGGGAGGGAACGCTCCCCGCTCGCTCCGGCCGCTCTCGGCAGGCGGTGCGGGAGGGCTGCCCGCGTGGCGGGCACGGCGCGCAGGGCCGAGCGTGCGGAGCGGCCTGTTCCTCGGTCGCCGCGTCCCTCCGCTGCCCGCGGGGCGCAGCCTCCAGGTCAAAGCAGCCGGGAGACACACGGCAAAGCCAACACTCGCAGGAGTTACGGACAGGATTTCTTGCCAGCGCCTCCCGCTCTGGTGCCAAGCCCGTGTCACGCAGGTTCACCGCCTCATCCCGCAGGACGGGTTGGCAGGACGGCTTCAGAGGCGGCACCCAGCCATCCCGCGGCGCCCACCAGCTAACCCAGAGCCGGGGTGCCGGCACAGCCCCGGCCAGCCCTGCCGCACCGGCGGTTAGTTAGCTCCTAATTCCTACAGGATGAAGCCCCAAAAGCTGGTTTTTAGGGAGCAGGATGCTCCAAGTTTGATACTTAGCACCTTATGTAACACCATGTTCCACATTTGTACCTGGAAATTAGGAGAGGATTTACCAACCAGGTTCTTTCCACGTTAAAAGCCTAACCAGCAACTCCTAACAAGATACATCTTCACGTGGGCAAGCCTGGAATCCTTTTTAACGACTCGCAGGGAGGTGTTTTGTGGGTGGCCGGGGTGCCGTGGTGTGTCTCGGGAGCGATGTTCTCCCGTGCCACTGCCAGGCTCTTCTCCCAGCCCTAAAGGCAGGCTCTCGTGCTGTTAGAAAGTGATTTATCTAGGTTGGCAAACCCCCTTGTACGGATGCTGTTAAATTGGGTTAGGGCACAGGATTGAATGAGATCAGCTACTGCTACCCGGACTGTCCCCGAGCAAATCCCTAATCCACAGCAGCTGCAGTGGGCAACACATTTAATTTTTAAGCATTAATTGCCGTTTAATATATAGTACATTAAACTGCACGAACTATTTAAGGGAATTCATACTACAGATGTCCACTAAGCAGTGAATTTTTAAGTGATGTATTTACACAGCTACTGCTTGTTTGGCGGAAAGCCCACGAACTTCACATTGTGTTCCTAGGTTTTACAATGAAGAAGATTAAGGAAACTTACACTGCATAGGTTATATTTTATTTCCAAAAAATTACTGCTGTAAACTACACAAGCTGCTGAACACGAGTGCAGGAGCAGGGCTGGCGGGAGGAGAAACGCCGTCTGCTCCGCACATGGCAGCCCCGGGGAGCTGAACAGCTTCTAGATTTGATCCCCTGCGTGCCTCTTGGTTTTCTTCTCTCTTCAGAAGTGGCACAGTTACCCCAAATCTACCAGGACCACGTAGCATGAGAGCATATTCAGTGTTACTGCCTGTCCTGGGAGGTACAGGGTGAATTTTATTTTCGTCAGTTCCATGAGTAAAATCTTTCCCTTCTGGGGTCTGTATCATTAGCTTAATCAACTGATGTAATTAATGTAGTAAACAGAGCAGGAAAAATGGAGTTACCTTCTCCAAGAAAAAGTACTTCTCGCCTTTTGGTAACCAGCAATCTTTCCCAAGTGGAAAGTTCAACCATAAAGCCAGACCCGGGACATTGCAGAGACCCAAATCTTGAGTCTCGATTTCAATTGCTAATAAATAACAAAATACACAAGTCGCAGAATGTAAACAAAAAGCTGATTTGATTTTACTAAGATTTTGGAACCGTCTTCTAAGAAATACCTATTCCTAGTGTAGAATTTGGCACATTTTTGCAAGGACGTGGATAAAACACGCATGAGGGAGCTCCACCTCTCCCACCCAGCAGCCCTTTTCCAGGCAAAGCACAGGCACGCTGGTCACCTCTGGGCTCTTCAGAGGTTCAGCAGCCTGGTCAGAGTAAAACCTTCAACGAGGGTGAAAGGTACCCAGAAATTTCAGCCAGAGATACAACAGAAAATTGTCGATGGGCGTCAGCTGCCTGTGCAGGAGCCCAACGCGCCCCCGAGGTCTCCGTCTGCACGGAGACATCCCTGGAGAGGAGTCTTGCTCTGCTCTGAAAAGCCACAGCTAAAACGACAAAGAGATTTTCTCCTTCGGCATCCAGTTCTTGCACTGCTGGGCCCAGCACGTTAGCAAACATCCCCCCATCTTGGCTCTTCAGGCAATTCACTTTAATGTGATATTAATACGTGGGTTTATAAAATGTTTAGAGCAGGGCCAGTACGTTTTCTCCCTGCGATGTCAGACATGCAGCTGGGGAAGTCTTCACGCTCTGATGAGCGAGCAAAACTCTTCATTAATTACTAATTAAAGACAAACTCGCTGGCACATTTTTGCTCAGACTGTCGTTCGCTTTGTTGCGTTTTGCATCGAGCTGAAGTGCCAACAGCACCAGACAGCTTCGGGAGATTTGTGGTGGTAGGTCAGATGACAACGCTTTCTGTCTAGTTATTTAGGAGTAATAATAATAAAATAAGGGAAAGAGTTGTCCAAAGGCTGAGGTATTTCTCAGGCCTTATTCCGCAGATGTTAAAATAACAATTTCCTTCCGAAGGGCTTTCTTCTCTCTGGAGCCTGAGTTACCTCCAGCGGGAGGAGGACGGCCAGAGGCCGAGCACAGGGTTGCCTCTGCCCCTTGCACCCGCGCCGGAGCGACCTCCCTGCTGCCCGAGGGCTCCCCGCCGCTTTCGCCGCGTTCCCCGGCTGCAGCCGCGGCCGTGGAGGTGCCGGTATCGCAGACGAGCCGGGCGAAATTCTTCCTTTCTCTCCGGGAACGTCATCAGCCATCGCTAGCCCTGCGGGGGAAGGATCCTCAGAGGGGCCGTGGCTGCTCCCGGGGCCGTCCCGAGAGCCGATGCCACGCGCCCGCGGCTTTCCGTTCGGCAGCGGGGACCTTCCGAGGGGTTCCGCGGGTAAGTCAGGCGAGCGAGCTGGGAAGGGCCCCTCGCACAGCCCGGCAGCCGCTGGGGAGGCTCGGGAGGAGGGGAGCGCGCGGTGCTGCAGGACCAGGGCCGGGACGGGGGGTGATGCTCCCCCTGCCCGCCTCAGCCCCTTCCCTCCCGCAGCAATCTGGGGGCACAGGGGGGGACCCCCGAGGGGCGTGGAGAGCCATAAACCCACACCGCCGTTACGGGGCTGAACACGTGCTACGGTTTTGGGGGTGTGTGTGTGTGTTTCTGGTATTGTTTGTGGTTACAGACCATTACTGTATTTTTAATTATTTTATTGGGAATGTTGCTTCACAAAGAGAACCTGGGCGTTGGAAAGGTGGGCAAAACATGACCTGAAGGTTTTTGACTACCGAGCAGCTGGGAGAGCCGCGGGGCTGCGCTCCAGCCCCCGGCGTGCCTGCCGAGGCACGGGCTCAGCCCAGCGGCCCCCAGCAGCTGCGGGGGAGCCGCTGGCAGAGCCAGCCCCTGCGGTCGCTTGGGGCTTGTACACAGCTCTATGTTGCTTCTCTTTGAGTCAATACTACAATTTCATAGTTATGCAAAGTATACTGGCTGCAGAATAGATGATAAATTCATAAAGCAAACTGCACTTCCAAACCCAAATGTGCTCCCCATAATCCTGAAAGGCTCCAAGTTTAAAACCAGTACTTTTTTTTTTTTTACAGAGAATTTTTGCTTTTTTGGTAGAAATAACTGCCACTAATGTTAAAACTCCCAATATTAAACAAACAAACAAACAAACAAACAAACCAAACCAAAACATTTGAACAAGAAGCAGAAATGTAAGAAATACCATCTATGTAGTTCATAGTATTCGTAGGTTATGAAGGATGTAACCAGCACATACGCTTGCACATCACTCACATAGTGTGGTATTTCCCGATTAGGACATCCAATATTCAACAGAACAGGACCTGAAAGAGAACAGCGTAGCCAAGAAGTAACAAGAGCCAAAATGAAATAACTCTCCAGGGAAACTGTGTGCTAAAATCAGCCAGTCCGAGTCCCAGGTAGCTCAGCACAGAAGCCTCACTGACATAGGAGGAAAAAAAAAAACAAACCAAAACACAACAAAAACCAAAACCAGCAAAAACCAAACAACCCAAACCCAAACAAAAACCCTAAAAAGCCATTTGTAAACCCCATGGAAAAAACCTTAGGGATGCTGGCAGGGAAGAGCCACCCTTGCGCAGCAAACCCACGCAGGCACGCTACAGCCCGCCAGCTCCCCGGAGCCACTTTGGTCCTGGGCTCTCACAAAGTCGCACCAGCCACTGCTGTCACAAACCTCATTTATAAACCTCCCAGCTTCAGTGAAAGCTCTGCAGATTTCTTGACTAAAAGGAGCCAGGAAGGCACGCAGACCTTTGTGCTATATATAACCCCCTAAAAATATCACGAGGGAATTTAGAAAACTGGCCAACACCTCCCCGAGCTGGTTTGCTCTTTGCTAAACAAGCTGGGCATCCGCTGGACTTCTGCCTCAGTGGTGGCTACGTGGGGCTGAGCAGAGACAAAATACACAAGGTTCTCTCTCACACTGATATTCTGATAGACAGCCCCACCAGCGTGCGTCTCGCCAAGTGGCATTTCCATCCCTGGTATCACCCATAGTTAAAAATATCAGGATTGCACAGCACAACAATGGTTGTGCGCGCTGATCCCAACCCCACGATACGAGCTGTATCTGTGCTGACGTCCTCTGAAAAGAAGCTTCATTCCAGTTTTGTTCACGTTACTGTGTGTTAACTGCAGCAGACTAGTTTGCATTTCTTCCTCTCTCATTTCACGTTCGCAGAGAAGGGCTATGACACGCCAGAACCTTTTTAAAATTAACATTTCCATTGCTCTGGAGACCACTTGCATTTTCTGATGCTCATGTCTGTGCCTTTGATGGGGTGGTAAAGCCTTAATAAGCTTTTTGCTAGAGGGAACAAACTTTGGAGTACGCCTGGGAGCTGCAAAATGCCCCAGTCAGTCTATTTCTGGAAAAAAGAAAATCGGCTCATGATTAAAATCCTCTGTACTGCAAAAATGAGATTTGTAAAATGATTTTCATACAGCAATCACTAAAAATTAAGGAGACAGTTAAATGTTTCACTTCCAAAAGACACGGGGCAGACCTGGGTGTTGCTGGAAACACGGGCGATAACCTGTGTGCGTGTTTTCTCCAAATGCCAGCGGTGCCAGGAGTCGAGGCTGCTCATCCCCACCTGGCAGTCTTTAAATCCAGCCCCCTTTGGGGAGCGGAGGGTCCAGTTCCTGCTCTGGAATTCTTCACCGAGCTGGGAGCCCTTCCCAAAGCGCAGAAAGCCGCGGCGGGGTGGGCAAGCAACCGCGGGGCAGGGCAGCGGCACAGGCAACGGGGGGGCTCATCCCGAGGGTCAGCGGATGCCCCAGCCTGCCCATGCCGTGGGCAGGTGGGAGAAAAGGCTGGCTTTAAACGGGGGGAAAAAACTGCTAGCCCCCATTAAGGACTAAATAGACTCAACCACGCTTTATCTGCTCAGCAAAGGAGCAACTGCAGCCGTCTGGAAAGCAGGCGCACAGGCGGCACACGATAGCCAGGGAAGGAGAGGATCCCTGACACTACAGTGTGTACAAAATCCATGCAGTTAAATTTGTTTTTTTCATCTGTGGGATAAGAATCGTGATGAATGACAGTGGGGGGGAAGAAAAAAAAAAAGAAGATAATATATTAAGCTGAATCTACATGTTCAAATGTTGATCTAGTAGAATATAAAAAGGAGTTTTTTTAAAAAAAAAACAAAAAAACCCAAACATTTGGAACTTCCTGCATTCTACTTTTTTTTTTTTCCCAGTGAAAAAGGAAAAATCCAGGTCATTTCCATCAGAACAGAACAGATTCTGTGGTGCTGTTTTCTGTGTTGAAGGGGTTTCTGTTCCAAATAGATCAGTAACTGTAATACTTTCTTATTAAAGCTGATGTTTGTCTGGCCAGACACCTGACACTGTTCTTTTCATTATTTTTCTAAATTTCGGTCAGATCTTTGTTCAGAAAAATAATGATTTTAAAAGTTTTTAAGGGCAGGAGCATTTTGTTTTGTTTGAAAAGAATGAGAACGCTTTGATTAAACTGTGAAGGGTTGTCTGCATGGGAGGAAATGTGGGAAACACATGGACAATCTCTCCTCTCCCTAGTTAGGAGATAAAGCGTCCTCTCTCCTCGTTTTCGTCCCAGTGTTTGGAGATAACAGCTTTGCCTTCCTGCTGCATATCACGTCGAACGGATCCAGACTGGAAACAGAGGTCTCTTCCCTGATACGGGAACGAGTAGCAAGATCCTAGTATTTGTATATTTAAACCCAGTGTAATTTGTAGTAATAAACCGGGGCTGTGAAAGACCTCCTTGCACCTTCTGGTGTTGTTTCGGCAGCTTCCCTATTTCCCCGAGGCACTGGGCAATGCGAGCACAGAGCTGCGCTGGCCGTGGGCACGGCAGCGATGGGCGGCAGCATCTCCAATTCCCTGAGCTCCCTCTGGTAGAGAATCGCCAGATCACTGAGGCTGGAAAAGGCCTCTGAGATCCCCCAGCCCAGCCGTGAGGAGGAGGTTGCCTCAAGGAAGTAAAACATGTAATTCCTGAATATGGAAGATGGGCTGTATATAAAAGCGGAGTACACTAGATAAAATGACTGATACTTTTTGTCTTCTGTTTCCCCTTTTTTCATTTCAGGAATTAAATCCTGAACAGTATTAATAGATATTAAAAGCCTTTCTTCTGATTTTTTTTGGGGGGTGGGGTTTTTTTTTTGTTATTGTTGTTGTTTTGTTTGGTTAGTTTTTTTAATGTTTGGTTTGAGGTTTTTGTTTTTACTAAATGTATCCAGGCATAAAATAATAGATAGCTTTAAAAAGTGAGCCAGCAAGTGCCTTGGAGAGCAGGCTGACAAATCCTCCAAACAGCTGATTCTTACAGTCTGTTTATACTCAAGACTACTTTGGTCCTTGGACACACGCCAGCATAAGCATGGCATTTAAAACAGGCAAGCCAGCCGTGCTCCCATGCATTTCTTTCTTAATACAGGAGAATATCTTTATTTCACCTTCTAATTAACGTGCTTTGTGAATCTGGAACTGGAAATATTCTCATTTCACAGCAGGAGCAATATACAGTGCTCCATTAATGCTAAGTCACTGGACTGGTAAGGTTACCGGTTCATCCCCCACCCTGACCTTCTGTTTACCAAAATACCTTTTCTTTTCTTCAGTATCAAATACTGGTATAAGACCCATGACACAGTTAATTGTCCCTAGCAGCTTTGCTGTTTGACATTACCTTCAAAAACTCATTCCATGCCATGGGAATAATTAAGATCTTCAGTCTGAGTATGCTACAGCCCTTCAAACTGCCATTTTCCCCTGGGACTCACAACTAATTTCATTTCTCCTAAATCCCAAGGACTTGAAGAAGTGGGTCGCCAGACTCAGGTGTTTACTATTTCCCGAGGAATATGGGTTTGTTACTGCAACAATTCTGCCAATGCCGACCTCCCAAAGGACAGGCTTCTCGACAGTGCTGTGATTTAACCCTTGCTCACATGAGACAAATGCAGAGTCATAGATTTTTAGGAATTAAAATAATTTATCTCCATTTGCTAAGGGGAAACACGTGCTGTTGCCTCCTGACACGTTTCCTGGAGCTTTGTGCAGCCTCACGTCGGCAGGTCCCGGCTGATGGCGTCACCCTCCTCTCTCCGGGCGATTCTCCCGCGGTGCCATCCACCACCACGGACCTTTTTTTCTGCAGATCTCCAGGCCCAGTGCTTGCTTTACTGTTCTTTTTCAATTCTACGTGTTATCACCCCACTGCCTGGCCGACAGCCAGCACGACTCCTTCCCTGCTTTTCACAGCCTCCCCGTTCTCCCAGAGCAGTATCACATTCCCTCCTGTACCGACTCGGCCAAATTAAATATTAACTCCTGGAAACCTTCCTGCCCTCTCCCACTTATCTTCCAGGCGAGGCCCCCCCCCCAAGTTCTGCAGTTTGCCGGTGCCGGCGATGCCGGTGGCAGTTTTGGGGAGGGAGGCTTCCCCTGCCCGGGGTTGCAGGTGTCTGTGGCCAGAAATCCCCACCTTGGACACGCCGGTGTCTGCCCGCTGCGGCTCAGCTCCCCGCCGCTCGCCCCGGGGGCCGGCGGCCCACGGGCACCCCCGGGGTGTTTCAGAGCAGCCCGGCACTCGCTGCCCCGTCTCTCAGCGCCGCCTCTCCCCTCCCCGGCTCACAAGCTTGCCTTGGGTGCGTGGGATCCCTGCCGAGCTGTGTCATCTGGTTGTGCAATTATCTTTCCCTTCCACACCCCTAATGATATCAAAGGTAATTTGACTTAACCTCACCCCTTTGAGACCACGGTGAAGAAATATTTATTACTGACCTCCTTTAATAGTCCTTCATCCTTTCTATAAATCCACGCAGAACTGTCTCTTCAATGCCACTTGATAAGGCACATTATCAGATGGTCTATCAGTCTATAAAGATAACGTCACCATAAACCCTGACTGGTTATAACTTCCATCAAGAGGCTCATTCTCCCTCGCCTCTCATTTCTTCCCTTGCTTCACTAGGGAGACTAGAACTGAATTTACTACAGAAGGAAATTATTTTTCTCCTCCAAGGTGGCATATACAACCCCTTGCAGTAAGGCTTCTGGAAATGACCAGAAACACTGCTGAGGTTTTCAAAAGTCACTAAACCTTAACAAATTGAGATGCGCTTCATCCAGCCAGAAGTTTCACACGGATTCTCCCCTTGTGCTTCTTCAGTGCTGGTAGCTCATTTTGGGAGGTGTTACGTGCAATGCCAGACTGGTTTTCCAATTAAAGACAAGAGTAAAGCAGAGGGTCATTAGTGTGCTGCATGTGGAAGAGGTTTTCTTATTCTCCTAATCCCGCAGAGGTGTATTTATGCACGTGTGGTACGTCAGCACGGAGCAGGCAGTAACTCACGGTGCCCCCAGGCCTGAATTTACCAACCTCCTCCCCTCCAGCCTCCGGCCTTTATGAAGCCACGGCGCAGCCCATCCAAAGAATTCAGTTAATTACCGCAAAGCCACAACGCAGCCCATCTAATGCAGCTATTTAATGAGCAGCCTCTTAAGGAGGGCCAAGCGGGCACCTCGCCCCCAACCCCCCATCCAGCTGAAAACAGGGTGCGAGCATCCCCCGCGAGGGGGGCACGGCCGGACCCGCCCCTCCCGCCATCCTGCGTAACCTCAGACGCCTTCATCCCGTCCCCGCACCTACTATTTCAAATTTTAGCTGCCCAGCTCCGAGACCCACGGGAGGCATCGCCCGCATTTCGCTTCACGGTCGCCACCACCGCAGCCTCCCCGGCCGCGCGGCTGCTCGGGGTGACAAAGCCCGGGGGGGGGGGGGGGTGCACACCCCCGGCTCGCCAAGGCTGCGCTGAACTCCCGTGGCTACAGCACCGAGAGCCCCCGGCCGGCAGCGAGCACCCTCCCCAGCAAAGCGTCACGCCGGAGCTCAGCGAGAGCGCTCCCACCGCCTGCTACGGGCTTCGGCGAGCTTCACGGGCATTTTCATTTACCCTCCTTGGCAACACTTGAATTCCATCAGTTTTTAATTCTTAACAAAACAGTCTATGACAGTCCCCGAAAAGTAAATTAGAGCAGTATAAATAACACTGTTTTCAAGCAAATATCAAATCCGTATCAGTTTTAAATGTTTACTGGAATTGGAAATAGTTGGTATTAGAAGCCAACCAGAAGCAGAGGCAACTCTGATGCCTTCACCTAAGAAAGAAATATCTTCAAAAAGAAAGAAAACAACTAACTGTGGACTTTTTTTAAAATATAGAGAGCCATTAATCTAACTTTTCGCATTTTATGACCCTGTATTGCCAGACAAGACGTAGCTTCCCAAGCCTTAGTTATAAACAACGTTTTTGACAGCCACTGAACAACTCTTGTATGTCTAATAAAAAAGGAAAGAGCCCAGCAAATACCACAAATATCTCTTTACTTACCCATGACCAACCGTCATTTCTCTGTGTCGAACTCATCCCTCCGGTATTCTAAATTGGCATTCACAGGCCAAATCCCAGCACTCTTTCTTTTCTTTTTTAACTAAATACAAAGCATTAGACTTGTATGCTATTTCACAGCTGAAGGCCCACAGGATTTGCACAAGTGGCCTTTCACCTAATGATAAAAACCTGATATTTTATCCTGGAAACCTCCCCTTTGACCTTATTTCCCTCCCTCCAAAGAGCTCAAGTGCCCAGTTCATATACCAGGAGCACACGACGGCATTACTGTAACAGCAGAAAGCGTCCTGTAGCCACTTTAGTGAAAAATAAAATAAAATAAGATTTGGGAACGGGTACCAGTAATAAATCTCTTCTGCAAGGAAACTGGGGGGCAGCCAGGGCAGGTGAGCTTTGCCTCGCTCCCCCGGCGCGTTCGGCTCTCTGTGCCCTGGGCCACGCACCCGGGAAATCGGGGTAACGTGGGGGCTGCCCCACTGACCGCCCTGCTCTCAGGCGCTCCTGCTCTGCCTGGGCACAGGCACTTTTCTGCTCCCCCCCCCCCCCCGCCAGAGCTCCTTCACCTTTTTTCCCTGGGAAAAATACTATTTGTGCCAAAATATTATAACAACGCAGCAGCTTCAACTTCTTACCTGTCTGAAGTATCGCACTTTAAATGACTCCAGCTTGGAAATGAAGGAGACTGAATTAAGCAGACACCTCTGCAGGAATTCAAGTCCTGGACATGAATCCTTCTGAAAACCCACAGTGGGCAAGAATACAGAAATTCAGAGAAAAAAAGTATTTTTTTCCCCATCTCTTGCCTGGTTTGGGCACACAGCAGAGCCCCTGGCATTGCTCTGCATTTCATACCCGCACCAAACGATGCAGTGTAGCAGAATAGCAATCAGCTGGAGCAAATAAGGAATTGCACCTGGGGTATGAGTTCACTAACCTGTATTATTATGTCGTGAAACAAGGAAGATGCTGTTGCATGCTTCAGCAATGAAATGACATTTTGAACTGCAGTTTGAGTAGAAGCATCAAATAGTTTACCAGTGACATTTAGAAATGAAGAAATTTTTTGTGGAAAGACTGTAGCCAACTACTTATTATTTGCTTTTAATATTTATCTAAAAGTATGTATGCTGCTGTGCTAACAGAAGCAGTAAACCCTGGTCTGTGTGAAAGCTCTGGCATTTTGGCATTTTATCAAGGTATTTCCTTTGCTTTGCAAGAGGGTTTTATATATGTGTGATCCAAAGCAATCACATTTTCAAGGTATTTTTTTGCAAAACTGTCGGGCTGCACAAGTGGAAGTACACGGCAACACTTCCTTTACACACGATACAGCGATTTCGGGAATGGAAATGTTTTTAGAAGGTCACAATCTAAAGGACAGCTATCATTTTTTTTCCCGACATTCATTACAGCACCATCAGCTGATTAACATCAGCTCGCCAGAGTGGTAGTGGCTGGATTTGCCACTAAAATGCTGAGACCTATTAATATTGCTGGCTCACTTTGACACTGTGAGCAGCAGACCGGCTCCGGAACAACACACGGCCCTTCATGTATATTAAGGCAGAAATTCTCCCGTGTGCAGGGGGTGAGGCGCTGGCCCCGGGTGGCTGGAGCAGCTGTGGCTGGCCCCTCCCTGGAAGGGTTCACGGCCAGGTTGGACGGGGCTGGGAGCACCCTCTTGGTCTAACAGGGCTCGGGGTGCCCGGGGGGGCTCCCGGGTGGGTCAGCCGGAGCGGGGGGAGGGTGGCCAGGCCACCCGCTCGCCCTTGGCCCTTGGTTTTCCTCAGCGGGACGGCGAGCGCTGCCGCGCCGGAGCTGGAACCGTCTCCCAGCAATGGGAAGGCGGCGGCTCATCCCGCGTCCCGCCCGCATCGCTCCCCTCCCGCGGGACCCCGGGCAGCCACCCGCCACCTCCACCCAACACGGGCCTTTCACATCGCCTGTTATTCAGATAGCCAAGGGAAGGCGACAGCTTTATGGTTTCAGACGTTGTTCCTCTCCTTTGTTTCTTTACGTGACAGTTATTTAGCAGTGGTTTGTCTATTTTAGTCATTAGCCACTTGGCTGGGTTTTTTTTAAATATCAGTTTTCAGTGTCATAGTAGGAGAACGGAAAGGCTCACCGAATGCATGGACATTAGGATACTTTAAAAACTTTAAAAAGAAAAAAATGTTTTATATATAAATGAGACAAATCTCTATCCGGTCCAGAAGACCCAAAGATAATTTTGCATACTTAAAGGAAATGCAATAGCACACTCATCCATCCCTACACAACCAAGATAAAGAGCTGACAAAAATCAGGGGGAAATCCTGTAGTTTTGTTAACGTAGGAGTAGTAAAACTGAGAAAAAGGGCCTCAAATGTACTCATCACCACCACCGTTAGTCCTTGGGATTTTCAAATTTTTGAAGTATTCAGTAATGGGAAATAATCTGAGTCAAGGTGTGCCAGCCACATCATCCTCCAACTCCATCCACCCCATGGATCCCACGCATCAGGATTTTAGCTGTGCCGAGGCTCATCCTCGCTGCCAGGGACCCCGAGGGGCCGGGGGGTGTTTTCGAGGGGCTGTGGATGTGCCGCCCCCACTCCCCAGAAGTGGGATGGATCCCACCCACACCGTCTTGCCGATGCATCCCGTCAGCGCGGGAGCATCCCTCGCCCTGCCAGCAGCAGAACCTCCTTGCTGAGCTGTGCCCATGCTTTGTCCTCAGGCCGGACAACCGGCAAAGGACCATGGGCAACACCAGATCTAATAGCAGGGTCTCAAAACCCCCCGGCTCCAGATGGTTCTACAAACTCAACATTGCGGCAGTTTTCGTGAAAAATAGACCAAAGCTACGGCTGATAGGGCACACGTTGCTTTTGCAGCCCAGCTGCCCTCTCCATGGAGCGCTACGCCTTGTGCGGCTTCAGACGGGCTCTGCCCCCCTTACGGGTTCCTGCTTACTTTAATGCGGAGAGTTCTTGCAAACAGACATTTCTGCAGTCATTCAATAATTTAATATTTTTTTAAAATTAATATTTGTCGGGAATATGTTAAGATGAATGATACTCTTAAATATTCTAAATGAAAGAAGTGATCTTACTTAGGCAGTACTCTAAATCAAAGAACATTTTGCTTGAGTGATCTTTTTCTGCCAGCCGCAACCAAATGACTGGTATAATGTTGTCCTCACCATATATATGGCTTATCAATCCCCAAATCTTTATTAAAACTATTAGAAAACTTGATATTTAGGAAGAAGTCTTCATGCTCTTTTACACCCCTCATCCCAGAGATGCCAGAGCTCAGCTGCAGCTGTGGTGCCTGGTGCACCAGTTAAACCAAAATCTGTCGTCTGTAGAAAATTTCTCAGTCACTGCTGACTGAAAATTCAAATTCCAAGGTATTCTAGTTCACAGATCACTACTGCCTCACCCTTCGGGAGCTCCCTGTCTCTCTAGTGAACCACAGTCCTTGATTCCTTCAGAAGATGCTCCTAATTCTCACAGGCCTAGCTGAGACCTCCTTTCAAACACACCATCTGCTATGAAACCCCCTCCAAACCACCATTTTTATAGAACATATTTACCAGTCTGAGGAATTAACGAACACAGAGAAAGTGTTTTGGGGTTGGTGTTGGGCCCACAACATCTCAAGAGGCCACATTGCTTCCTTCTGCCAACAGCCCTCGTCCATCCACACCCAAACCCGTCCTTTCATGCCCAAATTATATGTTATCAGATAAAAAAAATGGGAAAACAACAAAAGTGTTACTTCTGTCTTTTTCTCAGCTAGGATCTGAGTCTGGCCGTGTTTAAAAAAAAAAAAAAAAATTCAGGGATTTTTTGGTAATTGCACATTGCTCGAGAACTACAAATGTACCCACCACTTAACAAAAACGCGGTGTCAAACACAAACCCCAGCAGCCTGGCAGCAAGCGGACAGAAAACCTGCCATTCGCTTCACTTGGAGACAACCCCAAAAATTCCACCCCAAAATTCTGTTTTTCTAGGACACAGCCGTGAGTAGGAACAGCCGTCCCGTCCGCAAAGCGCCGGGGCTCACGGCAGCGCGGTCCAAGGCGGAGCTCGCTCGGTGCAATCCTGGCAGGCGCCGGGCACAGCCGGCCAGAGGGCAACAGCCTCGGGTTAACCATTGGCTTTTGCCGTAAACAGGAGCTGGGTTTTCTAACTCACTATTTAAAGTTGTGCTCTTCATGTTCAAGTAGCAAGCATAGATGCGTGTCATAAAAGTCAGATTTTAGGTAAATTAATAGTACATCAATTTTTTTTTTTTTTTTTTGTAGTGAAAAAGGCTCTAGCCTCTGGGGCATACTCAGACCCTCACAACCTGTAAGCCTCTGCACAGCACTGGCGGGGACGGGGCTACAGCTTTGCTTTGGCCCGTCACTAGCTGACCTGTTCCTCAAAGTGGAGCGCAGGGCTGGAGGTGATAACTTCAGATGCTGCTCATGAAAGAAGCAGCAAAAAAAAGGACAAAAATAAAAAATGTAAGCTCATCTCCAGCCCCGACCTGCCCCCCGGGTGGATTGCACCGCAGTCCGGGGCTCTGTGCACCAGCACGCTCGTGCTCCAGACTCTGCCAGCACAGATCTTGGTTCACCTAATCCATGAGCTGTTATTCAGTTGCTTCCTCTGGCAGTGGCCATTATGGGTCTGAAGTGGATTTACCAGTCTGTTTCCAAGGTCAGAAATGACACAAAGCTAGAAACTCTGAATTAATGAAAAAAAAAAAAAAAAAAAAAGAAATAGTATCCTTTCAGACTCCCTTATCCTCACAGCAACCTCACGTTGTTAGATAATGTTAAAAGCAGAACTATTTCTTCCAACTGTGAATCCCCATTTCAAAAGCACTGGGGTCCCCCACTGCAGAGGGTTTGCCGGACTCTCCTCCTGCCCCGCAGAGGTGCATCCAAAGCTGATGTGCGCTGGAAAATGACCTGGCCGCCAGACTGATCAGCTCTCTTGCCAGGCGCAGAAACTCTTTTCCAAGCTGAAAATAAACTCTCAGCTTGTGTATGAGTCCGGAGCATACTTGTGTCTTGGGCTGGCCCCGTCCCAGACGCTGCAGCGGCGCTGGCGATCACCGCGAGCAGTGACGGGGCTGTCGGCAGGGCATGAAGGGGGAGAGCAGAGCAGGGCTGCAAATTTGTCCTCTCGGAATCCTCTCTTTTGAAAAATGTTGACATTTCAGGAATAAAAGCTTCTAATGAATCTACTAGTAGCCTGTTGGGATCCTAACCCTACCCCAGCAAGGTCCTGTAGGACTGCCCGTGCACACAGGCCAGATCTACCCCCTGCACCAGCCCGGGGGCAGCAGGGGATGGCACTGGCTGCAGAGCGAGGGACAGCAGCGCCGGTAAAACCGTCATCCCGAATAATTCACCTGGGGCAGGCACAGCACAAAATGAAAGCAGGTCCGAGCACCCTGCCAGGGGCAGAAGGAATGGGTGAAGCACAACTCAAGCACGAGGCGGTTAACGGGGAACGCTGCGCAGCCCGTTCTCTGCGCTGGTCTGAAAAAAACACCATCTGCGCTCAGGCAGCAGAGGGGACGACTGGGGAAACCAGGCTGAAACAATTACGTGTTTCCAAGGGGTATTATGGGACAAGACAGAAAATTTCCAGACCAGAATCAAAACTTGGAGCCTTAGTAATAACAAAAAGTTCATCTTTTTGAAGGTGAAGAGATTACTTTTGGTTTAAAGAACTGTGTGGGTAAGCGCTTGAGGAAATCCCCTGGCGAGGCGGCGATGCCGCAGCCGGCCTCAGGAGCGGAGCGGGGCGGACGCGGTGCCGCAGGGGCCCGGGTACGGCTGGGGCACCTGAAGAGCAGTGGCAAAGGAGCATTTTGAAAAGCAACATCCAGCTTTTGAGCTGTGGGTGCACCAGCGGCACAAAACGGTGCCTTCTACCTGACTTGAAAATCAGTTGCAGGAGAGCATCATCCCCAGTCCCCCGCGGGAGCCGTGGTGCTGGCAGCCAGGGTCTCCGTCACGTGCACACCGGGGGTGATCAGCGGAGCAGGAAGGCCTCCCACTTTGGAACGATCACTCATTAGAACAAAAGAAAAGGTACAATGGAAAAACATACCTTAGAAAACTGAAAGCACACGAGCGTGTCAACAAAGAGGAGCGTTGGACTGGTCAGTCCTCATTAGAAATTTATTAATGATCACATTAGGTCAGAACTACCTGAAAGATGAAAATTTGTGTAAATTGGTATGAACAATAAATACCAAAAGGCAGCCAAATAGTCCTATCCTGGTATGGCAGAACACCAATGGCCAGTGTGCGAAGGAGAAAAGGTGTGTGCAGCGATTTATGTTTCTACATTTTCGCTCTCCCACTCTGACAACTATATTAAAAAATTACAGGCTTTGGATGCTAGCTAATGTCATGCTCGTATGTAAGTAGTTTCAAATATTATTGATGTTGGGATTTTATCCAATCCTGCAGGAAACAACAAAATTCATGACAGTGTTACAGAAAAGCAAACCCTTCGTTCCCAAGCACGAGAAACTGAACTTTCCATTTTGTATTCAACACTCGGTAGCGGCAGGAAGATTTGACCTCTCCGTTTAACGTCCCGGCTCCCGTGTTCCTGCAGCCACCCCGGCGACGCGCAGAAGCAGCCGGGGAGCGAGCGGCCCCGAGCAGGCCGGCGGCAACCGGGGGGAGCCCGAGGGGAAGCAACAACGCCGTGGCCCCAGGACGCACCGCCTGCCGCCGGCTCCCGACCTGAGCATCGACCAAACCTTTGTGCAACCACCCCAAAAAGCAAAGCGCGGCGGTACCCCCGCACGTGGCAGGGAGGGGGTGGGAGGGTGGCTTCTGGGGGGGGGGCCAAGGGGAGCGGGAGGGCTCCTGCCCCCGTTCCCGGAGCAAAGGCGGGCCGCGGGGCAGGGTGCCGGCGGCTTCGCCCCGCCAGTGCAGCCAGCCGGGCGCCCGCCGGCGGGAGCCAGGGGCAGCGGGAACACGGCCGCCGGGCAGGGGATCGGGGGAGCACTAGGTAATGAAGGCACCTACAGATTTTTTTTTTTTATTCTTACGTTATGAGTAGAGGGATTTAATAAGCATTGGCTTATTTCCTGGTATTCCTATCAGGGATAAAAATGACGGGCAAGCTGCTTTGTTGTTGTGCAGCACATCCGTTACTCTTTGGTAATTTTCTCAGCAACATTTTTAAGCATTTAGCTTCCCACTATTAATAATTATCGCAGGCTGACTTGCAGGAGATCTGGTAAAGCCGGTGGGCAGTGCATTTTGCTCAGTGAGGTAAATATGCAAGTGTCCGGGATTTTTGCTATTTGTTTTACAAATAAAACAAAAACCCCGCAGATAAGTAGTTTGAACGTAAATACAAATAAGTATCATGAGTGTAAAAACTGCTTCACTAGAGGGTTGTTATTCCCGCAGAAGTGACTGAATCTGCAGCTATGATGTTAATGAAAATTTACCTTATTTAAACTCTTTCAAGTATAATGAATCACTTGTCTATTACACCCCAATACGTTTATCCTTTACTATACTGACACGTAACTCAAGTATTTCATATTTAATATTACTGGGCTGTCACAGTTTAAACAGGACTAACAACAACCTGAGGGTTCAGACCAGTCTCGTGGGTTTACCTCCCGTTGGCAGAGGAAACTGGAAACCTCCCGGCGCAGAGAACTTTGCCAGGTGCAAAGGGGCCAAACGCCGGCCCCGGCCCTCGGGTCGCCCACCCGGCTGCGAGGCGGGGGGTCCCAGCCGCCCCCGGGGCCCCGGGGGCTGCAGGGAGAGGACACAGTAAGTGTATTTCGTTACTGATCACAACTCATTTTCGTGGCTGAGGTTAAGGGTGAGCTGGCCCAGGAGGTCGTGCACGGCCCCATCCCCACCGCCGTCCCTGCGCCGGCAGCCTGCCCTGCCCCGCGCTGCCGCCACGCCCGAGCGCGCCGGGCATCTGCCTGTTGGCAGCAGGCAGTGTCTTGACAGAAAAAAAACCTCAGGATCCGCAGAACGCCCACATTTTCTGTTACGTCATTTAAATAGATTGATATTTTTCTGATTTTTACGCCTTTTTCGACTTTCTCCACGTGAAACAGAACATGTCATTTCATTAAATTCGGATCACAAGGGTATTGACAAGTCCTACCGAAGAAAAACGCCCCAAACCTTCACATTCCTGTATTGTGTTGTGTCCTGGCAAAGCAGCATGTCAGGAGTGAAAAGCCAGCTGTGGAGAGATGCTCCTTTCGTAGGTCACCAGATGTCACACACCCCTAATTCCAAAACATCTGGAATGCACTGCTACTTAATGAACAGCCTCCAGCTGGCTGAAGCCAAGCCGTGAATAGGGATGAAGAGGAGGGGGAAATCCCGAACACAGACTATTCCTTGCCTGTGTGGGAAGTCAAGCTTCTGATTATTGCATTTTTGGGCAAGTTGTCTTTTCCACGTCCCGGGCTGGTTTGCCTCGGCCCTGCCAGACTGGACCCCGGAGGCAGAGCAACGGCACGTACAGACGACTCTGCAGGAGAGCGCCGAGTCACAGGGGCATCACTACTTGTGCCTCACACTTTAGAAACGGATCTGAAGAAGAAAAAAATATGAAAGATCAAATTACAGAAAGACACAAAAATAAATAAAACATACGCATCTAGACAGCAAGTCCATTAAAACAGATTTACAGGTTGCCTGTTAAAGGCATAAAGTGGAAACCTTCTTTAAAATAAGATTTAAGTCCAGCACAATGACTCAAATTGAAGTACTTCATGCGAAGAAATACTGTTTGAGAAAATGATGTTCCATTATAGTGGTACATTATACAACAGGTTGAATCATTGCAATCATATGCAGCAGTCTTCATAAAAAAGCTGATTTCTCTGATATGATTCAAATTAGGAATAAAGTCACTAAGAGGAAGCATTTAGGTCTGTTTATTTTGATCTTTGTCTTGTGTAAAGCAATACTGAGTGTTATATAGAGCAGTCTGAAAACATTCTAAGAAGCGTGCAAGCTTATTCTTCCTTGCCCAGGTGGTAGGCCTTGAAAAGCTACTTTCATAAATACAACAAAAGTCACAAAACCCCTTGGAAACTCATCTATTTTACAGTAAGCAGAGGAACTGTTAATGAGAACAGGATAATTATAACTAAACATTAATTCCTTTCTATGTATTTTGATACAAAGGTCAATTCTGATGTTATTTCTTCCCTTGGGTCGTGGTTTGGGCCTGGTTGGCAGCCAACCACAATGCAGCACCTCTCTCTCCCTTCCCCTCTGGCAATGAGAAGGGACAGGGAGCCAGGCTTGGGGTTCAAGATAGGACTGGGATGGGGGAAAATCCCCCTTTATGGTCACGAGCAAGAGGCAGACTCGTTAGGGGAAGAAAAAAAGAACATACATTTATTACAGACACTAACAACACATAACAGAGTAAGACAGTGAGAAGCAGAAGCATTGCCACATCTTGAGAACACCTTCCCCCCACCCCTCCCTTCTTCCCGGGCTCAGCTCTGCTCCCGATATCTCTACCTCCTCCCCCAGCGGCGCAGGGGCAGGGAATGGGGGGTGCAGTCAGTGCTGCCACTTCCCTTATCTTCGGTGAGGGGAGTGTCCGGAACTTGTTCCTCCTGCTCCATCGTGGTCCCCCTCTCACAGGAGACAGTCCTCCACAAACTTTCTCCGACATGAGTTCCTCCCACGGGCCGCAGCGTTCCCCACACTGCTCCGTCGTGGGTCACTAACTTCCTCTGACTGGATTCTCTCCCACAGCTGCAGCCCTTCCTGAGCTGCTCCGGCGTGAGACTCCCCCGCATGCTGCAATCCTCCCAGCACTGAATTACAGCAGCGGGGCTGCCTTTTCCCATGAGACCCCAGCCTTCTTTGGGCACAGAACCTTGATCATCTGAGCAGGAGCCACAGGCCATAAATCAATGTCTGCTCCACCGTAGATCTTCATGGGTGGCGGGGGGGGCCGCCCTGCCGTCTCCCCACAGGATACAGGGGGGTCTCTGCTCCGGCACACCTCCCCCCTCCTTTCTTCCTCCGTTCCCCCACTGACCTTGGTGTTCATGCAGCTGCAGCAACTCCTCCTCACCAGTCCTCCTGCCCGTCACCACGTCCCTTCTTAAATACGTTATCGCAGAGGTGCAGCCGATTGGCTCAGTTTCCCAAACAGAAGTGGAGCTGACGTGGAGCTGGGGGAGCTTCGAGAAGCTTCTCACAGGGGGCCGCCCCGATAGCCCCCTCCCCTGCCACCAAAAAACTCCACCACTCACTCAACCCAGGACACCTTGCCAAGTTGTACCATATCCTGTGCCCAAAGGTATTGCAGTCAGGAAAAAACAAAGGCTGCAGTAACCTATGATGGTAACTGGAAAATTAATTTCTGGCTTCTTAGAGGATGGTACTGAAATCACTCTAGGAAATAACAGAAATCAAAAACAAAGGAGAGAGCACCCGCCCACCGAACTCCAGCTCCGTGCACAAGATGAAGAGGAAGATGAAAGATGTGCAGCTGATCCTCGGCAAAGGCAAAGACGAGGACTGGGGCAGGCATTCGGGGGTCACAGCGCTCATCCTAAAAAACAAATAAAACCAGAATTCAGTACGATTTGTTGGAAATCAAGCCATCTAAAACATCTCGTGACATGTCTCCAAGTGCAAGAAGCACCCTGCTGGCAGTCCCATGCCCAGAGCAGGGCCTCCCGTGGGACATCCCTGCGTGTCCCTCTCGGCTGCGCTCACAGCCTTGCCCTCTCCGTGCCAGCACCGCCGACCCGAGCGATGCTGCCCGCTGAAAGAACCATATATCTGCATTTTTTAAGCTACGCCTGCTGAAGCCTTGCTCTGAGTACGCAGAATTTCAATCAGACAACCCAGAGGAGCGCCTGCTGGCCCCCCGGCCCCGCTGACGGGGGCACTGCCGTGTGCTCCGGGCTGGGCAGGCAGCCCCAAATCGCCGCAGGATTTATTTCCGACAGTCCAGGCGGCTGCCAAGAACAGACATCGTCTGCAGCACAAACACTCCAGCACATCTTTTTCCCAAACGGCCTGAAGATCATGTTTCACAGGGTATTGCCATATTGAAACAGTGAATTCCACCACGTGCGGGAAAGCAAAATTAAGGAAATTATCCCCACCGCCATACTTTTAAAAACTTAAAGACTGCTGAAACAGGTTTTCCCTTCGATAAAGCAGCTCTCTGCGTTACGCTGATATTTTTAAAAAGGTAAATCTGCTGAACTGCCATAGAAAGAGCCTCTCTCCTGTCTCGCTGTCCCGGACACAAACAGGAGCGTGCCAGCACCCCGGCGCGGCTCCCCGGGCAGCGCTGCCCCGGGGTCGGTCAGCCAGGCGGCAGCTCCGCTTCAAACAGCCCAAATTCTTTGCTTAAGAAAGAGCCCAGTGACCGGCTCAGCTCTGTTTTTAAGAAAACTGCAAAGAAAGAATCCTGCCCGGATAGGCCAATGAAGGAGAAAAGCCATGGGGAAAAAAAAAAAAAAAAAAAAAAAAAAAAAAAAAAAAATCATTCTCAAGATCCCGTTTCAATTTTCAGAACGACGATCCATTGGATCACTCTCCTCAGCAAACAGACTCAGAGGATGGTTTGGGTTGGAAGGGACCTTCGAGGTCATCTGCTTCCACCCCTCCCGCCACGGGCAGGGACACCTTCCACGGGACCAGGACACACAGGTCCGGGCCAGAACCCTCTGCTATTCTATAGGGGAGAGGGGCCTGCGGCGCGGGTCTGGCCCGGGAGGCTCCGAGGAGCTGCTGGACCCCAAGCCCCCCCGGGACCGGGGCTGCCAGAGCAGCACCCACGGTGTCCACCACCCCACGTGGGTTCACACGCGTTAAAGGCAAGAGGACCGCGTCCGTACGCGCCAAATCCCGCGGGGGCTGCGAGCCGATGTATTTTCACGCCTGTTTGGGCGCCGGTTTGAGTCCCTCTCGCCGGGTGCCGGACGCAGGGGCCAGGCGTGCACAGGGAGCAGCACAGCCCGCTGACGGGTGTGAAAGGCTCCGTCCCCCAGCCCCTCCCAGCGCCCCTGCTTGCCCCCCGCAGAAGCCGTTGAAGGTTTCCGGGAGCGTTCCCCGCGCAGGAGCCTGCTCGGGCCCCTCGTCCCCGCGGGGCTGGGCCAGGAGCCGCGGCACCAAATTCCGCCGCAGGGTCGGCACCGAGCGACCGGCTGCGGGAGAACCTGCCCCAGGAGGGAAACTCGCCCTGCTCGCCCTCGGCCTCCTGCACAGCCGTTCAAATGAGACCTCAAAAAAACCAAGGCACCTCCAGAGACGCGGGTGTTAATAGGCAGACTGAGGCCGAGCTGGTGTGACAGCCGTTATAAGATCAAGAGTTGGTGTTTTCATGCTATTCAGCTCTATTCTCACAGGGAATTATTTCCCACTCCCTTTCTATTCATGTCCGAAACCCCCTGGATCTGGAGACACCTTTACTAAAATTTGCATGCAGAAAGCTTAAAGTCACTGAAAATATCTTTGAGGGTGATGTGCAAATCATGCTCAGCAGCGAGCGTGGCTACCGCACAAACTATACTGCAGAGCTCTGTTTTGACCTCACAGCATAACTCCTGAAATATTTAAGCACCCCACAGCATCACACACAAGGTTATCCACGTTTCCTAGGGCACACCTTCAAGTTACTACAGCACGGAGTTGCGCTTTTCCTGCCCCTTGCGCCCTTAACTTCAGGCGTGGAGGCCAAGTGGAGGAGTGTTGGTGGCCCCAGGGAGAACAGAGCCCCGGAGCGAGCAAAGCCAAGTTCTTTTAAAGATACACTAGAACTTGCCACAGGGCAACTAAATGTTGTTTGTAATTCCATAACAACCTCCTCAAAATGCACAAAAATTGATTAAAAGGAGATAGGAAAAAACAATCTGAAAACCAAATAGGCACTGAAAATAAATTGCTCTCGTATCAGGAAAAGGTTGTTTCCCCTTGACAGAACTACATACACAAACCTCAGACAGAACAACATTGCTTAGGGTAGTACCTAAATCATGCCCTCCTACAAACATACTGGTTTTGAAACATACAACAGAAACCAGAATTTCTCCACACAGCATAAAGAAAAAAATTTTGGGATGATAAAGTACTTCCTCTCCATTCAAACATATATTATTAGATATAAAATTATGGTAATTGAACCTCATATATAAGCTTTTTAATTCAGGCCTTTGTAGAAATGTACTATAACAGGATAATGTTTGTTTTTACTGGCTGCTACTCACCCTGGAGAAATCACCAGCCATTGTGCTCCTTCAGAAGGAGGATTTCCTCTAGTAAACCTGCCAGTAAAAAACAATCAGGCATCCCGATAGCTTTATTTGGTTAGAAGAATGGTAAACTTGTAAAATGCCAGGAGCTATTCAATAGGAAAAGATTAGATGTGAGCAGCCCCAGGTTCATCATGTAAAGTGATGTCCATTTGAGACTTTCCATTAACTGATTAGAGGAAATAAGGCACAGGGTTTGCTTGTTTGTTAGTTTAAAGGAAAAAAGAGAAAGTCAACATTTTTTTTAAAAGCTGGCTTGCAGCTGCCATTCCAAGGAAGGAAAAGGCACATGTGAATGATTCACAGGTTCTGAGTCATTTGCCCGATGAGCAGAGGCTGGAGGTGCCGCCTGGCGCAGGCTCCCCCCGCAGCCGGCGGCAGGCTGGCTCCTGGCTGGTGAGGGGTTAAGTCTGCTCTTCCTACTTTCATTTACATGGGATATTTCTGAATGTTTCTACCTGTAAACCAGCTCTGTGGAATATCATTTTTGCACAATACCTCCCATTTGCTACAGCTGCAGAAAGATATGTTATGAGGAAAGTGAGACCTTGTTGATTAGAATAAACATCAGAAATAAATGCCAGGGGCCTGTTGCTGGAAGAGCAGAAGGAAGGAATATACCATACCAAAGTACTCCTATTGCTCATTTCATACCAAATTTAATACCAACATGCTTATTAAAACAGTATTTTTCCAGTGCAAGACATACAGTGCATAATTTTGTACCAAAAATTCTAAACTTCTCTAAAAATCCTTTAATAGCTTCCCAATGCTTAGCATGCAGCCACGGGGTTTGCAGTGTAGAATCCTGTTAAATCCCTCTGAAAAGATCTCAGCAAATCACTATTAATCATATGTGAGACGACTAAGCAGCAATCTGATAAGTTGCATACAGTGCCATTACATGTTAATATTCATTATTAGAAGAAGAAAGTCCACGTGAGGAGCAAGCAGTGCCCGGTGTTACCGGTGGCAGTGCAGCAAGCAGGTGAGGAAGCCACGAGGCAGTGGTGCAGCAGGACCTGGCTATACACATGTGAAAATTTACCCAGAATATTGAGTGTAATGACCATCAAGCAACTATTTATTTAGAGAGTTTCCCAGTTCTCTGCAACCTGGTCACAGCTCTTCGTTCAGGGCGTTCTTCACAGCATCCTCATTCAGGAATTCTGAAACAGCTTTTTTTTTTTTTTTTTAACCTTATATTCTAATACTGTGACTTCAAAGGTACTAAAACCTACTGTATTATGTCAATGGATATTTTGGCGCTCTGTAAAATTTGGGTTATAGGCCAGATAGAGTTTAACACTGTGAGTATGAATACTGCACGTGTGCACCACATTTGTCTTAAAAATTCTTGTGTCATTTTCAAAACATAATTCTTCACAGCTGAATTAGACAATATGATAAACAATTGGAATTCCTGCTGTTAAAGCACATACAAAACTTACAGTCTACAGGAATAAAAGGAAAGCTAAATGTGACTGGCAAGCTTGAGCCTCCTGGGGGGATATTTTTTTCCAGCTAATTCAGAAACCTATGAAGGTAAAGGTTTTTATGATGGAAGTAGTTGCTGCTTTCACCACTGGCATTACTGCTGCCCGTGTTTGCTCTTAACGCAGCTCCTTTCTCGGCCGCACATCGCGCAGTTTCACAGGCTGGCGGTAGCGCCGTCTCCAGCTTTAAGGTTCAACAAATAACACGGACCGTATTTTAACTCCTCTTTCTTACAGATGAAGGGAAGAGGATCCTCGGGGTGGAGTTTCGGGGTCACGGACTCGTACCTGTGGGGGGGACCCCGCCAGAGCGGGTGGGAGCTGGGGAGCCCCAGGCAGGCGTGGGCACAGGAGGGCAGCGGGGCTCGGTGAGGAGCACGAGGGGATGGGGTGGGAGGGAAGAGGGGGACGACGAGAGGAGCACTGCCAATGGAAACGAGCTGCAAGGGCGTGGGGACAGTGTAAATACAGCTATCATTTGTATTATTTTATAATAGATAATTGTCATTATAATACCATAATAATATTATATTAATAAATATATATTTACAAGATATTTATTATATAAAATTATAGTTATAGCCCTCGCCGTCATCACCACCAGCCCGGGCATCACCCCCCAGACCCCTCCTCTGACACCCCGGGGCCGGGGTGGCCAGCCTGGCCCCCCCCCCCGGGAAGGACGCTCCGTCTGCCCCGGGTCTCCTCGGCCCCGTTGTACCAAACTGCCGGGGGCCAGCCCCAGTCCCCTCCGCAGCCCGGCTCACACACGCACAAAGCCTAAAAGGAAGAAAAAGAAGCATCGAATTATTGTATTAGCTCCGGGAATTTAACCTGACAGACCGGAAGGGCTGACAGCAGTGAGTAGCTGTTAAGTGACCTGGTTAATGAGCGCTTGGTGGGTCACTTCGTTTTCCTGCCTCCTGAGCATCTCTCCTGTAAGCTGCTGCTCACAACAGGTGGTAGCAAAGGTCACATTGGCAACAAAAAGCTTTTAAATCATGTTTTATCACAGCCCGCCAGTTACAGCAGGGCACCGTGGCCTGCCCTTCTCCGGGGCACGCCACACCACCAGTTTTCGCTTCATTTACAGCACAGCAAACATCCACAGTTTACTTCCAAGGCCAAAAAAAAGTCTTCACAGGGCTGATCTAAAAACACAGTAACGTGTTCCCAAATTTTGGGTGTGAATATTGGCCATTTCCTTCAGTGATATTGAAATAAAAGATGCTTCACACTTATGTATGTCACCACTCACCTGATTCAACCAAATCTGACGCTGTTTGACCCCTGCTGTTTTTAAAGGTTTTCTGGTTCAATCAAAACTTAATTAATTCTACAACTAACAGATAAACTGCCCACTTCAAAAAAAAAAAAAATTTGGATGTCTTTGCAAATTTAGCCTAAGCTGTGATGCCATGGGGAGGGGTAAGGATGAGGTGTGCCAGCCGTTGAAGTGGGGCACAAACGCTCTAGAAATGCCGGCGAGTGCCAACGTTACCTGACAACTCCTGGACCACAGGGCGATGCTCTGGATGTCCCGTAACGCCCCGAGACAAAGATCTGAACCCTCATCTGCATTTCCAGTACACAACAGGTATATTTTCCTTACCCTGTGGTGTCCCCTTGCCATCTGCTCGGGGATCTCCTCTGCTTTGTTACTGTCGCGGTGGTGTTCTCAAAGCCACAAGGTACTCTTGGTGAAACGGGTAGAGCATACGCCGGCCGTCAGAGCCCACCAACAGACTTGAAAATGTTTGATTTGCTCAATCTCAGCTACTCACACAAACAGGAATATTGCTCATGCTCATATGCTCACAAGTGTATTTTCAGTCAAGGGTTTCCAGCCTGATATTATTTCTCAGTTTTGCTTTAGAACTTCATCACCTGCACACTCAGTTTATTGAAGATGATGACAAATTTTCCCACTTCCTGACCTCGGTGTCAGACAAGCCCAACAAACCCAATTTGTGTGCCACAGCGACTTCTTCCATTTGAAATAAGCTCAAAAGAAAATTGTGTGGGTTGGCGTATGTAGCAGGCAAATTAAACGGGTACTAAACCCACACTCCCCCGCGGGCTTACGTCTGAGGTGCTGCGAGTACCACTCGGTCTGGGGGCTGCGGGGGGGCTCGCTGGGGCTCGGGGGGAGGGTGCCCAGTGACTCGCAAACCGCGTGGCGTGGCCACCGCTTGTGGCACCAGGGCCACAAGCACGGAGGAGCAAAAGCCACCGGGAAGCGAGCAGCAGGGAAACTGAGGCTGGTGTGGAGCGAGCGGCAGGCACGGTCAGTACCGGCACGGCCGCTGCAGCCATCGGGGTTTTCCTTAAACCTGTGCAGCTACCCAACACATATATCATAAAGTGACTCCAACTTTGTCATCTGCTTGGATACCTACTGAGATATGCCGGAATCAGCCAAAGCCAATGTTTTAAAATAAACTGATGACCCATCACTAAAAAGAAAAGAAAGGTCAACAGCCAAGGATGTTCTTAATCAACGTCAGATGATAAATCATGGAAGAGCCAATACATTCGTAGATCAATGATTAATTTACTGATTTTGGCATTTAGATTCCATTTCAAGCATTTTCCCATTTGAGCTCAGTCTTACACCTGACACTTGCACCCAGAGCACAAGCACCTTTTCCGCTGCCGGCACCACCTGGGCACCGGTTTGCCCAGTACTCCGCTAGTAGAGGCAAAGGCGGGCAAGACACAGAAATAACCTGAAAATTTATATCTCAAAAGCCTGTAGTGTCAAATCCACATGGCCATCAAATGCCAGACACGTTGCTTTGACGCCAGCTCACACTACACCGGTTTCTGGCACGCGCCCCGTTCTCCCCGGTGCCATCAGCCGCACCTTTGCGGGGCAAACAACAGCCTGGCCAAGGGTGGTGTCAACTCCTCTATGACATTTACATCGTGGAAGGAATAAATCTCTAAAATCTTAGTTTATATTAAATACTACAATTATATGCTGCATAAAAAACCAGCAGATTTCAGCATCTTGCTCCGCATGAGGGAAAAAAGCACCAGCTCTTCAATGAGTACTCTACTGAAACGTACTTTTCTTCCTAAATTAGAGTGGAGAAATCTGTACTGAACAAAAACTTACAAGTTTAAGTCATCCTCGCCCCTATTATAAAAGGTTGTAATTTTAAAAGAAAAAAGGACTTTAGGTGCCCTTTCAACATAACTCAATATTTCATCTTTTACATCCCCAAAAGCTGCACTTGCACAGCCTCTTCAGCTTCTCCATATCCCAGAAGAAGCCGAGTAATCAGCACATAATCCATCTCTCTGCTGAACCTCAGTAGCTTTCTACTGTCAACTCCTATAACTTAAATCTGGTCCCTAAGAACTACAGGCATTTTTAGCTTTAGCTTTTTCAGTTCTCAGCATCACTAGTGGGCAGCATTATTCAAGTTGGCAGGTTAACAATTTAAGTGTGTCATTAGAGCAAAGAGTGGTTTCTGTTCTGTTGATAGGAAATAATAACACAGCAGACGGTTGAGATTTAGATTATCTTGTTGTTATATCACTCTTTGTCAGGGAGCAATGCAAGCAGAGGCCAAGCACCCCTTCCAGGGGCTTCTCCTTCACCTCTCCCGTTTGCAGCACAGGCGTTTCAGTACGCGGTCGAACTGCCCCTCCTTGGCGGAAACACAAACTGCCGGCATTGCGACACCGCTTCCTCCAGCTTCACTTCGGAGCCCAGAGTGCCCTCAGCCGAATCAAAGATTTACACAAGGCGAGCATATGTAGATAGAATCAAGAGAAAAGCCCAAAAGCAAATACCACCAAGCAGCCAGCTTACGGAGAAGTGTTTGCATCTGCATATTTCTGCACCAGCAGAGATGTTTACAGCAACCAGCAGTCTGGAAAGGCTGCAAAGCCGCTACTAAGAGCGATACCTTCCTACTTAGTCACCTTACAGTCATCAGGCACATCGACAGTTTTTGTGGCTGCGCATAGCAGCAGAAAATACAGCGTTGAAGTGCTGCTGCCAGCTCTGACTAGTAAAATTTTTCCTTAGACACCCCTCCTCTCTCCACCCTCGGGTGAGAGCATCCCGCCAGGGAGCATCCCCGCGAAGCCCGCTCGGCCGCGGGCGCTGGGCAGCGAGGCGGCTCCCAGGCTCCTCTGCCCGGAGCACGCAAGGACGGTGAGAGGGGTTGAGCCGAGTCCCCCCGCCCAGCGTGGGACAGACGGTGTGTGGGACAGACGGCACTTCTGAGGGTCCTTGCCGGAGTTCAGCTGCTGGGAGGCACGGGCCGCTGCCATCGGTCTCCAGCCCTTCTCATCCACTGCAAGGCTATTTCGTTTCAAGCTGGCTAATGCTTCGGTGCAGCGTTGGAAGGCCTCACGGTTTCCATCACATTTGCCTCAGGACGGCGTTACGGAGAGGCTGCCTTTGAAGGAACAGCCCGAGCAACCGCGCGGCACTGATGTGGCAGAGCCTGGGCTCCGCCGGCACTGCGCAGCTGCAGAGGACCGTGGGCCCTGTCCGCCAACCCCGCTGCCACGCGCCCCGTTTCACAATCCTCCCGCTTGTGTCACTGAGAGAGTCTTAGCAAAGACCGCTTCCCCTTCACACTGCGGCGTGAAGACTGAATATAGATTTCCGTTGCTAGATAAACCAAACGGGGACACTCTGCTCCTCTAGAGTAACTCCTGTTCCCCTCTGACGGTTCACACCACAGCCCAGCGACACACCAGACGCTCCTATGAGCCCTGTCTCTCCAGCAGAGAGTCTGACAAGGCTTTCCCAAGAAACGCGACACACAGCAGCAAAGTTTTCTGCTGCAGTTTATTATCTAGTTTGAAAGAGACATTGGAGAAATGTAATCTTATTCTTACCTTTCCAGCTGGCTCTTTCTTCACCCGCCCTTGGCGGGGCACTCGGGGTGCTCCCCCCGTCGCAGCCTGGGCTTGGGGGTGCTGGTGCGAGCGGGCGGCCAGCATCACGGTTCCGATTTAACCCCCCGCGCCCCGAGCGATGGGGAGCCCGTGGCTCCGGGGGCAGGAGGGCTTCACCCCCCACCTCCGGCCCGCCGGCGCCGCTGGCTGCCCCCCAGCCCCTCACCCAGGCAGTGGGGTGCTCCCCCAGCCCCTGCCCCCCCGCTACCCCCCCGCCCGGGCCGGTTGCAGGGCAGCACACGGCCTCGGGGTGTTTGGGAAGCGGGGCTCTGCCAGGCACGGTCTTCATCTTCCCCACCAGCACGGAAGAATCAAGCCGACAGCGGGTGGGACACGTCGTCTGCTTCTCAACAGCGCCCGCCAAAGCACAGAAGGTCCCTAGGAAGGAAAAGGAACTCATAAGACCGAGCCTTATGGTAGCTGAGAGTGCAGAATTTATTTCCAAAGTCAGCAAGCAAGCTGCTGAATTGCTTTTATTTACCAAATGACTTAATTATTTCAAGTGGAAGGTTATTCATGAGGCTTTCCATCCTGTGATTCTTACGTGATTACGTCAGGAAGTAAGGTAAGAGTGCAGGAGTGGACAGCATGCGCCAAAAGCAGCCGTTAAATGTTTGGCTTCACTTATGTGGGTCAAAATAAGATCAGATCAGACATGGAATGGATCAGATAAGACATGGAAAAGTAAAAAGAATTAAGACGAGTCTAACACCCACCTTGCCCATGACATCAGTCCCCTGCAATGCGCTGCCCTGGGGGTGTTTATGCGTTTAGGTCAGACCCCCGTGTTGCTGATCACCTGCTGTAAAGCTGCTTTGAATAAATAGGTAAAAATGTAAGCATTTATCTGCTTTAGTGCACACTTCAGATGCTGTCCATAGACCTTGGTACCGTTGAGGTGATAACATTTAAACAAAGGAGTACGTTTGCCTGGCTTACAGACTCTCTTAAAGAATTAAGTTCCTCCTGGGCTTCACTGCCTGGGCAGCAACGGGGCAAGGGGCAATGGGCACACAGGGAAATCCTGGAAATCCCAAAAGAAAAAAATTTGTAAGACGTTTTACATATTCTGACCTGGGGAAGAGCTGAGGTCTGCTTGGGTTTTGAATGAATAAAAAATATGCTCGTGCCTTTTTCAGCCCGATGCTCTGACGGGTGGGTTTGGAGCTGAGCTGTGATTTCCCGCAGAAGGGGGGGTCCTGCTCCTGCAGCTCCTGCCCCCAAAGCCGGGCCTAGCCTGGGAAGCAACTCTCCCTTTTACAGCCTGACACAGCAGGCGCCCCAAAACAGGGATTAAAAGTAGCCCAATACCTCGGCTTCTGCCCTTGCCTGGGAAAGCAGACGGCGGGGCTGGGAGCACGCCCCTGCGCTGGGGAGCCGAGGGCGGCCGGCGCTGGGCCGGGACCCCTCGCTGCACCCGGCGTTGCTCATCGCAAGGAACATTTATTTTTAGATCGCTTACCGCCACCGAAACATGCTTGGACTGTTTTCAGTCTGACTCACAGCTGAATTCCCGTTCTTCTGCAGGCTGAGTTTTCTGTCCCCACCCAAAACGAGGGGAGACAAAATGAAACCAAAAAAAAAAAAACCAAAAAAACAAACCCCGGCTGGACCCAAACCGGAGCCCGGTGCGGGTGTTCCCAGCCGGTGCCGGTGCCTGTGGCCAAGCAGGGTGTGAGATGGCACGGGGGTGGCAGAGGGGGGTGGCAGAGGGGGGCAGCCACGGCGGTGACGGGGCATCGCGTGGCTCTCCCCGGGGAGGACCCAGCACCCACAGCCCATCTCGCCCACCCCACTCCTGCACCCCGGCTCGGCCCCGCTCTGCGCAGCCTAAGGAATATACATCCATGAGAAGAGCTTGCCTTTCGGGGTTTGCTCCTTAAGTTTGTCTGTGTACTACACAGTAACACTCGCACTATTCCGTACAAAGGCAGAGCCTGCATACGTAGCTTTAACGTAGGGATTTTTATCTCAATGTCACCCAGATGTCCAAAACAAAGCCAAAAGACCGTGAGGGGTTGCAGAGCTGGAAACGCCACCACACCGGGGCTGGGGGAGCAGCACATCTACCTTAAGGTGGTTTTTTTACAGAATTACACGTTTCACCTGTGAAGCGAGGTGCAGCTGGTTCATGCCAGGGCCCTGAGACCTGCCCCTGGAAAGCAAAAAAGGTGCAGCTGCAGAGAGCGGCGTCGGAAGGAAGAAAACGGTCCTCTTGAATATTAGCCTTTTTGGAAAGAAACTTGCATGCTTTTCTAGCCAGATGCTACAGACTATTCATTAATTGTCAAGATAATTTCTGTAAAGAATCCTTTTTTTGTTGCATTTTTGCTATTTTTAATTGCAAAACCAGAAGCACCATAATAAATTGTGTAATGATTAGAATTTTCACTAATTCATTTGGGGAAATAGGAGTAGACAGGGATTTTAGAGACTGCCACTAAATCAAAGGCACAAACCAGGATTATCTCAGAAGGTGAAAGGCACCAGAGCCCAAAGGGTCATAAAAATCACCTGAGGTGCCTAGATTTTTTATAGGATGCAGGAGGCGCACATCACAAGTACCAATTATTGAAAGGGTTAAAATTAATTTGTTATGTTAATCAATATCATGTAATCCGAAAAAAAAACAGACTCAGAAATAGGGTTGCTAAGGGATTACTCATTTTTCCTCTGCTTTAAGTCCCCAGAGCCGCTGCAATGCTGCCTTTCAACCACAGGAGAGCATGAGGAGCTCGGTCTTGGGGGTGGGTTTTACAAACCAAGTCTGAGCTGGGGCCCAGGCCGGGTCTTAGACCCCGCTAGGTTAAAAACAAGTACCGAGCTCTGAGCTTTGGTGCACGTGCAAAAGGTTTCTTACTCTCAGGCTTTACTTTACAGCTGCAGTTTAACACGATCGTTGCCATCTCTTCCCCACTCCACGGGTGATGTATATAGCGCAAATGTCCTCTGCTAAATATTCCTTCTAGAAGGAACTAGTCGGTACTTCTTGATATTTATAATTCATTGTATTCTTCCATTTGACAGAATGGTTCTAAAACTTAATTACATAAATAGCATGGATTTTTATTTTGGCTATCTATCTTTATACCTGTTTTATATCTAATTCTTCACATAGAGTGAAATCAGGCTTGCCATTCATAGCTTCTGTGGATATACTGCTCTGTCTGACCTCACAGCTGCCTGCCTCGAGCAGGAGGTTGGATTAGATGCTCCCCTTTCAACCCGTGTTATCTTATGGTCCTATGATATTATGCACTTTTATATTATTAAATAGAAAATATTTCATGGGATTAAACAACAGCTGGTCTTAGAATAAACGGTCAATAAAATGGAAGTTCCTTTTCCTGCATCCTAGGTGGCCTGTAAGCGGAACCGCTGCAGTACAGCATCTGCAGCGAAGACATTAAAAAGAAGGAAACATTGGAAATGACAGCACGAGACACAAACCAACAGTCACCAGTATGGAATTTCGGCAAAAATACGTAGAATGGGAAATAATATCTTCCATGACAAATCTCAGAAGATGTTGGGTTTATGTACTGCCTGGTTCTAGAAGTGCTACAAACCTGTATCCTAGGCAGTGCTGTGAAAGACAGTCTTCAAAAGAGTTGGGATTTATAATCCCGAGTCCCAAAATGGTTTCAGAGATTTCAGCACACTGTCTGTAAAGGGAAATCTTACCTGCTGGGGACTGTGTTCCAGCTGAGCCCCCCGCCTGCCGCTGGACACGGGGTTACCCCCGGGGGTCTGCTTTGGGGCGCTCGGGGGGCAGAGCCCAGCTCAGGCTTTGGCAAACCAGTCGTGCATGCTGTCCCGGGTTCAGCTGGGATGGAGTTAATTTTTCGTTTTAGCAGCTAGAATAGTGCTGTGGTTGGGGTTCAGTACGGGATTTGGTATGAGAAGAATGCTGATAACACACTGATGTTTTCAGCTGTTGCTAAGAAATCCAGGACTTTCAACTCCCCGTGTCCTGCCCCTGCGCAGGTGCACACGAAGCTGGGGGGGAGCACGGCCAGAGCACCGGCCCCAAACTGGCCACTGAAATATTCCGTATCAGACAGCGTCATGCTCAGCGGGTCGAGGAGGGGTGGCGGGGAAGGGGGGGGTTCTCTCTCGCTTCCAGGATTGTGATTGCGGGATCTGGGTATTTCAGGATCACTGGCCAGGAACGAGCTGGGTATCAGTGGGCGGGTGGTGAGCAATGGCACCGTGCATTGCCCGGCTGTGCTTTCTAATATTGTTATCGGTTTATTTCAATTATTAAACTGCTTTTATCTCAACCTCTGAGTCCTCAACCTACCCTTCACCTCTCCAATTCCTTCCCCATCCTGCGGGCAGGGGAGGGGGGGGGCGAGCGGCTGCGTGGTGCTCAGCTGCCCTCTGAGCTCCAACCACAACACGTGCGAAGAGTGGAAAGATGCTGCGTGTGCTGGAGGAAGGTGCCAGCCCCAGTGCTTGTCCTCCTCTTCGGGAAGGGGGCAAGCGCACAGGGTATGGTCTGCTTAGTCAGGGCGTGCAAATAGTTCTAGGTTTTTTTTTTCTGCAGCTCCAAATCCCACTCGTTTGTGGGAACCAAAAGCAGGGTTTGGGTTGGGCTGCAGGCTCAGGGTCCAGAGGAGAAACGCAGGTCCCAAGCCTGAGCCCAGACCCCGCGCTGCAGCAGCAGTGCTCGCCCCAGCGTCCCTCTCAGCAGCTTGATGCTACCACGTCAGGGGAAATGGTTGGTATCATTCTTCAGTATTCTTTGTGCAGTTTAATTGCATAGAAGCAAAAGAGAGCTTAACAGCTGCCAGCCTGTTCCTGCTTCAGTTAGAGTCATTATAGTCCTTCAGAATTTCAGCTAAATTAATTACTAGCCAGTTTTCTAATTAGCCAGCCTCTGTCTTTTAAGATTTTATGTGCCATGACACGATCAGTACACATACTAGCAAAACAATAGCATCACTATTTTAAAAATCAGTTGACATAATGTATAGGAGTTCTAGTAAGTAGTGCTGGGCTCTTGGATGCACAGGCACTAGTTTCTAACTTTGCACCTTTTTCATGATGCATATATAGTATATATTAAGAGAACAAGCATATATTTAGAGATGATAATTACTTGCTGAGTACCATGCCGACAGGGAATAGCTGTGTGGGTAAATGCCCCACTGGTGTGTACACAGGGAGGTATCCTTAGTGACTCAGTGCACTTAATAAGGAGCAGATGACCCTGCTCACCTCAGCGGACACAGCAAAACAAATAAATGAGCATATTAATCCGTAAGAACTGTCACTACACATTGTTTACAAAGAAAAATCACCTCCTGGCCATCGATTGCCCGGACACGGGATGCCACGTGCTGTACGGATGTGTCTGTGGTGGGGAGAGGGTGGCAGCACCCGACGTGCCCAGAGCTCCAGCCCTGTCCTGCGGCTTGGACCGGCCCCATCCCAGGCACGGGCAGAGCCTCCTCTTCCAGCAGACCCAGCCTGGGGGAGAACATCCTAACCCAGGGCTTCCACGTGCCAAAGCAACTTGAGCTTCTGCACAACTGTCTCCTGGGCTAAAATACCCCAAAGCAAAACCGTCGTCCTGGTTTATACAAAGAGACTCGAGGGTCACTTCCCTGGCAGTAACAGAATTGCTGGCGTTGCGTGCTGCTGGGCAAACCAGGCCTTGCTGTGACAACGCTGTGACAGGACCGTGCCCTGGTGTCGGGGCATCCCGGGCGGCAGCCACGCTCCCCCAGCACGCCCGCTCGTCCCACCTGGAGGGGCAGAGATGTGTTTCCTCCCATCGGTTCCTTCCGCGCGGGGCCCCAACGAGCCACTCCCCCCCCCCCGCTGCCCCATCGCAGCCGCGATGGAGATGCCGAACCGGCGCTTGCACAACCGGGCTGGGGCGGGGGGGTTGATGCCTCCCCACCGCCCGGCACGTACAGCCGTCACGCGGTGGTGGGAAGAAGCGATGGCCGGTGCCGCAAAACCGCCCCGTGACATCAAAAGCTGAAGAAAGACGTTTCCATCCCCTGTGAAGGTGACGGCAATCGCCAGAAGAGGAACTTCTACCGAGAAGGAAGGGTGCGCGGCAGACGGTGCCCCTGAGGGGCTGGGGGCACCGGGGGCCACGGCCAGCCCCTCGCCAAGGAGCTGCCCACCCAAACCCACGGACGCTGCACGGATGGCAAACTGAGCCGAGCGCGCTGGTCCAGCGGGTGGCAATATTCCCCACTTCGCTACACTGCTCCCACGAGTAACTCTGCCCCGGGGGGCAGGAGGGAGCCGGGAGCCCCGGCCGGAGCCACAGGCGAGGGGTCTGGCCGAGTCCTGCCTGAGAGACACGTGAGAAACCAGGCTAAACAGAAAGCGGGTTGGTGTGGAAAATGCAAAAATTTCTCTGTTCACACTCTCTCTCAAGCCCAAAATGGGCGGCAGCAGCGAAAGAAAATATAGTCAGAGTTAGGAGCTGACAACCATGAATCTCCGATGCAGGAAAAAAATTAAATACAAACAGCACATCCGGGTGCAGCATACGTGGTCTTTCCACTTCTGCTGTGGGATTACGTACACATTTAAAAAAACAAAACCTACCAACACATCTTGAGCCTCACGTAACCCATTCACAAGAAAAAGAAGCCACTGAGCTGATACAGCTGATATGTGATCATGGAAACCTATTCGCAACAAAAAGAAGCCACTGAGCTGATACGTGATGACATAAACCCATTCGCAAGAAAAAGAAGCCACTGAGCTGATATAGAAAAGCCCCAAATAGCTACAGTTTTAGAAAATAAACATTACCTTGAAAAATCCTGTTCTGTCCACGGCAATAGGCAAAGTGAGTCTACGAAAGGTGTTTCAGCTTAATATTTATTGCTGTATGATACTTTCCCTGGAAGAAAATTCCTCTTTAAGGCACTAGACTCCAACTTCAAAAAGGGAATATTCAACTCGCTTCTGGAAATCCTGCTCTTAGCTTCATGTGTATTTTTGCTGAACACGCGCAATGTCACACCCACCTGAATTATTGCCTCTTGGTGCTGCGTACAATGGTGCTTAAAAACCAGGAGGTATTTATAATGGAAACTCAAGTGCAGCTTTATCTGTCCCAAGCTCTGCTGCCATAACATGCATGATGGATCTTTTTTCCACCACTGGCAGGGTGATTTAGCGATTTACGCGTACAGATTTGTTACAAAGCAAACAGCGGGGGGAAAATAAGGATTTATGCACATTTCTCTCCAGTCCAAACTCTGGTTAGCACTCCCCGGACACCCCCCTCCCCGCCGGCACAGCCTGGGTGCTGTTTCCAGCCCCCCCAGCCCGAGCTGTGCAGAGCCGGGGTGAGAGCCAGCAGCAGCGCTGGGGGGGACACACCAGCCCCTCGCCCCCATCCAACTTCCCCGGCAGCGCTGCTGGAGACACTCGTGCCATGGGGCAGCAAAATCCTTCCCCCAGCACCACCGGGAGCTGCAGCAGCACCCTGAGCTCAGGGGGAGCACCTGTCACCTTGGGGCCACCCTGGAGGAGCACCAGCACGGGTATTTGTGTCAGGCACTTGCAGAGGGAAGCGGGTGCCTTATCTCTCAAATCTGACCAGACGAGTGCTTTTGCTCACAGCCGTGCAGGGTCATACTGCTAACGGGAAAAGGGCAGACGGGGCGGCTTCACCAACATTAAAGGCAACAGCACATAAACCAAAACACTCGACACAAAGGAGGCGCTTTTTTTTTTTTTTTTTTTTTTTTTTTCCCAAACAGGGTGCACAGTTTATTACAAGCAGGTGGTGGTATCAGTGGAACAGTTAAGCCTGCAGCCCGCCCAGGCTCTGCCCTGCGCGCTCGGGCACTCCCCTCTCCCGGCAGGTCCTTCCCCAGCCCCGGCTCACCCGAGCCTCTTGCTTCACGGAGCTCTTCAGCTTTTGTGTTTGGAGTCAGGTCAGTCCGCGGGAGAGCAAGTTCTGCTGCAGCAACAGTTCTGCAGGGACGGTAGGCAGAGAACTGGCTCCTCATCAGCTCCTGTTTCATTAATTGTTCCAATAATGAAGTTTGAACTGGGAAGTCCAAATTCTGCTTCAAGCCATACGTTCTGCTCGCACTTATTGATAATTACATTAAAGTTAAGTGAATCTATACTTTGAAAAGTGACTGTGAAAATGCCAGTATGAACTTGCATAGCTGTGCCAGTGATGTACGGAGGCAAATCTCAGTTAAAAACTAAAACAATAGATTTTTCTTATTTTCACTTCTGCAAGCTGAAGAGTGAAAGAGTGTGCCTGCACAGACACACATCTTCACTGTCCCAGTGCATCTGTGAAATGCTTGTAAGACCAGCAGCCAACGCTCCAGCTTTCTGCACTCCTCACCCTCGTTGCCAGCAAACCCAGCCACCGCCCCCGCTCTGCAGTGCCAACGCAGCCTTCCGCCCAGCCCTTTGCATACCTCCCTTTTTTTGCCGCATCCAAGAGGCCAGCCTTCACCAAATCAGGTGGAAATGTAAATTGGCCCAGTTATTCATTCCGAAAGGTAAATCTCCCAGGAGATGCAGAGTTTGCAAACACTTATAAAAAGATGATTCCACCTTGATCTTTGGGCTGTGTTGAACACGTGAATTAGTGCCCCGGCATATTTTATCCAAGCTGAGGTCCAGTCCACCACCAAATTATGGTTCACAAAGAAGCTACCTGAGATCAGCAAATTTTCCCTCAAAAAACTACAATGATGATCTTTCATTTACAATATTAATAGGCCATAGCGTGTCCTGCTAGGAGAGCAGGGCTTCCTGCTGTGCTGTTGTGAGAGAACACCATCACTTCTGGTTTGCTGGAATCTGGTTAGCAGGAGGAGCTCTCCTGCACAACAGGGTAACAAGTGCATTTAGAGGAACACAGTCACCTCAGGCATATTCTATATAGCATAAATAAAGTTATCTAAAGAAAAGTGGCACTGTACGTGGGTGAACGCTCTCTCTAAGAGAGTTTCCTCCCCCCGTCTTCCACTACAAGAGGTCTCCTTGTTCGTTCATTTGCCAGGGGTTGCTAACCTGCTCAAGAGCTGCCTTATTTTTGCCATCAGCATCTCTCTGAAGTGGTCACCCATTAAGAAATAAAAAACGGGATTAATGGCACTATTAAAAAACGCAATGGGTCTCGTGACAATGTAAACGGTGTTGATGATGCCCTGCGTGCACAGCGAGACGTTCAAGGCTGGTATTCGGGAAGCAAGTCGGACATTGCGCATTATGTGATAGGGAGTAAAGAGCAACGAGAAGATGACCACCGTGAGGACGACTACAGTAAGGGGCTTCTCAAGCGTCAGGGGGGAACTGAGCTGCTCACTCCTGTTTTTAAGGAAAAGAACCATCTTCACATAGAAGCAGCACATGATCACGAGAGGGATGAGGAACCCAAAGACAGTCAGGAACATGCTATAGATGAGGCTTTTCGTGGGGTCTCCAGAGCTTGCATAATCAAGACACTTGTAATTATTTTCAGGCGTTATAGGCTCCAGGAAATACACCAGCGGCAGCAGTTCTAGTATCACTCCGAGCCATACGGCAACAGACACGATAAGGGCCGTCTTCCTTCTTTGCAGAAAATGTTCTCTGAAAGGATATTTTATGAGCATGTATCGGTCAATACTGATAACAGTGAGGAAAAGGATGCTGCTGTACAGGTTTGCATGCAACAAGAATCTGTTGCTGTGGCACAAGATGCTCTCTGCTGTCCATCGATCGCTGGAGTAGCTGTTCACAAGTATTGGAAGAGTACAGAGAAATAATAGATCTGATAATGATAAATTGAACAGGTAGATGTTGCCGCTTTTCCAGTTTTTCAGGCAGAAGACATAGCCGAAGACAACAATGGTGTTTCCGATGAAGCCTAAAATGAACTCAAGGCTGTACATGGTGGAAAGATAATACTTTTCTAAGTCTCTGTTCATCATCAAACAGCCATCTGTCTCGTTCACAGCCTGGAAAGTCAAAAGAAAAAAAAAAAAAAACAAAAAAACAAACAAAAACAGACGTAAACACCAAAAATTAGTAAGAGATCATTGCATGGCTATTTTTATATTATTGCCATAATAGCTCAATATAGCATACTGTTTCCTTACATTTTATATGGTAAATAGAGATTTGAACTCAAATAATATCCCTTATGCACACAAGATTTCTGCTTTCAGCTATTGACCAGCAAGTTACTGAGCAAGATGAAAACCTGCGTGAGCAAAAACCTGTTGTGGGGAGTCTGAAGGAAGAGCAGCCTCTGAAGACATCTGCCATAACGTGCCAGCTGCCGCCTGGCCAAGCCCCTGACACTACCAGAGGTTGGGAAAGTGAAACTCGGCCGTCACCACTTTGTCACAGCCCTTGCTGGAAATCATCTGCCTCCCCGTTACCCAACCCCTGCCCCGTGGCCTCCTCGCTCATCACTAAAGCAGAAGTCCGCTGTCAGGGCTGATAAAGGATGAACTCATTAGCAGCAATTTGCCCCTGCTCATGTTCCTCGGAATTCATTAGGAAATCAGAAGAGAGCGTGTTTATTAAATTCATCGAACCGTTCATCGTGCACTTTGTACGGCTTTGCTGGTGACTCGGGCCCAGAACTGCACGGACGGTGCTGTGAGGGTGAGGTGCGTACGCTCTGCACCGCGGCAGCCGTGCCGGAGGGCTCCTGAGCCGTTCCTGCACTCACAGGGCATCTCTGCTCCCGGGGCTTTACAAGCACCTTCTCGGTTTTCTACAAAAAGCCCTTTCAAAAAGGGAAGGATCAGCTACAACTGGCGAGCCCTTGCTGGCATGAAAGCGGCTGTAGTCTAGAGGACAGAGCAGTCAAGTTCCAGATAAAAATCCTCTGAAGCCAAATTCACAAAATTAAAGTCACTTTTGTTACTAACTCCCAGCGAAGCCCCGTGCACCCCAGCTCGGAATTTCTGCTGAGCCCCGGGCCCCGTGGAGCGGCACACGGCCGGGCGAGCTGCCGGGGGGCTGCCCCCCACCCACACGGCTCAGCCGGGGGCCGAGGGCGGCTGCTGGGGGCACGTCCACATCCTTCGAGGAGCAAAGCTTTCCAGGAACCTGCGCCAGCTGTGAGTTTGCCCGAGGACAGATTTTGCTTGCTTTCTAAAGGCTGGTTAAAGAAGTGCTTGCAGGCTACGGGGAAAGAAATAGAGCAGGATCTCAAGTGCTGCCTCCTCTCCCTGCCCAGGCAGGGACACCTGGCCCCACCTGCCCAGGAACTGCAAGCAAGAACCTTTGGTTAAAATATTAGCAAAACAATTAGAAAACAGAAGAAAACAAAACGTTAGAAAAACGGCTTATAGATTAAAACTGAAATCAAGCTAAATCTAAGCTCTGAAAGAGCAGCGATGCGACTGCCACAAAATCTGCTAGACAGCCTCCACAAATCACGTAGTAGTTTTAAGTATTTTCAAGCTTGTTCTGGTGTCTATAATTTGTTAATAGGTCTCTGCTCTCAAAGCACTCTATTTTATTTCAAAGGTAGACCATAAGACAGAATAAAGTACAGCATATACAAAACTTCATGAAGTTATGTCCTGCAAATATCAACACTTAGACTGCATACTGCAGGAGACAAAAATTGTACAGCCATGAATGCTTACGCTGGTCAGAATAACATGCAGCACCTAGCCTAACCCTGGCTGTTCAGGCTCTTGAGATAAAACCCAGCACTTCAGTGAGATTTTAATTGTAAAAAACACTGCACTAACATTAGCACTTTAAATACAAATTATAATTTTAAAATTACTGTATTGACAGATACATCGATTTAGGTAGTTGTTAGGAAAACACTGATTAATCTGTTTTAAAGTAAGCAGATAGGGTAAGACAGTTAAAGGCTTCGTTCAGAACTGGCCTCGCTAGAGGAATAGCAGAGTGTTCTGACAGAGCGGTGGGGGGCACACCGGCCCCCCCCCAAGGACCCCTCGCCATCCCCGGGGGTGGGTGCTGCCCCCCCCCCCACAGGGACCCCTCGCCATCCCTGGGGGGGTGGGTGCTGCCCCCCCCCCCCCCAAGGACCCCTCGCCATCCCCGGGGGTGGGTGCTGCCCCCCCCCCCACAGGGACCCCTTGCCATCCCTGGGGGGTGGGTACTGCCCCCCCCCCAAGGACCCCTCGCCATCCCCGGGGGTGGGTGCTGCCCCCCCCAAGGACCCCTCGCCATCCCCGGGGGTGGGTGCTGCCCCCCCCAAGGACCCCTCACCATCCCCGAGGTTGGGTGCTGTTGCTCCCTCAGCTCTGCAGACCATGCCTCGGCGAGGACGCGGGGATCCCTGGGGTGCAGCGCTGCAGCTCCGGGAAGCCTGGTTTGCATATGATTCAATCATTAACGAGTCAAGGCAAAGGAGCGATTTGTTTGGCTGAGCAGGACGAGGGGGCAGCTTTCGTGGGAGGGAGGCGCTGCAAAGCCTTCGCTTCTCCAAGGAGAGAAGCAAACAAACACTTCCCCCTTTGCAGAAGCTGGTGTGGAAACGACCCAGGGGAGGCTGCAGCTCTGCTCCACGCTCCTGGGTTCTGATAAAGGGTTTTCCCTGAAATTCTCCTGGCCGGGGGCCGAGCCGCCCCCCCAGCTCCCGCCCTGCCTGGCCGGCGTCAAGGCGTCGAGCCCAGCGCTTCTTCCCCGAGGTGTGAGGAGGGAGAGGGCACTGCTCTTCGTCCCACGTGCGGAGAGGTCCCCAGGGGTGCCGGGAGGGCAAAGCCTGGTGGGTCACGTCCTGATGACACCCAGCCGTCCTCAGGCACGGGGCAGCCCCTCCTGGGGCACCCGGAGATCACCCCAACACAGGCAGCAGCTCAGTGGCAGTGCTGCAGTCAGCAAACCCGCGAGAACAACATATTAAGGCAGAGCGCTAAAGAAGAGCACTTGGTTTTCATAGAGTAACACATTTTAACTCTTGCTGGCTTATTCATCATTGGTATATAATATTATTATGTTTTTAACATCGAGAATAAATGCTGCTCATATAAAACAACTCTGCTCTACTGCAACTAAAGCGCCTGAACCAGTCTACATCAGCACAAAAATTGTTTCTTGGTTTCAAGCCAGGGCCGTTTTCACACGTAGTCTTGTTTGTATTTTTACCCGTGGATTACTGTCATCCACTGGTCAGAAACCCCAGGGCTGTCGGTAAGCGATGCAGTTCCAATTCCGGGAGGCAGGGCAGGCCCAGCCTGGGTGTCCTGCCTGGAAGTGCCGGTCGGTGCATGAGAAAGCGGGGCTGCTGCAGCTTCCTTGCGTGCGAGCGAGCACGAGCGCGATCTCGGCTGCGGTTGGGTCGAAGGCGGCGGGGGGGCTGCGCGGCTGGCCCGCGGGAGCTGCTCCCCGCCTGGGATTCCCACGGCGCCGGGCAGGCTTGGATCCGGCGGAGATTTTCAGAAAACCCCGCACTCGAAGCGAGGTTTCAAGCCAAAAACCTGCGGTGACATGACCTGTCAATCAATACACATTCATGACCAAACACAAAAGGCTCAGCTCTTCTTCCCTGGCTCGCGTAAGAAGTAGGGCTCCTTTCAGCCTGCTACAGAAAAAAGCGTTTCACTCCGCGTGCAGGCTGTGTTTGTGGTCACTTGGGCCTACTCTGCAGGAAAAATAAACCCCCAGCGCGTGGGGGGGGCGTATTAGTCACCCCTTTAGTAAGCCAGCCGAAAGCACCTCACGCACCCGCCGAAGGCCGCTCGCTCGGAATCGCTGGCAGACACCAAGCCAGGCGCTGCCGCACCCCGCGGGCACGGCCGGGCGGCCGCAGCGCGCGCCCACGCACGGGCCTCCCGCTGCTCCCTCGCGCAGGATTTCGATCGCAGGCGGCCTCGGGACAGCAGCAGCGGTGCCGGTGCTGCCGTCAGCTGGGCCAGCGGCTCCCCCCAGCCCCCCCCCCCCCGGGCCCAAACCAACTGGGGTTGAGTTCCGAGGCTTTAAGCGTATCTGAAAAACGCCGCGTTAGCCCTTCCCGCGGCTTGTGCGTCGAGGGCAGAGCTGCCCCCCGGCAGCAGAGCAGCCCCGGGGGTTGCATCAGCCCCACGGGTGATGGCAGCCCCCGCGCTGGGGAGGGTCGTGCCCAGGAGACAGGGACATTTGGGGCGCGGGGGGGTGGGGGGGTGTGTGGGCACCCCGGGGCTCAGGGCTGTGCTCGTCGCCAGCGCATCCCCGCTCCCGCCTGCGCAGGGAACCGCGCGCGCTCTGGTGCCCGGCCAGCCCAGGATCGGGCCCCTTCCCGGGCGTCCCCGCCTCGGAGGGCGTTTCAGAGCAAAGCTTCGAGGTTCTCCGCAAACACAGCCACCACGCAGCTAGCTAAAAATCACTTTTGAAAGCAATTTCCTTCCTTTTCAGAAGGAAAGGCGGAGAAGGTGCTGCTCACTTTTCTCCTCTCCACGTACCCAGGAGCCCGGCGGTGCGGAAGGAGCTCCTGTACCCGGGGGGCCAGGGAGTTCTCAGAAAGAAAATGATCCGATGCTCCAGACGACAAGTACATTCTGAAAAAGTGCGAGAAGAAAGAGGAGTGCCAGTGAAAGACAGAGCTCTGAATTTCCACTACGAGATTAAAAATCAAAAGGTCCCCCCAGCCCCTGCTCTGTCAGTTCCTCTGGCTGCAAGAACAAACCCGACCTGGGGCCCAGGGGCAGCACCTCCAGCCACGCTCTGGGCCAGGGCTGCAGCTAAAGTCACAGCCAGTTACTGGACTTTTTTTTTTTTATTAATGCAAACATGGGGCACAACACAAACTTCTATACATCAACAATCACAGTGGAAAGCCAGAAAGGAAATTAAATTGTGATCAGCATCTATTTGGGAACATGTGCCTCACCACTGCCCGTTGTGTGGCAATTTGGACAAGCCCAGCTCACTTTAACATGACTGTGTAGGATGGGTACTTTTAAAAAACACCATTTAGAAACAGCAGAAATGAAAATTCTGGGAAATTGCAAGTTTAGCAAGTATAGCTGAAGTAGAGTTACATCTCTTAAATTTAAGCCAGAATTTGTATGCCTCAGTTTTAAAGCATGAGTAAAAAGGCAGAAAAGAAGCTACAAATTAGATGTTAATGGCTGCAGGAGAACTATCATGAGCTGGAAAAAAGCTAAATAAAATAAACAGCTAACGGACACATTAGCTTTCAGTCCCTGAAATTTTGGAAATAATCAGCCCTAGCGTGTACTCAGCATTACTTCACCTTGGTGAATTATACAGAAGAGCAGTTTCTGAGTTTTACCAGCCCAATTCAACTACAATTTTAAAAAGGTAAGTCAGACAACAAACAGCTGCCGAAGCCGCTCCTCGGTGCCGCGGGCCAGGCTGGGGCTGCCCTTGGAGCAGCTGCCCAGTTCGACAAGAGCCGGGGGCGACCGGCGCTCTCCCGGTCAGGGCCAAACGGGAGCCAGCCCCGGGCGGGAGCAGGAGCTGCCGGGTTTGCTGGACAGCCCGAGCGCCCCGGCAGCGAAACTGAACAGAACGTGTGGCATCAACGACAGGAATAAATAGGGGCTTCCACTGTGCTCAAAGTAAGTCTTCCAGCTCTGCATGTCTTTCGCCCCAGCTACCGGAGGGATTTCATCATCTTTACTTCGATCAGCAGTAACTTGGCTATTGCGAAGTATTTGCATTTGGCTGATGGGAATGAGTCATTCAGGTTGACCTTGAGTGAAATGTGGTGCCTTTCCTGCAGAGCCTTTTAAACTGAGGATGTTTGTCCCCACTCAGGATTCGGCCCCGTGAGCAAAATGGAACATGGGAATATTCTTTCAGGTTATAAATTGTTACTAGGGGAAATTAATTAATACCTTGCCCTGGCCACCATGAACCAGTAGAGGAGAACTTTGCCATGACAACTGCAGCACATGGCTGGCCTCGGGCAGAGGCTGCACAGCCCGTTACCATAAGTGTGAAAGCCTAATGCTGCTTCTACCCTTGGTACAAAGAAGGAATAGAATGAAACGTTTACTTTGGTTTACCCGGGGCTTGTCTATATTAGCCCAGCAGTACCTGGTCCGCCTGTGCTCCGGACAAAATGTGACCTATTTCTCCTCTGCTTCAGTCCCCAAGCCGAAGCTGTCATGCGTGGACTCAGGAGCTCACTTGCCAGCTCCCTGCCAGAAAAATGCATCTGAGAATTTCTGTGCTTTCCCGGAATTCAGGTCTCCCTGATGAAGGGGCTGTGGCTGGCCCATTGCTTAGGGGATGTTTGTAGGGTGCTCCAGATAACCCAGATGCCAAAAGCCACCTGCACCCCAGCAATCTCGCTTCACCCGCGGTGCTGCTGTTCCTCCTGCCCGCACGTGGCACCAGGACCCCAGCTCCAGCCCGAGCCTCGCTGCTGCCCCAGGGCGAAACCTCCTGCTCTGCTGATCCCCGGGACAGGGAGCTGGGGGACAAGCGGGCACTGAGGAGCTGTCACCCCTCCAAGCACTCACCCCGCCGCTGCACAGCTACCACCCTCCGGCTGCAGCTTCGGGCAGACCCACGGAAGCCCCCAGCTGCCCCAGAGTTTGGGGTGAAGTTTTCCTGGCTCGACTCCTCCTGCTGAGCCAGCGTAAGGTAAAGTTCCCAACCTCCAACACTTCCCAGGGCTGGGCTGTGAAACCTCCAGCTCTGGCACGGGCGCTGCCCCGCTGAAGGAAAGCGGCGAAACAAGCACCTCCAGGCAGAGCTGGCTCAGAGACATAATTCAAAACCAGTTTTGTTTGGCTCGAATGTAGCTTACCACAAACGCCAGATTTCCTGGAATAACACCACCTGAATCCAGCAAGGAAAAAAAAAATCAAGGGAAGCCAGGTGATGGGGGCAGGATGCCTTCCTGGTGCGGCACTGGGAGCACTGGCCATACCCCCCCCAGGGGCTCCAGTAAGGAAGGGTGGGTGCCCCACGGCTCTGCCAGCCCCACTGCGGCCCCTGGCATGCCAAACCCCCAGCCCCACTGCGGCCCCCGGCGTGCCAAACCCCCAGCCCCACTGCGGGCCTCAGCAGTGCAAAGCTTCTACTAAAGGAATAAAAAAGAAAAAAGGTATCTTAAGGTGTTCAATGTTCAAAATGGAATAAATTTGGCATTATAGCAGGAGAGGCAGCTCCTACCACCACAGGCGCTGGCTCGGGTGCAGTGCCCAGCCTTTAGCCACAGTCGTGCCCGAGCACGGTCGCTCCCCCCAGCACAGCCGCGTTCCCACGTGGCATTTGGCCAGACTCTGACTCTTCTCCATAATGCAGCATATTGATATAATAAACGATATACATATACAATAAGATATATATATAAAAAAAAAAAAAAACAGCTGAACAATCAACCGCGATTATACTGCACGGACCTTTTGCAGCCAACTTCTATAAGGCAGAAGTTCAAATTTTTCCACCGCTGCCTTGAGGAGGCGATGGACAAGTCTCTCTGGCTCCTCAAACCCGTATGGTTCAGGGTGTCAGGGAGTAAATGGCAGGCTTGGGAAGTTCGAAACCCCCGCAGCATCGCAAGGACTGGAACCCGCCGCCGGAGGAGGGGGGGGCTGTGCTCGGGGGGTGGGAGAGGGGCCGAGCGGCTCCGGGCTGGCGGTGGCAGCGAGCCTGGGGGCCAGCCCCGTGCTGGGCGGGAGAGCAGGCTTTGATGTACTGCTGTGTGCAAAGAAGCGGCACGTATAAAGAGCAGAGAAACCCCAAATTAAGCTACTCCCACCTGTGTATCTTCCGCCCGCAATTCTGCTTCTGCGCCCGCAGCGCCCGGGCGAGCCTGCAGAGTAACGGCTCGTGGGGGGCGGCGTTTGCATAAAAGGGCTTCATAACACACATCCCGGAGAGGGTCGCTCCCCTTAGCACTTTGCCATCTGTTATTCGGAATTGTACTAATTATACACAGGGCCTGAAAAAGAGAAAAGACATGAAATTGCTTCAATTATTCAATTATTCTTTTTTCTGGGAGGAGTAGATCTTCATTAATAATGTATGTTTCAGGAAGTCCAACGGAAAGATTTCTTTTGCTCCCCCAAACCTACAAAGCCCTTTTTTCAACTTCCACCTCCCAAGAAGAGGAGGAGGAAGGGGCCTTTGCTGCTCTTGGCTGTTGCACAGAAACTTCACCCCAGAGCCTTCCTCCTCCTCCTCCTCCCTCTCCCAGAAGCCCAGCCCAGCGGCGAGGCGGGAGGGAGGCGGGTGAGACCCAGCTTGGGCTCTGCCACCCCGAGCCCCCCGGATTGCTGCGTGCAGGGGCTCCTTCCCCACACAGCCACAGACAGCGTTAGTGTTTCTCTGAAGCACAACACGCGTTTTACTTAAAATGCAAAATTTTGTTGGATTTATACAAAGCAACATACAAAAACTATGTAGCATATGCTTATAAATGTACTTATTTTATAAAGCACCAATGACATCCGATTGCAATTAGGGCTTGGTGAATAAGCCCAGTAGAAAAGGGTCAAAGTTAAATACAAGGTCATGATACACACTAGCAAAGGCTGAATACCACGATGATTATTCTTAAACAGGAGAAATAAGTGTGGTTCATCTTCTAAAAATACCTTTTTTTTCTTCCCTCCCACTTCATTGTGATGTACTTTAAGATTAGCAAATACTAACCTTATTAATATCTGGGATATAAAAAGGTGCTCTAGCTTTTCTCGAAAGACAAGGCTGATAAATCAGCTGCTATTAAGCATTACAGAAGCTGCTTTAAAATTTCCCACATGGCTGATAAATTATACTGGCTTCTCATTTACCAGCTTTTAAATATTTTGTTCATGCGGGCAACTGCTGCTGCACTGAAGAATAAGAAGGGGCTGAATAAACAGAGCGTTTCTTCTTCCGCACCGCAGTAAAGCTTCAAAGAACCGATGAAAGAGCAATAAGGCCCCAACCCCCCCAAAAGGCACCTGCTGCTGCCCCACGGCAGGGGGGTGCGGGGGAGCTGGTGTGGGCAGGCAGGGCCCCCGCCCCGCTGCTGAAGCGACCCCCCAGGGCAGACATATGCTCTGCACGAGCAGCGAGTAACTAACTGCCCCCAGCCCCGGGGGGGTCCCTCCATCCCGCACATGGAGGGGACAAGGGCCGGGCGGGGGGTCCCTGCAGGGCTCTGCCCAGGGCCACCGTGCTCCGGCACGGGCGGGGGGTCACCCAACCCGCGGCACAGGCAGGGAAGGAGGGCAGGACACAATCCTTGTCGAGCCCGAAACGGGCTCTCCCGCCGGGAGAAAAAAAAAAAAAAAGAAAAAAAATCCACAGTGAGGCACAAATACTTCAAAGACATTTGAAAACTTTCTTGTAATTGTTATAGTTAAAATATTCTTAATGTGGCTTCAGTGGTTTTAGATTCTTGTTGCAGTTTAACATCTCCATACATACTGCACAGATTCACTTAGTTTCTGAGCGCAGTTTTCTAAGCCTCGGTTAATTTGAGGCCAGAGACTTAGCAAAGCCCTCGGTCTCTTGAGCTGGCATCTGTACCTACCCTGTGCTCCCGCAAGCCCATCAGCAAGGCGCTCCCGGATCAAAGGGTGTCTCTGCAGCAGCCCCTGCCCTTGCCAGCACAGAGCGAGCCGCGTGTCCGGGGACGCCGCGCAGCTCCGGCTGGAGCCGTGCTGGGGTCTGCAGGGAGCACCCAGCCCGCAGCTCCTGCCCAAATGGAACAAACCCAACCAGTTCAGCGGTTTATTCCTCCCGAGAGAGGCTTTGAAGCGGCTTCTGTGGGGCGGTTAATGAAGGTAATGAATATGCTGAGCAGCACCAGTGTGACCAACAATTTGCCAACAGGGAACAACTTAAAGATACTAGAAAACCAAAAATATTTGCCAAGCTGTGTTTTTCGGGGAGTTTTTTTGTTTGTTTTTTAAACCAGTATAGTACTTCAGCACAAAGTTAAGGACTCAAACTGATAACGGGGGAAACCCTAACTGGGGGGAGATGCTTTATTCCCTCCTCTGATCACCTGCAAGTGTGGATTAATTTTGCTGTCCCCGCGTGGGCCTACGGCTGTATCGGGTTTATACGGGCGATGGGGAGCTGGAGTCGCACTCTTGGGCGTCCTCGGGGGGGTTGATGGAGAGAAACGGGGGAGCCGTGGTGGGAGGCCGATGCCGGGGCCCCGGGACGTGCAGCCGAGGGCTGGGGGGAGCAGGGGGTGCGAGCACGGCGTGCTACACGTGGGGGGGCCTGAGGCTGCCGGTGCTGTGGGGGGCTTTGGCAGGGCAGAGCCCTGGCACGTCCTCCCCACTCGGGAAGCTGCTGGCGAAGCCACGCCGTGACAAGGGCGAGGCTGAGCTTTGCCTTTTGCTATCAAACACCAAATTTCCTTTCAGTCTCTAAGGGTAGATGGGACAGAGCCTTCCCTTGGAAGGGCTCTGGGTAAGAGTTGCTTACTGCAGCTTCAGCCTCTCCTGCCAGAGGCACTGATGTTGCCATTTTCACTGTCTCATTTTGTGCCTCACCAAGCATTTCTAACTCAAAAAGTCTATTTTAGGAACTTAATCAAAAGCATATGCAGTCCAATCAATCATGAATCCATATTGAGGTGCTGGTGGTTAAAAGACATTTACTTCTTGTTCCAAGCAGAGTCCTATAAAAACACGCACAGGGAGGCTGCTGGTAATACTGTTGGCATTTTTGCTTGGAACCTAGGTTTTCCTACTGCCTTACAGGTATAAAGCTTTTTCTAAAGGTAAGAAGGATCACTGCTAGAGGTGCCTTTTGGCTCTGTTGCTCTCACTGCCAAGACCTTCACCGCTTTAGCTCCTCCATGCCTGCCTGGTCAGATTCTCCACTAATTTAAGCGCTTAGCCTTAAGGCACAGCTACACGTCCTCCTCCACGGCCCCCCCAGGCCCCTTCCTGGCCAACAACCATCCTGCCTCCCCTGCCAGGCCTTTCCCAACGCCTGCCATGAGCGTTTCTCTGAAGAACCAGGGGAAATGCCGGGTCCTGCCCTCCCAGGCTTTGCCAGGAGTGGCAGGCACACGCCGCGCTGCGCCTGCCTCGGCCAGGGGGGACCGACAGCCCTGCTCGGGGTGCCAAGGTGGGGGTAGCGGTGCCCCTCAGCCCCCCCCGCTGCTCCCCGATGTGACCCGAAATACTCTCTGTAGAAAGTCAGACCAACAGTTGTGTTACTGAGGCAAACCCCCAAGCCCCTGTCTCCTCAGGAACACTAAGCTGCTGTTAATTAATCCCAAACGAGGGAGAAATAAAACTCCCTTTGGGATGCCTGCTGGCAGCAGAGGGGAGCCCAGCGCGGTGGGTGGGAGCCGGGACCTGCCGGCAGCGTTACGGAGCACAGCGCGAGAGCTAACCGTCCCCAACACGCTGCTTGCTCGCCCGAGCACCGGCGTGTCCCGAGGGTGCTCCGCGCTGCCGAGCCGGGGTCACGCGCGACGCTTTTTAATTCCAAGGGCGGGTTCAGCAGCAGAGTCGGGGAACGCTCCTGCAGAGACCCCCACCCCGGGCTCCTGTCCCCGTCTCCCGGGGCGAGCAGGAGCCCTGGCCCAGCCCCGCTCCCCGCTGGTCTCCATCCCCATCGCAAGCCTCAGCGTCCGTCACTGGTGAGACACCTACCCAACCCCTCCTCCTTCCCTCAGCAGCCGCAGCCAGGCATTACTAAGCATTGACATCAGCGGTAACAGCAGAAATAAACCAACATCTCCCTGGGCTCAGTCCTTGTTTGCTATAGCCACGGTGTGTGCTGGAGCCAACTTGTTATTCCTGTCTGAAAACCGGGATATTTCAGTGACAAAAAGCCCATTACATTGGAATCAAAGACAAGTTTAATTTTTATATTCACCATAATGAAGATGAAAGAACATACCAGTCATTCCATATACGTTCCACCTAAGCAGGCTGCACACGCACAGAAAAAAAAAAAAGAAAACAAAAAAACACAAATAACAACAGAATTATCGAAGATTCAGTGTCATTTGTGCAAAAGAAAACAGCAAGATGCTAGAAGCACCTGTTTGTGGTGTGCTGTGATCAGTTTAAAACCAACAACGAACCAGTGTGTGCTTTCATTATTCAAAGTTTTTAGGGTGTATATTTAATACAGAAAACATTTATATAGAGGATATTTGTCTAAGACTGACAGCTGAATTGTTTTTCAAGCCTACAAAGCTACTAAACTAATACTATTTTTAAAAATTCATGTGTAAAAACCATTAAACCGTTTTAAGGATAATTAGAACACATAACACTTAGCTTATTTGGTAAGTAGAGCATGAACCATGCAGCAGTGCTACTGTAAGGCTAGGACGTTCACAGTCTTCCTTTACCTGATGAATATCCAGTGCTGGTTTGTTACACTATTTCCTTCTAGTATAGGGATCAAAGGAAGTGATTACCGAGTAAGACAGATGCTTTTTTTTTTTTTTTTTTTTCAAAAAAACCCAAACCAAACAAACCCCAAACCCCCAAACTTTTTCACTGTTACAGCCACCTCACCCAGTTTTCAAGCGCTTCCCTGGAGCTGTGCTGGAGAGGGACAACTGCCCAAGCCCAGCGGCCGCGCGCCACGGGCAGAGGTTTCACAAGCTGCCTTGGACTTCATGAAGTTGGGTCCCTCCGCCTCCGCTCGCCCCATCACCCAACGGCAGCAGCGGGACCTCGCCGGCGCGTCCCACGGGACGAGGCGGGGGCCCACGGCCACCGAAAACCTCCCGTGTGCGAACAGCGACCTTGCCCATCTGCACAAGCCTGTGACACAAAGACATCACGACAGAAGAGACGAGAAGCCACCAAGCCAAGATGTGAAGACCCACACGCGGTGCTGAGCCGGCCCTTGGCGAGCCCAGGTAGCGCACGGGCAGGGTCGGGCACGCCAACCCTTCTGGTCTTGGCCAGGAGAGAAATCCCAGGGCAGCCCCAGCCGTTCACGGGGCTCTGAGCCCAGGCAACAGCACTGGAAGAATACTTAGGTCAGAGTTAGAGTGGTTTTCCTGCCAGAGAAGATGAGAAACGTGGCAATCCAGACACTGCAGGGCAACACAAGGAAGACGGCAATCACGCCCAAAACCTCACAGAGCTCCTATTCTCCCCCGCACCCAGCGAACGCCAGCCCGGCGTACCAGAGCAACATTCCTGACTCACAGATTCTCATTTAACCACTCAACGTATCTGTTTAACAGCCGGTGCCCCACAGCTAAATTGACCGGACTCAAGACAAACGTCATGGCCCCGTGAAAGGCGTCCTGGGCGTGGTCATGCGTGACGGGCACGCCCGCGGCCCGGAGCCGCTCGGCGTACATGGCTCCGTCGTCCCGCAAGACGTCGTGCTCGCAGGTGAGGATGTAGGAGAGGGGCAGCCCGCGGAGCCGGGCATCGCTCGCCAGCAGCGGGGCCGCCCGCACGTCCAGGAGCCCCGGGTACTTCTGCACGAGCTCGGAGCTCCCGTAGCTGGGGCCGGCGTAAACGTGATCCTTCTTCAGCTCTTCAGGCAGCAAATTGCTCCAGTTTACAAACTGAAATAAGTGGCTGGCTTCAGCTGGGACATGCCTGTTGGAGGCTATCGCTTCCCACAGAGATGGATCAGAGGCGAAATATTCACTCCAGAACCTGGCCATAAGCAGCTTGGATAAGAGGGGCTTGTTTTCATTTGCTTGGTAAGATGGTAAATTCAGGTCAAGGGCTTGAAGAGCAGGGTAAATCAAAGCTTGGGCTTTGAGTTTAGTTTTGACTTCAGAGTCTTCCAACAGCTGTAGAATAGAAATCATGACAAAAAGTCAGTTAAAAAGTGTTGGCTCTCCCACACCGACAGAAGATCTTAAAAGTAAGGGATTAACACACACGTTTTACAACATAAGCGAAATAAGATTTTCAATAAAACCAGGATAGACTATTTTAAAGAAATTTTAAATTCATAGGCAGGTCACCTAGAACAGTATGTGGTATTAAAAACACTCAAATGTAATTTCACTTTATTTCTTAGGTTGAAGGATAATGCTATTTGGGAAACACTCTTTTTGAAGCATTGATGCTTTCTGAAGTAGTAACAAATGTTTTTTCTGTAACTGCAGAAAATTTCTATTCTTATGGCTTGGAAATTGCAGGTTTCTGAGGCTCCTTTAACAATTTCACACAATTCAGAGCTTAACCATCTGTTTGGGTTTTTTTAACCTGGAGGTGTTAGAACTCAAACAACTATGATTTCGTGCATTTTAGACACGTGAAAAATAAAATGTGATGAATTGAACACTGGCATTTCTTCGATATCATCTTTTTTCCCTCTCCTCACTAATAAATTCCTGCCTTCTCCCTCCTCTTCTGCCCTCAGTGTCCACAGCAAGTTCACAACCTTTTCAAGTGAGATTCATTGCAATCCAAGTAACATCACACTGACTTTATTTAATAAATCTGAGCGAGAAGTGCAAAAGTCACCAAAACTGTGTGTGATCAAGTGACACTGGAACATTTAGTCTTTTTTTTTTTTTTTCTCTGCTATTTACATATATGTGAGTTAAATTGCTAAAATTCCCTTTTCAAACAATATACCTAAAACAGTCAGAATGTGCTTAAGGATAGAGTGCTCTGTGCCCTAATTATAGGGCAGAGAGCCTTTTTTTAGGCTCTGTAAAGGTTTGGAGGACATCCTAGCATCAAAGCTGCTCCGATGCCATTAAATGGCTCAAGTATATTTGCTTGCCCGAGGCTCGGAGCCCTCGCCAGCAGAGTCCCGTGTGACATCCTGCGCCCACGGGAGACACGTGGGGCGAGCTCTTGCTTTGAGCAGAGGTTTCTGTTATTCTTCTGTAAGCGTTCATGAAGCGACCAAACAAAAAATTGAGCTAGCAAAGCAGCTTTGGGGGTTTTTTACCTGTTGTGCCACAGCTGCAGCTAAATTGCCACCTGCACTGTCTCCTGCAACACAGACCCGATCCGGGTCCACCCCATACTGGGAGAGGACGCTGCTCTGGAGGAAGAATTTCGTTACCGAGTACACATCTTCAAACTGAACGGGAAAATGGTATTTAGGTGCCAACCTGTAACTGTTAGAGGCAAGCAGAAGCGTGTTACTTCCTGCTATTAATAAGAGAAAGGCTTGCTAACGTCTGCCCTAGTTGGTGAATGTTTATTATTTTCTGTGCCCGGAGAAATGGGAACTATCTGTCTGTCACGGAGGGTCAAATATTTTATTCCCCACCCAACTTCATAAAGCAAAATCCAAAATAACCACCAACCACAATTTACCACTGCAACCTTGACAGCTTTTGTTTACAAATACTTAAAGCTAACAGGAAAGCACACAATCATAAAAGAAATTGCAAAATTAAATTAACTGAAATAAATTAATTTATTCCAAGCCCTCATCCCACCTGGAAGGAGAATCTCTCTTACTTGGCTGACACCACGACAGCATTTAAGCTGTTTGAAGTCCACCTTGCCAGATGATCATAGGATCTCATGCCTGAAGTGAGAGGAGTCACTTAGAATATACTCCAGTACATTTGAGGACAGACACATATACAACGGCATTGTCCCTCCTTGCAGAAGCTTTCAGGTGACTTTCCAAAACCTCCACCTGGTTTTTACTGGCGAAATACCAGTCCCCAGACCCTCTCTGTGGCAACTCCCATAAAACAACAGGCTGGGCTTCGCGCGGGCCGTGGGGATCGCCCCGGTCCTGGCCGAGGAGCGCTTACCTGCCTGTCCGAGGCACCATCCTCCGCCGTGGAAGTAGAGCACCGCCCTTCGCAGCCCATCAGCCGCCCTTCTGGGCAGGTACAGGCGGACGGCCACGTTGCTGAACTCCGTGTCCGTCACGGTGACGTTTTCATCGGACGTGGGTGCGACGTACTCGGCCGCCGTGATCAGCATCAGAGCTTCCATGTAGTGCACCAGACCCAGCTGCTCAGCGGCCCCAGCCTAAAGCCCAAGGCAAGGGAAAACAGAATTTTAAACGCGGCCTTAGCTGCTCTCGGAGATTAATTTCCCACAGAGCCGGCCGATACCCCGCACAAGTCTCACGCCGCTGTGGCAGTGGCCAAGCCAGAAGCTGCGGATCCGGAGGAGCCACCGTCTCGCATCATCGCGCTGCCCAACTGCCCGGCGCTTCCCGGGCGGGCGGCGGCAGCCCCGGGGACACCACCGCTTCTAGGGCAGCGCCTGGAAGCACGGGCAGAGAGGGGAACAGGGACGCAAGGAGCCGCGGAGGAGAGCGGAGTCAGCCCGAAACCTCCCGCCACCCAGCACCAGGGGCTGCTCGGGGACTCATCTTTCCAGTTACCACAAAACCAAGTAACAGCTGCTCCTGCGACCAACTCCAGAAGCGAAAGCAGCCAAGAAGTTTCAGGATGCTGGGGACACGGGTGGCACAAATACAAGGATATAGCAATTCGACTTCGAGCTGCAAAGTTATCTTTAATGATCGGTTCCATCCCAATAGCTGAAGAGCATTGCTTGGAGCTGAGTACCCTTACATTATCAAAAGGAAATATTTTCTCTACTTCGAGATATTAAAAAGGCAGAAATATATTTTTGCCACGTTACCACAGTTCAGCTCTGTTTAATTTCTTCAGTTTACAGGTAACAATTCCATTAGTTACATACCTCTACGTTTTTCTAGATAACGAAGAAGCGCTCCTACCGAATAGCAGAACAAGAGTTGGGTTGTGTTTATTGTCCGTTCCACATGAGCAGCAGATGAGACAAAATTTCACTGTGCCACGTGCTGCTACACCTTCTGAGGCTTTTTCCTGCTCCGTCATCCTCGAGGAGGATCCAGCTCTGAGCCACACAACACCCTCCCCCTTAGCCGGGTTGGATATTTCACAGCCAAAAGCTCAAACTAACCCTGCCACCAACGTGCCAATTCCCACCAGCCCTCTGCCAGTGAGGCAGTTCCCTGTTAAATGGACGGACAGACGGACAGCTCTGGTGCGGCATCACCGGGGCTGCCCAGCGCCGGCTCCGCTCCCCCCGGCAGCACCAGCAGCCCCCCGGCCCTGGCAGAGCCGCACAAAGGGCCGGGAAAACTTCCCCAATGGGCTCCACAGAAATCCCCTGATGGAAGAGAAGCGATGTGGTTCAGGGAGTTCACCACCCAGGAATCGCCAGCTTTTAATCCTGTCAAAGAAGCGGCCTTTGAAATGCATGTTTTAAATATTTATTATGAAATTCTGTGGGTTTAAATTAGATTATAGTTATTCTAAAATGCCAAATAAAATGAAAACGAAAACCAAACCCCAGGCAAGTAAACCCACAGGTGAAATGCAAGCTCCAAAGATTAATACTGGGCAGCTTTGTCTCTCTGACACTGTGGCAGATTAAAGCATTTCAGAATCCCTTTTGCTCAGAGGCTATTTTAAACCTTGAACATAAAACTTCTTTTAAAAATTCTGTTAGCTTCCCTTATACTGAGTCTTTGGTACACAAGAGCGAACCCAAGAGAAAACCTTTCCAAAGGCACTTGCGACGGACTGTGCTAGAAACGCAGATCCCGACGACTCCTTCCCAAACCAGCAGCGGTCCGAGGGAGGGTCGCGCTTCCTCACAGCTGCCTGGGGGGAACTGCCACAAGTGAAAACGTGACCAGTGTTTGCTTATACAGAAACCTCAGGGGCTTCTTCCCCCCCCCTTTTTTTTTTTCCTCTTACATTGGATTAAACTGTGTTTAAAGAAACTTACTTCTCACATGGCTTTTAAGATATTATAAATGTACTCTAAAAACACATTAAAAATTTGTAACAGACAACAAAATGACATAAAAGAATAACGTCACAATGACTGAGAGGAAAACTAAAGCCTTCATTTTCTATATTGTGAAAGGCAGTGTGAATACCTATTTACACAAAACTGCAGCCACGTTAAAGCCTGACTGTGGGCAGAGCGGGATCTCCGTCACGCGAGACGGCGGCAGTACGAGGAGCCCATCTCACGCGGCCCCTTACGCACCGCACGCTACAGCAACGGGCTGCTGGGGCTGGGAAGTGAAAATAGGGTGGACGGCTTCACGGGTGGGGAGCACGACATTATCTAACTCCTACTGATAGATAAAGGAATAGCTGGGAGGGGTTGGGGGCTGGGGAAGTGTGTGAGGTTTATTTTGTTTGCTTTGTTAGATGATAGAAAGGTGTCAAGAACACAACTACAAATTTGCTTGAAAGCCATTTGCTATCTGACCTGCCGACAGTGACCTAAGAGCTTAGAGTTCTAGTTCATTTCAAGCAAAATTAGAGGAAATTCTGAACTAATTTGTGTATTAGTTTTCAGTCCAATGTGCACTGCTCTTGTGCGCGGTCTAGTTAAACACCCAAAATAAAAACTGACACTCTATGATAATAAAAGCACATTTCTAGATTTCAGGCCACTGTACAATTCTCTGAGCAGGCATAAACAGTCCTGTAATTGCACCAACATAACTTTGATCAGAACGCTCAGTTTGGAAGATAACTGAATTTTACAACAGGCCGACGTTCATTAATCTGATTGGAACTTTTCAGTAAAGCAAACACTCTCCTGACTGGTACAGGCACTGTGTTATCCCCTGCTCAGAAAGGGAATTGCCCAACAGCACCATTGGGGTTGCTGGTTTTTGCACCCTCAGCGTTTCCCGCGGGTAAGGTGCAGGCACGGTGCTGCAGCGAGCGAGCTCCTGCCATCGCCACCAGCCCCAGCACACAGCCCGGCTTCCCACACCACTTCTGGCTCCTCACATCACGGCAGAAGCGATTAAATAATATAACTAAGTTCTTGCATGTCATCTGAAAACAGATTAACCTCAAAGGAGGTTTGAGTCTAATGAGAAATAAAATAGCCCAGCCTGCTGTGGAAGCTGTCAGAAGTTTAGCTTTCCAAGAGATGATTTATTCTTATTATTAAATTATTATCCTATTTATAGGAAGAATGTAAAACAGACACAGAACCCCACACACTGCAACTTGAAAGGCGTAGCACCTGGTATTCAGGGTTTGGTGTTGTAAATCACACAATCTGACCCTGCTTGTTTTGCTTTTTGTAGCTTTTTTTTTTGTCCCTTTAAATGACATTTAAATCAACTATTTAATCATCTTCTACATACAACCTACTCCTTTACAGGTTAGAAGAGACGAGACTACAGCTGAGACCTTACTGGCAGTACTCGACAGTGGCTGCCACCGTGTTCAGAGCCACCTCTGAAGGGTCGGACCGGGTGCCGCCGGGCGCCCCGCCGGACTCCGCGGTGGGACGGGGCGGTAGCGGGCACGCTGTGCCCGAGGAGACCACAGGCCCCTGACATAAGCTCAGTGAGGCACATACGTACACATGCCAAAACTCCATCGTTTCATCCACAGTGACTGCACCATTCACAAATAATTCTCAGCTGTTGTATTTTCCATGACGATTAGCATCTTGAAAAAAAATAGATCTATAGGTCAAAGCGAGTCCTGCTGTAATTCCACTGGGCTTGTGAAACTCTCCCACGTCGGGAGGAATTCCCTCAGCTTCAGGACTGAGGCTTTTCAATGCTTTTCAAAGCTGTTTTTTCCACAAGTGGGCATTTTACATTGTGGAAAACCACTGGTCTACTGTCCATGGTTTCAAGGCCATTATCATATAAAAACAAAAGGAAATCATACCCTCATCTGAAAAGTCTCACTGTCCCCGATCTGCGATTACTGCGTGCTAGAGGGTAAGAGGAAAACCAACCATGTTGGGGTTTTGTGTGTTCCTTGTGCTTTGGAAAGCACTTCCCACAGTCACTACCTCCGTTTTCCGTAAGGGGAGCACGGCAGCAAGGACAAACCCCCCCCCAAAACGTACGGCCGCGGGGGGAGCCCCGCCGTGCCGAGCGCCTGGCACCGCTTGGAGCGGCTCCTTTCCCCAACCCCAGCCAACGCCAGGAGGGAAGCGCTGGGAGGATTTCACAGACCTGCCGCCAGGAAAGCGCTCCGCTAGGAAGAAAGATGCCGTGTTGCTTTTTTACACTTGCTTCATGCATCTTACCTTAGACTGCGTGCACATGGTGCTTCCTGAAAATACACAAATTTGCGCTTAAGCCCCACAGAAACTGGCCAGTTTATTCTTAGAGGCTATTCCCCAGCTAGACAGCACGTAGACATGAGACATTATAACACACATGAACGGAGACATTCCCATCCTCCCTTCCACAATGAGACGGGTACAAATGGACTCTTCGGCCGGCTGCAGGCAGGGCAGCAGTACTTCCCTTTTTTCAAACCAATATCAGGGAGTCAGAAAGATTAAAATAGGGTCAGCTCTGCAAATTTACACTTACTATTAAATGATTATGAAATGTTGCCCTATAACTGGATGACCATTCAGGACGTCCTTAGGGCACTTCAGAGCCATCTCCAACCTCACTGGCACCGGCGCTGCTCCAGGGAGGCTGAGCTTCAGCAGAGCCCCTCGGGATCACGGTTCTGCCTCGGATTAGAGCACAGCTACGAAACTCTCTTGCCCGGCACCGCTGGTGCTGCCGATGGACCGCGGCCTCCCCGGGCACCAGCTCCCTGCTAAAGGGAGCACACGCCGTCCTCCAGCGCCGGCAGCCAGCGCTTCTGCTGGCTGAGCACCGCCGTGCCGAGGGCTCCGGCTCCGGCCGAGCTGCCCCGGGGGAAGGGTTATCTCTGCACGTACCCCCCCGGCAGCCTGCCCCCCAAAGGAGATTTAGGAGGGGGAGAAGCGAGGCAGCACCTCAGAAGCGCAGACTACAGTTTCTCTCTCCCCACTTCTCCATCTCCCACCACTCAGACCATCAAAACAAAGAAGCAAGCAGCAAAGGGTTCATGAAGAAACACACACAAAAAAAAAAAAAATCACACCCCCCCCCCCCGCTCCTTCTCCTGGCGGGACAGCCCTAACGAGGGGCCTCTGCTGCAAGCAAAGGCTGGCTGACACGGGGACGGCTCTGGAGAGCGACGCTGCCCAGAGGTGTGGTGTTCAGGGGCCATCCCAAGAGAACGGGCACCCTTGCTTCCACCAGAAAAATCACGAAAGAGGTGGCTACCGCAGACTTCTGAAAATCACACCCACTGAAACAGAAAAGGGAAAATCCCAAACTCGGGCGCTTTGGAGCAAACAGCGCGGGTGTTTGTGCTTGCACCAGACAAGTCTTTCAGCGGCATCCCTCAAGCAAAATTAGAAACCTCTCTCCTGGCTCCTTAGACCCTCCTTCCAATACATTCTATAGCGGATAAAAAAAGCAGTTTCAAAATGTTGTAGCCACACAGAAAGATGCCTTGCAACACTCAGCCCCGCACCCACAAAAATACCCTTCATCTTTGACCTTGTTTTTAGATTTCAGTTGCTGCTGCAGCCACTGTTGCATATTAAGTACAGGCAGGATTGAAAACAGCTCCCCGGTTAATGTACTTCAGAGGTGGGAACTACAGCACTGTTATTTATGCATGGTGTGCAGCCCCCCAGATTATTTACGTATGTTTGAAATGGCTGTATAGCATGACTGAAATGAAGTCAGGGATGTAGTATGTATAAAAATAGCATGGGAAGACCTCAGGACTGCATTGCCAGTAAATATCACCCTACAACTACAGACAGGCTTTAATCTCACTGCCTTTCCAGTCTGCAACATACTCTTCTGTACTGCTTAGCTAGATACCATTTTTTGGTAGGGAAGACTACAGTGGTATTAAAAAAAAGTTTTTAATAGCTTAATTTATAGATGCTCTAGCATTATCAGCCCTATAATTGGCTTTGTGTAGTTTTTAGGATCATTCTGTCAAGCGGATTTCTAGGAAACCACAAAAAGCAATAGCATTTAAGGAGCGCTCTAGTTTTCCCTTCTCTGACACCCAATAAAATACTTCTGAGGAAGCTTTATATACAAGTTCGTGAGAAACAGGAAAAACTCAGGGAGCAGTGCTTCACCTGCAAAGGATCGTAAAGATTTTGCCCTTGCGTATCCATATTCAATATCACATTTCCAGTTACTCTAAATATCCTTTTTCAAGACTGCACAGTTAAATCTTTCCTAAATTTCTTTGTAGTCATAGCTACAGTAAGTTTAATGGTTAATCTCAGACACTACTGTCCTTCACGTAGTATATTACCATATATACACATATTACGTATGCATATATGACACGTACATGCTGCCATGGCTCTGTGAGCTGCAGAGGCACTCAGGACACCCTCTGCTCCGTAGCGGTCTCTCCCGGAGGCCAGCCCTGCCCCAAACTCACCAGGTGCCCGATGGCCCTGAAGCTAGCCGAGATGAACATCACTTTCCAGGGCTCCCCCATGTCCTCGGGGATGGGGGTGTAGATGTAGTAAGCGACGAGGGCAGAGGCGAGGAAGAGGCACAGCAGCCTGGCTCCCATGTCTGGGGGTGCACCTCCTCCCAGACTGACCGGGCTGCACGCTCTTGCTGGCTTTTAACAGCCACGAGCCAGCACACACGCACGGGGCAAAGTTAATCTGTGTTTTGCTTGGGTCCTGGCCAGGAGGTGATTTCTCATCAGATCGCCCAGGGCAGAGGTTACTCCAGCTCCCTCCCGAGAAGAAAATATTTCCTCAGCAAGGCATTCAGCCACTCAGGGCTGACCGAGCCGGCACTTCAACCCCAGATTAAACATCGAGGCTCCTACCCCACCATCACACCCTTTCTGGCATTTGGCAACAGCAGCCACGAGGAGGGCTTGGGAGGAAAGAGGCGGTTGAAAAATAAGGAACAGAATGGGGCTTGTGAACCGAGGGCTGCCACAAAGCATGCGGAAAGATGTACTGAATATTCAGGAGCTATTTGCTGCTTCACAAGGCAGCCGTACAAACAGGGCCCAGCCGACAGGCGCCCAGCAGGATCAGGCCACGGCAGCGCAGGACCCACCATCGCCGCTCGGGCAGGGCAAGCGCCCTCCTGCTCTGGCAAATCGCACCCTTCAGCTTGCACCAGCACACAGAAACAGTTGTGCAATCATCGGCTTGACAGAAAAAAAAAACCCAAGCAAAACAACTTCTACAGGGCAAGGCTCCTCGTTAATATTTGAAAGGTAACATTTAATTGCCACAGTTCTCAGGATTAAGAGATTTCTACGCATCTCTGAGGCAACTAACACTACAAGCACAGCCACACGCACAGAAAGAGGGGTAAAAACAATGGCTGCAGCACCCAGAACCCTGCCTTAGAGATAAACTGAAGAGGTTAAAAGCTCAATTAAAATTTGAGTTATTTCTGTTGCTAAAATCTTACCAACTGCAAAGCAGCGCTGCCCCGTGTTCTCTCAGCCTGAGCAGCCCCTGGGGACGGAGCACCCTTTGGAGGACCAGAGAGCACAAAGCATCACAGAAGACCGAAAGCCGAACTGTGCGTCACCAGCCCAAGTGCAGAGTAGGACTAGGCCCTGGTCAAGCTTGCAAATTTTTTCTTTATATAAGCTCTTGTTTAAGTATTGTCTATACTATTCTCCAAAATATTCAAGTGTGTTAAAAACCCAGCTGTGCCCGGGACGGGACACGCCGTCCTCCCGCTGCCCAAGAGCGGGTCAGAGCCCGACGTTCTTGACCCCACGCCAACAGAACCGAGGGGACACGCACCGCCGGGTGCTGGGGGGGGGGGGGGGTACCGCTGGGTGCTGGGGGGCACCGCCGGGTGCTGGGGGGGGGCACTGCTCGGTGCTGGGGTGGGGGGGCACCGCCGGGTGCTGGGGGGCACCGCCGGGTGCTGGGGGGGGGCACCGCTCAGTGCTGGGGTGGGGGGGCACCGCCGGGTGCTGGGGGGGGGGGGGCACCGCTGGGTGCTGGGGGGCACTGCTCAGTGCTGGGGGGGGGGGGCACCGCCGGGTGCTGGGGGGCACTGCTCAGTGCTGGGGGGGGGGGGGGCACCGCTGGGTGCTGGGGGGGGGCACTGCTCGGTGCTGGGGGGGGGGGGGGTACCGCTGGGTGCTGGGGGGCACCGCCGGGTGCTGGGGGGGGGGGGCACCGCTGGGTGCTGGGGGGCACCGCCGGGTGCTGGGGGGGGGGGGCACCGCCGGGTGCTGGGGTGGGGGGGGGGGGGACACCGCTGGGTGCTGGGGGGGGCATCACCGGGTGCTGGGGGGGCCGAATCCGGCCCGGCGGGGGGGAGGGTGCCTTGGCCCCTCGCCCCAGGTGCGAGCAGCAGCAGGGCTGAGCCTGCGCTCCCTGCACACCCCCCCAACCCCCCCAGCACGTGTGTACATGCAGCTCAAACCCCATCTTCTCTCCTCCGCAGCTCAGATCACCCGAGTCCCAGGGGCTAGCTTCGGAGGTGGCAAAACGCAGATAAAGGAGCCGGGTTTCAGGCAACAAGGGAGGAGAAGGCCCAGCCTGGTGAAGAGGAATGGAGAAGGTGGAGAAGGAGCCCTGTGCTCCCTCTGCCCTCCCCAGCAGCCACGAGAGCTCCCGGGACAGTTTGCTCTGCGCGGCTGCCGCTCGCTGTTTCGGCACGGGCAAACAGCATGGAGGAAGACGTGGCCAGGCCTGGAACTCCCACAAAACTGGTCTATTTATTCTGTTGCATTTAAGGATTGGTTCACTCTCTCCTCCCGCGCCAACCTCCGGCTGGAGCCGGGCTGTGCAGTTACGGCCCGTACCTCTCCTGAGGCAAGAGCTCGCAGTGCTCAGCCCCCAGCACCAACATCTGCCCCCTCCTGCCCCCAGCAAACCGCCGCAGCAACCTGCCCGAATTCACACTGATATTGCGTAAAGAGAATAATAAATTGAGTTCACCATTTACCCAAGGCAATCCTAGCGCATCAGCTTCAAGATGCAAGTGCCTGTACCCTGCCAATTTTATTAGAGCCCTTTCAGTAGAAGGGACCCGCTGAGACAGCACAGGACCCCTCTCAAACGGCGGGGGGGGGGGGGGGAAGGAAGGGTGGGGTGCCAAATAAATCCAGATCAATTCCATGCAGCGGTTACCCTTCGTGTCACACCCCAATTTCTAGCTGCCACGCTGCTCCCGCTTTTCGGAGCCCTGCACCAGCTCCCACCACGGCCAGTTTGCTGTTGCATCCCGTACTCCCTCTTTCTAAAGCAAACAACCCTCATGTTGCTGCTCTTCCTGCATACAGCGTATCAACAGGAGTCACGCAGCCTGCCCTCCTTCCTATCTTCACCATTTTCACAGATCCCAATCTACTGGTGTTTCAGAAAATAAGAAAAAAAAAAAACCAACGTAAACGTAAAGGTCAGGGCTAAAACTGCAATGGAAAGAAGAGCAGTCGGAATTTCAGCCTGCCATAGTGAATTCCCCCCCCCGCCCCGCCGAGCGTCCCCTGCAGCCCCCGCTCTGTGCCAGACGATCGCGGTCGGGATTGCCTGTCACTGCATATTGCACAGCCGTGGACAGACTCACGAACTCACTCAGACACTGACCCACTACCTCAATAAATCAGCCCTGCTAAAAATAAGTATTGCAACATCAGATCGAATTTTCAAGCTGTGGTTTGGAAGGAAGAAATATGTGAGCTTATAACTTACATCTGCTCATAGCAGCAATACCTCTCCACCTCTCTGCCACTCCTATTGCCTTTCTACTTGCTGCACTCTCACAGCATTACTGTGAAAAAAATCAACCAGGTCAACCAAGTTCTGCTCAGACTGACCCCTAGGAAACTGCTTGTCTTAGGAAAACACACCAGGAAATAAACCTCTTCAAAGCAGAAAGCATTTACAAGGCTGTCCAGAAAAAAAAAAAAAAAAAGAGTATTATCTAGCCTAAATGGGAGATAATTGAGTATAACCTGGTTGTGACTCAGACCCTAATAATAATATAGTGCAAGATACAAGACCTAAACAAATGATTGATCAAAGACTGTAGTACAATCCTCTTATCCACCTTTAAGGCTGCTGCCAATCAGATTTATTTCTAGAGGAAAAAAAATAAATTAGTGATTTGTATAAGATTATTAATATTTGACTTACTGCAAAGTAATTTTTTTTTCCTTGTCTGTTAGTGTAGGTTCGGTAGCTGTACGGGGGCCTTCGGGCTCAGGGTTAGGGTACAACCCTAAAGCAGACACGCGTTATGTCACACTCTGGAAAGATAACCATGGGCTCGTTTAGGAGCTTTTGTCAGTGAAACACGAGAGTACTAGAAGCTTATTACATTTATGTATCAATCATTACACTTTTTTCATGTCTGATTTTATTTCTGCGCTTCTGGAACAACAAAAGCCCTTACAGTTTTTAGACATGGGCCACTTTCTTCTACCAGCCACTCCCGCAGGCCACCTGTACGTACCACTGGGGACACTTTGCTCGCTCACCCCATCGCTGCTTTGAATTTTTCCTTCAGTCGGGCCGTGGGACGGTAATTTGGATATCACTTGCATGAGCCACACGCAAGTCTCCGAGATCAGTTGTGTGAACGGGTGTCACACCCAGAGCCCATTTAGCAGATGCTGGATGCTGACTCCCCGGTCGCACGGGACAGTCACCTGTGCCCGGCCCGAGGGCACTGAGGGGCATCGGTGGCCCTGACCAGCCTCACCTGGGGACCCCCCCCCAGTCCCTGCCCAGCATCCCGGGGCCCCCCAACCTTTGCCCAGGCTGTGTCCTGGGGGTCCCGTGCTACCCTGGCACTACTGCGTGTGCTGGGCACGTCCCCGGGGTGCTCCTGGCAGTGACAGCACCCCCCGGGCACCCCACAGACACTAACCTGGTCCTGCGATGTTTTTACACATCGACAGTGAGAAGGGTCACGTCTTCACTGGGGAAGGGAGTAACAGGTCGCCAAAATAGCAGCCAAGGGCTGAAAGAGGCAGCGGGCTCCAGGCCGGAGCACGTTGGCCACGCTGCGGGTACCCGGCCGGGGGGGCAGGGGGGCAGCGCCCCGCGCCCGCCGGGAACAGGCACCCCGGGACGGGGACGGCCAGCCGCCAGCACCCGGGCAGGGATCCCGGGGCAAAGGACGGAGACGCAGGGGTTGAAAGGGGATGGGGGAGAGGGGAGAAAAAAAAATTATAGCCACAGCCCCAGGGCCAGGGGGTGATGCGGTCAGAAATGTGTCCCCAGCTCAGCGGGAGGAGGCGGGGTGTCCCAGCCCCCCCACCAACCGCGGCTGCTGCGCGGGGCTGTAGCTGTCGTACGGGGACAGAAGGAAAAGCAGAAGTGCTCTAGTTAGTTACGCTCTACACCAAAGTGGTTTGTTTTTTTTTTTCATTCCGATGCAGTATTTTAGGAAATAGCCTGAAAAGCCACCGGGAGGCACTGCGGCACTGCAGGAGTTTTCCTTTCCACCCAACAGTGGTACTCGGGGGCATCCAAAGCCCAGGGAGAAATACAGGCTCTGCGAGTCCTCCTCCCTCAGCAGGGCAAGGATGAGCTGTGCCTGGCACCCAGAGACTCCCAGCAAGGACACAAAGCACTGCTGGAGCTAGTCAACATTGTCTGTGCTTGCCTTCGGTGAAACAAGTTGCAACCTTCTAGGAAAAAGCAAATATTTTGCCTTTTCCTCCTTTAATACCTCTGATGGACATCCACCAAACGATTAGTACAGCCGGAACAGTGCAGGGCTGAAAACACCCTTTGAGAGGCAGCAGCACCACATCGGCTGTAACCAAGTCTTCATCCAACACAGGAACAGGTAGGAAATAACAGCTATTTAGGAACTAGCTTAACAACGCAAAACATTAAAGCAAACGGAAGAAAACCTACACCAAACCTAGACATAAAGTTATTAACATTAAGAATCTGAGCAATGGATATTTTGTGACTTCTCAAACCACCCTGTGCCCATGTAAATACAGCCTGCATAACTACCTGCTGCCAGGACACCTCTCTGTACAAGTCTGCTCACTGTAAATGCTTAAATCTGAAATTTCAGATTGCCCCAGCAGCACGGCCTTGCTGTGATGGAGCTGAGACCGTCAGATTGCCTCGATCAAGGCACCACTGCCTGCCTGGAGTTTGTAACAATAAAGACAGTATATAGCCATGGTGCCAAGGGAAAAAACCTTCAACTCCTTGACTGACTTCTCTCCATCACATGGAGTATCTGCAGAAAGATAGATACTTGAAAATACAGGACAAATTGTCTACGGTAAGAATACAGCATTTCTATAATTTGTAGTGTTTGGTTTATGAAGTCTAAGCCCAGCCTGGACACCTTCCTTTCAGCAGCCCGTGCACCTGAGAGCAGAGCTGTACGAGCTCAGTGTCCTTGGGTTCTAGTTAAAGAGAAAGTTCCCGACTGCAAAAACTTTCCCTTGGGAGAGGCAGCAGCTAGTCCAGTTTCTCTACTTGGCAGCACTTAGAAAAAAGGCTACGTACACTTACCGATTTACTGCCAGCAGCTGAAAAAGGATATATGCACTCCTCCTCTCGCCCACCTCAGCTCTTCACTCCTGAGATTTATACTTTACACAGTTAATTTTTGACAGGTACAAAATCAACTGTACATAACATTACTATACATTTAAAATTGTATTCCACTGATGTCTACAGTGTGGTAGGCAGAGTCCAAGAACAGATAAAGATGTCTCCCACCAGAGACGTGGTCATGTGCACTAGATACAGCTTGCTAAGCTACGTGAACAGAATAAAACGGGAGGCACACTCAAAGATTTCAGAATCGGAACAAAAATCGGTCCAATCACCATTCCCCAGAGATCTGCTTTGAGATGAGGGCGCTGCAGTTCAGGAAACCGAGGAGGGACTAAAGACATCGCTGGAGCAGTCCCGGCTCCACGTCCCTACAGACCCACACAGCCCACACCAGGGCTTCTGTCAAACTGCCCGGGCACAGAGCCGCCAGGCAAATGCCCTGAAACAGATCTCCAGCCTGCACTTCAGCATCCCCTCAATAGCCCCAATTTGCATCACCCTTGAACTGACTGACTCCAGTCAGAAATTTAAAACCATATAGCTTCAAAACCAAGTGGCTTTAGAGCATGAACCACCTGGTCAAAGTAATAGGAATATTAAGGAGTGCTGGTAACTATACTCGTTTGTCTAATTTTCTAAGATTATTCTGGATTACACATGAGCTAAAAGAAAGCATATGGTCTGTTGTCCAGATTACAATGTTCCATAAACAAAGACAACGGATTAAATGGAACATAAACACATATTGAAAGTATCAGTTCTTGAGCCTTGGTTCTGGATGTCATTTTCCCCATGCTAATGGTCTGTCTTTTTTTTTTTTTTTTTTATTTCCCATTTTAGTCTCACAGGAATGTTTACATGCAGCACATTTTGTTATACCACAAATCTGGCCCCAGTACGTGTCAGCTCTACCAGCATGCTGCCTATTCTGACCATACCCAACTGTATTTTGAATAAGTATGAAAAGCCTGTTAAGTGTTAAATTGAAGATAACAGGGAATGAGTTGTTTTTAGGATATCTTCTGAAGATATTGGTTTAACGAGATAGCATTTCTCAGTTTACAACTCATTAAATTACTTGTGCTGAATGAGTACAGTGCCTTAGGGAAGTGTTTGGGGAATTAATATACCTAGTTGTTTACATTGTGTTCAGAAGCTTACTTGCTACATTTGCTTTGGATTTTCACTCCCTAACGCCTGTATATCTGACTTGTGCTGACTATCAAGCTGTTCATTAGAATATTTCCACTTTCTGAGCTACTATCAATGACACTGCACAATGGACCATCTCCAAGGTCGTTACATTAGTTTAACAATTTAGTGAACCTATTGTTAAAATAAAAAATATATATATATATATATACACCCAAAAGTATTATCAAAGGAAGATGTACCAAACTCCTGATCATCATGGGAAAAACACCTTAACCAGGAATTCTTCCTGAAGGCTGTGAATGCTTTCACCGATTGCCTCAGAGACTTCAATATATCCCATGACCAGCGCAACTACTCTCTAGCTGAATCTTTACAGCATTTACTAACAGACAAACATGTGGCCACAGCAATACTCCTATAAACATCCAGGAATAAAGCAGGCCAAAGCCTGTGCTGCAGTTCGGCACTCCAAATATTGAAGGAAAAACAACCAGCAGAAACAGTTTTGCAGTCTTATTCACATGACTGTAGACACAATTTGCCCCTCATTGTAAGGTGCATTTCATTATTTTTCCCCTGCAAAAGATATTTCTTGTTCATCTTTCCTCGCCAAAGCTACTCCTCCAGCGCCTGCAGGAGAGGTGCCACGTGCACCTTCCAGCAGTGGTCTGCGAAGGGGCACTCCACCTCCCAGAAACAAGTCCTGCTTTACAGAACAAAGACCACAGTTCTGTGCAGAACTCATTTCTAGCAAAGTTTTCTCTTTCGTTTTTGAAGCAGCAAATCTCGACTTTCTTAATTTGTTCCTCTTGTGAATAGGAGAGGGAAAGGAAAACAACCAGGAGTAATTCCCACCAGCTGCTGAAAACGCTAACACAAAAGACTCTGGGGATATTTCCTTATGTAAGAGAAGGCTTAGCCAAAGTACCACAAATAGCTGGCATTTATATTTCTAAGAGAAAGGCTAAAGGAAGGTAAAGCTACCAGTGATTCATCACCTGACGTTATACCTACACCAGCTGTCTGCCAGTGCCGTACGTATTCAAACTCTTTCTATGCCCCATGGAAAAACATAGCCTCAACCAAGGTGAATTACACAACTCTGAAAAGTTGTAAAATAATCTTACTGATCTTTGGAACACTTTAATGCTCCGAAGAAAGACAGGTCACGTTCCAGTTGTGCCAACAGAAGGTCCATCCCATGATAGCATTTGAGAACAGCATTACACAAACCACACAAGGGCTCTGAGAAAAGCCTGGGTAATCGCCCTGCCTGTAAGAACTGTTTTTAGCAGCACCTGTGTGCCATGAGGATTGACCTGCAGGTTGCCACTGGCTTTCACTGATAGTTAATTTCAAAAGCATGAGAAACTGAGCACTAACTGCGTGTCCCACAGATACCACATGCACAAGGCATTCACAGAAATGGCAGATCGAAAGATTTCTTATTCATGTGTTCACAAGATTACCACTGTGAAATGCTCTTTTCCCAATAAATGCATTTTTAAAGCCAATCTCACACTAGCATTCTCGTTTTCATTCTCTCCATTTATTACAAACAAAATTATTCCTTTGGCTAAAATGAAACACAAAGCTTATTTAAAACTAGAACCCTAAATACTCTTGTTTGGGTCCGTATTTTCTTCTCCCCCTCCATCTGTTTTTTTCACGTCTCTGTGTACTGCCTGCTCTCAGCCAGACCCGGGCGTACTGAATAAATGTTCTCCCAGCATCTGTGGCCAGGCTGGAGCCGAGGAGCGCTGGAAATGTGAGGGAAGTCCAGGCCACAGAGGTTTGAAGAAACTGAAATCACCACAAAACGTTGGCCAATTATTTAGAACAAACCAGCTGAAGCTCTCTCATCGCGATGAGACGTGCAGTGAATGCTGATGCCTTAGGGGAAGCGGAATTGTTCTGAACAACTCTTTCCTTCTCAAACATTGGAGCTGAGTGCCAATCATCATACTAGACAGGAGCAGTGCATTTTCTCAAAATGCCCTGCAGAGCATTTAGAATCCTGGGCTACTTCTGACTGTTCACAGAGCTGAGCCGATAGAAATCCCTCCTGGAACAGCATCTCAGTGCAGGGTCCAAAAGAGCAAAGATTGAAGCAAGGTCCATTTGCTCCATCAGTCAGTCCACCAGAGCTGTATGAAAACTCGAAGAAAACAATAGGGCAGAAAGCATTTGATTGATGTTAAAAGTCAAGCCATTTGAAACCAAAGCAGGAAGCGTTACACGCTAAACACTCTGCTAGGAGAAAAAATGTTTTCTGTGAGGGGGTAAGCATGTCAATATACTATTGACATTTGCCTTAGCGCCTCGTTTTTATCTTATCCCAACTTGGGCCTAAGGAAGAAACAGGAAGCGATAACTATGATGAATAAAAATTAACAAAATAAAGACAAAAAAGGATAAATCAAATGTTACAAAAGCACCTACAGTCTGAGATTTCAGAGATCTCCCTGCCGTCCTTCACCTCGCTCAGCCCTCCAGTCCCACGGGCTCGGGGTCACCGGGAGCTCCGTGCCCCGGCCGCGCCCCCGGGCCACATTCTGGGTGCTGCCGAGGTGCCGCGGCTCCGCGGGCGCTGGGTGCCACGGCCCCCCTGCCCCGAGCCCAGCAACGCGTCCTGCCACGCTCCTTAAGCAGCTTCTGCTTCCAAGCTTTTTATTTATTTTTTTTTTAAACTCACTGGTGTGACAGGTGTGGTTGGAGTGCAAGAAACCAAAACGCCGCTTCTTGTTCTTTCTTTTCTTTTACAGAAAGGAAATACATTGATTTTCCTGTCCTGCAACGCATTTTTCACCTATTTTTAAAAAAAAAAAAAGCAGATTTCTGACAAGTCTTTGAGATGGCCGTTAGTAAGCCATAATCACACTAGCAAACCCTACCCGTGTGCCTTTAAAGGTCCATTTCAGCAGCAGAGCTCCACACGTGATATGGCAAAAAGACAGAAGAGCCCAGTTTGTACTGCAGTATGCCTCATCTGTAAAATCCAGCTCAAGCACCAACCCAACAGTATCAAACCGCACCTACAAATGCAAGTGGAAGGCAACGGTGCCGTAATCCCCCCCTTCGTATACTGTTTTACTTTCCAACAGCCTAACCCCAACCTTGGAGTGCTTTAGGGATCTGTGAGCCAAGACTCTCCCCGAAGGGCAGCCTGGACAATTCCAGGGCCACTTGTAAGAACAGGAACACGGTGAGTGTTCATGTAGTGGTTGTTTTGTCATCGTTATTATTTTAATGGCAACTTCTGACCCGCAACAATCTCCCACAGGCTAAACATGAGGCTTTCCTAGAGCACTTCCTTCCCCTTTTATTACTTTCAGAGCTGCAAATAGTGAAACAATGTAGTGACAAGAATTTTCACTACAAAAACAATATACTAGATAGGAAGATTAGCTCTTCTCTTAAATTTGGGAAAAAAAAAAGTATATATTCCTTCTGTAAATCCTTATAAATGGGATTTTTGTTCTTAATTTGTCTCTATTCCTATTTTACTGCCAACTGAACACAAGGAATTTGAAGAGAATTTCAGCATGCATTAATTTGAAGTCCCTTCTGTAGTCAACCTGCCTTTTCCAAGGGATTGCCAGGATTATCTCTCTACAGTACTTTCACAGTCTATCTACTTGCCAGAAAAAAGGCCAGAGTAACACATCTATTTTCAGTGGGAAATATGTTATTCATTCTCAGTAAATTAATGCTTAGAATGAACACACATGGGGTTTAGCCTCAGAATAATTCTGAGAAATGTTGCAATATCAAATCATTTTAATAAGCATTAAGGACATGGATTTGCAATAACCTACTGTTCGTGTTTATTAACTGAAGGTTCACTACAGAGACATTTTTTTTGTCTGAAAACACCTACAGTGCCCAGCTGGTTGTGGTGCTGCTGCAGAATTCCTGCTCCGTCTCCAGCAAAAGACTCAAGAATCTCAAGCTGAAGCGACTTCAATGTATTTGCACCTGCAATAATGCCATCGAGTCCCCGAGGCTCTGTAACTCTCCACGGCCCCGTTACAGCAGAGCCAGCCCCCATAACCACTGGACATCACGAACTGAAAACTATCTACAACTATAATTTGCTAAAACCATTAAAGCTCGTTTCTGTCTCTAATAATAATAGTGCAAGCTAAGCAAATAACTCTGAAACCACTTCTCTGAATGTTAACCAGGTTCCAAGACTCTTCATTTTGCCTGTGGGAAAGCGAAGGCAGGAATGTGAAGTGACTTGCTCCTTCGCACAGACCAAGTGAAAAAGGCAAACCCCAATGTCGGTACCTGCTGAATTCCAGGCAGCTTTCACTCACAGCTCAGGCTGCTTTGTGGCCCAAACAGTTACAAAAGCATTTTGGAAAGCGCATCCCATAGTTTTCTCATGTGTAAAAGCATCAAACAAGCTGCAAGAGCATCCACAGGCGTTGCCAATAGCTAACACAGATCAGTAAAACACTCGGAATACTAACTAGACTGAAAATACTGCTAGGATTTGACCAAGGACTGGCCAAAAATGACTGACCGAAAGCTTCGTAGAAATAGTCTCAGAATATGAATGGTATCAAAGATCCACAACCCTTCTTTTTAAATAATCCCAGTGATTAGCAACCAGTGTTTCTTGTCTCTGCTCATCACAGGCTGGCAGCCTTTGGCAAGTCGGGGACACGGGGTGCAGCTCTCCCCCGTCCTGCACCCCAAGGGGCTAGTGCTGCCTCGCAGGAGGCTGCTGGGGAGGGCACAGCACGGCAAATCCCGGGGAAAAAAGGGTTTCTTGGAAGCCTGCGTTAGGGATGCTAGTTTGGGGCTTCATCCAGCTTCTGTAGGAGTCAATGGAAAGTGTTCCCGGGGTGAACCACATACCCGCACCACAGCTCCCACACAGCACGAGGGGGTTTCACCCTTAGTAAGCGCCACACAACTGCTAGGTTTTAAGTCCAGTGGGATTGAATCTAAATATAGAGTAATTCTGAGTGACACAGACAATACACCTAATTTTGAAACAAAAATATCTTTGTCTGCAGTTTTGTTAACTCTAATAAAATGCAGTTTTACAAGAAAAAGGGTATTTTTACAACTGCAAAATGCATTACAGAAGATTTAGCTTCTACAAAACAAAACAGAAAAATCAACTTCAGGAGTCGTCTTACTTCGAGCCAGAGGCAAATATAAAATTATCACAGTCTGTATTTAAGTGGAAACTCTGAGTTCCTGAGAAACTTCATCCCTTCTGCAATCCGGCTGTAAGCAGGAACTTTTACTGTCACCCCTGCTGTAATCCAGCCACAACCAGAAACTTTTACTGTTTTTTCCGTAGGCTGAATTCTTTCTGGCTAGAAAGATCAATTCTGGCTTTAGCTCGCGAGTTTATTCTAGAGGTGATCACAAGAGCAGTGCTGGGGAGCCCTGCAGAGCACCTTGCTGGCAGCCACTTCCAGGAGCAAAGTGGCCCTTAATCACGGCAGCCTCCCCGCGCCCGGGAGGGGAAATCCACCCAGCTGGGGACAGCCCCGGCCCCGGGGCTCTCCCCGTCGTATTTGTGGGTGCTGCTGGGCGATGGGCACGTCACCCCCCGCCCGGCACAGCCAAGGGGGAGCAGGGAGGGGAGAAAACCTTCCCTGTTTCTGCAGCAGGCCAGCAGATGCAGCCCCTCGGCCCCGACCCCGATCTCCGCTCCCGGCACCTCGCCGGGAGGTGCAGCCGCGAGCTGGAGCCTCGCGCGCCCAGCCCCGGGGCTCCCCTCCCCACAGAGCCTGCCTCCGGCCTTCTTCTGTGCTAGTTCCTGCAAACCAGGCATCTCCTGCCTTTAGTTCTTTTGCTACTTAAATAAAAAGCAGGGGAAAGCCTGAAAGTCGCTAGCCAGCGGGTTTACACCAGGAGTGGACGTGCCGCCGTGCTTTCCCAGGCTTTGCTCGCCTCCATCCTGCCCCCCGACTGTCCTTCGGGCACCTGCCCGCTGCAAGGGGCCTGCGTGACTCAACATTTCAGCAAGAGCAGCACTTCCTTCTGTCAGATTTTCAGAAGAAATCAGAAGCGAGAACTAGATCCCAGTCAGCCGTCAAAGCCAAGAAAACTACTATCTCCGGGAATGAGCTAATGTGTTAGACATGTCATTCAGACTCCCTGGCTTGTCTTGGTCTTGAAATAAAAGTTATTTAAAAGCTACAACTGGAAATGCAACGCAGCCTTCTAATGACTCTGCATTATGTCAGGCACCTACAAGCAATTAAAGCACAACCTGTTTGTGGGAGTGGAAAAGTCTCACTCCTTTTAGCACAGCCCCACAGGCTCCGGAGGAAAACCTTCATGTGATGCTCCGGGCTCTGCTCCCCAGCAGAGTGAGGAGAGGGCAGCACGGCGGGGACAGACCCCCCGGAGATTCCTTCCCGTGGGGAGGATGCATCTGCTGCTCAGCCGAGGTGCCTCGGCTCACACCTCACGAGGATTTCAGCCTCCGCTTCTCCAAGCCCTCGCGTGAGTGTGGACTGTACAAGGGAGGAAAAAAAAAAAAAAAAAAAAAAAAAAGAAGGAAAAAATCCTCCTCTTCATTTTGTTTAGGCTAGTTTTGTTTCAAGCGAGCTGCGTTCCCCCCGCCGCGGAGCGAAGGGCCAGCATGCCGGCGGGTGACACCCCGGCCCCCCGCCACGGGAGAGCATCGCTTCCCGAAAGCCCCGGGGCACCCAGCAGCTCCAGCCCTGCGGCAGCATCGCGGCGAGGCCCGGCTGTGCTGCCGAGGCCGCGGGCACAACAGGGGCGGGCGTACTCCAGGGAGGAAATTTGGGTAATTCCGAGGCCGAAAGCGAACGGTTTCACCTCCAGCACAGAGCGTCGCCGCCGGCGAGGCCACGGGTTTGCACTGTCACCAGAAGTCTTGAAGGCTGATCGTCACCTACCCTGAAGCGCTGGGGTTGAACCACCGAACTCGGACCCCTGCGCAGCGTGAGTACGGCTCGAGATTTGTAAATTAAATTAAGAAGAAAGAAGAATTGGAAGGCAGCAATATTATGTCCCTGTGGAAATACGTTTCCACATTGCATCTCTAACTTCAGATTAATCAAGTTTTAAAGCTGTTTCAGTATCTACATTTAAACACACAGAGGTGCCTTCCCATGCCTCCGTCTGCTCCACCGAGAGCTCCCAACCCCGGAGGTTTTATCTGAAGCCAAAAAGGAGCGCAGGTTTATGTCCCTGCTCCACACCCAGCTGCTCAGGTGGCTGTTGCATTGCAGTTACCTTCTATTAAGAAAACAGAAAAAAACTCTCCCTGGGCCTTTCGCTTTGCATAACCTCCTCTGTTGTCATTGGTGGTGTTAGTTGACATAGTTCTTTTGAAACTAAGCATGTGATTTTTTAAAAAGATAGGTGTTCTTCCCGTTACATACACTATAAACAAGCTGTCACAGAAAGGCATGCAACAACTCCTATCTGTCAAAAAACTCCCCAGAATAACCCCTCCTCTGATTTCCATTGAGATCTGGGGCCTACACTTTTTCAGTAGAAATTCCTTGCTACTGATATGAAATAACGGCTATGCCAGACAATAAGCAGTGACAGAAAAAACCAGCAGCGCAGGTATGCAAGGTTTGCCTCCGTTTAACAAAGCCACTTTTCCTGTGTGGTGTGCTGTGGCCTGGCAGCGGCACCCTGAGACCCCGTGGGAAGGGGAAGTGCAAGAAGCTGACGGACAGACGGATGGACAGACGGACGGACAGACAGCAGGAGCCTGCAGCCGGTGGCTCGCCGGGGCGGTCGGCTCCCTGCACAGCACCCGTGAGTGAACAGCATGAAAAGGGACAAAAAAGGTGGGCTGACACAGGAAAAAAGTCAGACAATATTCCTGGATAAACAGATTCGTCTAGAAGAGCTTTTTGCTGGGAAGCAAAGCAAAACCCCGGTCTTTGAGCAGCAGTCGAGAGGCACAAACGAGAAAACTGGGTATGCTGTGGAGTTAAAACATCCGTGTTAAAGGAAGGGCACCAGGGGAGCATAAAGTGGGACCTAAATTAGAGCCATTAGCAGGAAGAACACCATCACCAGCAAACATCTGCACAGTTAAGTCAAATTTAACTGCCATATTAAGGGACTTACAAAACATCCAGCAAACCCCCAGGACACCAAGAGGTCTACAGAACTCCTGGGATCAGCCCTGTGACTGCACCAAAACAGTGAAATTTATATCAGGAAGTTCTGATCTGGTTTGTTGGCTTCAAGCACAAACAGAATTATTTCAAATGCACCAGATTTCCAGGAGCAGCCTGTGACTCAGGAGGAGGAGCTGTAGATTTTGCTCTCATTCTTGCATTTTATCTGGTTTTCTGGAAAGCTCCTCCTCTAATCAAAGCCACAACACCCCATGTATACATGGGGCATACAAGAGCATCTCGGAAAGCACTGTGGAAAACACGCACACTCTAGTGCTTATGCGAGTTTGTATCTAAGGGCTTAAAATGATACAGAAAGATTTTCATATGGTGCTATTGTAAGGAAATAATCTCCCAAGTTTTAATCCCTACTTTTAGCAATTGGGAAGCTGATGTGTATTAAAGGACCATTGTTACTTTTTTTTTTTTTTATTATTTGCACTTAACATGAAATTGCTCCCTGGCTTATCTGTCAATAACTTCAAATATTTGTTGTAATTCTCCGTTACTGGCATCTAATTGCTGTAACCCTTGTTTCTGGCCTCTGAGGTTTGGACACACGGATTTCTGGTGGATTCCTCCCCGCTGAAACCCCCCCACCCTCCTGCCTTCAGCTCCCCTGCCTGGGCTGCCTTCCACTGCCAGCCGGCGCTTCTCTCCCAGGGCTGTCCCCTTGCAGGGCAGCAGCTGCTCCCCATGTTTGGTCTTGCCTCTTAGCCCTTGTAAACTTTTTGTCCTTTATGGATTCTTTGCAGTTCCTTTGAGAGTTCTTTACTGAAAGCACTAAGCCAGAAGCCTGGCAAAACACCAATGCTTTCCCCCCCTCCCTTATTAACATTAACAGAAAATGCCAGCCACATTTACAGCCAAAGCAAACATTTTCCTGTTACTGTTTAGCATCCTAAGGGCTAATACATGAAAAAATGCACAAGGCTAAAAACAGGAGGCCAGACAGTCACTACATAAACCATGCTCTCAATTAACTTCTTTAAATTTTGACACTTGCAACTCAAAAAGGATTAACTCCTACCCTTCCCTCTTATTAAAACAAAAATAAATCCAAACCAAACAAAAACCCACAGAAGCAAGCAGAACAGACCAGAGATAAGTGGTCCCAGACAAACAGAAGGGAAAGGACCATCCCAGGTCACCAAACTTTGTGCTGTGGGACACAAACTTACACCACTACCTTTCAATAAAAGACCCATCTTCTGAAAAACAAAACCAAACAAAACCTACCTGATAAAATTGAGCCATAGTGCCAGCAGCTTTGAACTCCAGTTGGGTGGGACACAATTCCCATGAAAGCTCAGCTTTCTTACAGTATTTGTCCCTTAAAACCATTCAGGGTAATTACTGGCAGATGTGCTTAAATATAAAAGAAATGTGATTCTATGAACAATGGCAAACATGCTGTGAAAAATGTGAAATATCAACTGAGCTGTTCAATAAAGTCTGGTGACAGTGCAGCAAGGGAAGGCAGTCATATCTGACTGTACCCACACCTTGCCTCAGACTCTGCAGGAAAACACAAAGTAGAAATAGGAACTAATCATCATCATCATCATCTCTCTTTCAATATCATTTACGCTTACCAGTGATGACTCTGCTTCTTTGTTAAAAAGTGCAGAACGATGAGCAAGGGGCAATTTCTGAGCAAAGCATTTTAAACAGCCCTTAAAAAGACTTGAAAAGGCTTTCAAACCCTACAGAGGTCTGGACCGGCTGTGGGGGAAAAAAAAAGAAAAAACAAGTGAAGTCTGAGATGATGCAGACACAGACCAGACCACGGATGCTGAGAAGGGCCGAGGAACCAATGCAAGTGCTCCAGCCCTTCAGCCCGCTCTTCTCCATTCCCTTCTACCTCTCCTCATGTCAATACAACCCCGCAAATTTAGAGAGAAATGGCTTTTCAAGCGTACAGTAAAAGATTTGTCATATTAAACAATTTTCCGATGAAACCAAGGATTTGTTAGCAGTGCTACAACTCAAAAGCCGAGTGCTGCATTGCTGCTAGAAAGCTCAGGCAACAGTGCTCTCAGCAAAAGAAACAGAACAAAGACAGACATCACCAACTGAGTGTCAACCAAACGGGCAAAAGGTTTCCTTGAGCCTGGCCATACATAGCAAGAAGTGCGATAAGAAACTGAGCTGGCAGATATCAAAGATCACAGCATGTGTCATGGTAGAAAGCATTATTAAAGATAAGCAGAGAAGTAACAGGCAAGTCCACCAGAAAGAAGTGTGCACAGCAACGACTAGAGTTCCTCCAGCAGCTCACACCTCAGCGAAGGAATGTGAGAGCTGTCAGGTTTCATAGAAGTGTTTAATGTCTCTTCACAGAGAGCTCAGCCAGACACGAATATTGAAACCAAGATGGCTAAAAGTTCTGTTACATTATTCCACAATATAAGAAAGTTACCTGCTCCCTGAGAATGTTTTGTCAGTATCTTGCAATTCTAGATTAATTACTTCCTTAAGTAGAATGACATTCATATCATAGCTTTGTATTCCTATCCACAAATTTCCAAAAGCCATGGAGGGAAGAGAAGAGGGGGCAGCAGCAAGAAGGAAAAGCACAGTTTTTGTGCAAATTGAAGCAGTAAAGTCAGCAAGATTCTTTAAGTGATAATACACGATTCTTCAAACGGGTTGAGAAGCTACCTACATGAGAAAATTGCACTGGCGTTAACAAAAGTGCAATACTAGAGTAATGAACAGGCTGTGTAGCCACAATGTGAGCTGAAATTATGGCACTTCGGATTTGTATGCTCAGAATAATTAATGTAAGAATGACTAACAGAGTGGTCCTAAAGATTTAACAGGAAAATAAGGACTTTAACATGAAAACAAAGAATTACCACCTTTCCTATCGATAAGCATAGAAGATCTCCATCAACACCTGTAATATATCATTTTTTTTATTTCTGTAGAACCTCAGTTTGACAGGCTTGACGCTACTGGTGAGACCGGTGCCTTCCTAAAGCAGACAGCCGTGCTTCCAGCGTCTGCAAATCACACGCTCCTTGACTGCAGTGCCTACAGGAACGAGCTGCTGAGATGCGTGAAAAGGGGGGGCTAGGGCTGGAAATCCTCCCCTCAATTGAGTCCAATTGCCCAAACACAGCTACAGATGGTGTTTTCCCTTTGCAGCACTAACTGTGGCTGGAATGAAACGTAGTTTGGAGGCAGTCAGTAACCAAATATTCAAAAGAAGCGTTGCTAATATACCGTGATAAACTGGAGCAGTTGCCTCTCACTTCACAGCGCACATAAAATGGGATCCCATCACCAACCTCACACACTGGTTTTAATGGTTGCGTGCATTTTTGTGGCAATTCAGCAGTTGTTTCTCATAAGATAATTAAATACGTTTAAATGAGAACGTTGGGAAGGATTCCAGTATTGGATAGAAAAGAAAAATGTCATTCACGTGGTTTTGGAGGAAACAGCCCACCAAGCCTCGAGAGATCCCCACACAGCAGAAATCAGGGGTCTCCCTACCACTGCTGTTCAAGCCGTCCATTCCTTCGAACACTGATCTCGCCGTCACCGCTGCAGGCGCCCAGCACGCACGAGCACGGCTCTGGCTGCCCCTTGAAACATCCTCAGCCATCTCAGAGCAGGCGAGGAAGGTCACAGCCACAGTGTAGTACCAATTTACCTTCAGAAAACTGGTACAGGATACAGGACAGCAGCATAGGACCACTGACATCAGAGCTAGTTATAGCACTTTTACAGGGTAGAAGGCGGCGGATCACCAAGTTTTAGCTTCTCATCGAGAAAAGTCACTTACCTAGTCTACTTAATAGCATTTTTAAAAAAAAAAAAAAATGATATAGTGAGGTTTAAGGCATACACTATGTTCACTGACTCCTTTCTCAGACACATCTTTCTGAGCCTAGTAAATGATGTTTTAGCCAAACTAACGATTTTCAGGAACGCTTGAACAGCTGGATCCAAACCCATCCCTCCCTCCGTCCCTGTTTCATGCCTGTAGCCCATGACACTATTTCTCCCAGCCGCACTCCGAAGTTCCCACGCTCACACCGAGCCCGAGCCCGTCGCTGCCCCACGTCCCGTCACGCCGAGGCACCGCTGGCCACGGGGCAAGGTCACACAGGGGAGCAGGAGGATGGCACGCTGCTCGACCGCCCTGGGCAGGCACGTCCGTTACTGCCTGGCCGTGTCTAGCGTAACCTTATCTCGGTCTGAACACGCAGGTATCGACTAGAAGCCGTGTGGGAAAGTAAGAGATTATGGAAGAGCTTGATTTCCAGACTACAGTCACCTGCTGTATGGTCAACGCCAGCGAAATTGAGTATAGATACAACTTGTAGCTGGGTTGTGCTGCAGCGTCATGCTGACGGGGGGCCTGAGTCCACCCAGACAGGAGCAAGTTACCAGAATTTATCCTCGTGACCAAATCTATTAAAACACCAAGGAAACTGATCCAAACCGTGTGAGCTCAGAAAGAAAGGGGAGGCAGCTACTTACTCTCTCCACTTCTCTCTCCTGACGCTCAGCCTGTCACAAAGCATGGTCTTCCTCAAGCTGATGTGTCGTTTTCATGGTTCGTTACGACTCTTTAGTTCTGAATGCACTTGAAATGTATTTTTCCCTGTATTTACCTAGATAGTTGTTTTATACAAGACACTAGCAATCAACTGGCAATCATTCTGAAAGCACAACAGAGGTGGATTGATCCTGGTGCGCACAATAAATGCTCACCAATACACTGCAAATTTTGAAACATTAAAGACTACGGTTCATACACAAGCTAAAATCCCAATTATCACAAAACTGATGGGGAAATTAAATCTTGACATGTTTCACAACAAAAACAACTATGATTTTCATCATATCATTTCTCTATGTCTTCTCCAACAACATACCTTAGCTGCCATCTGAAGTTTGATTAGAGCAGTTGAACAGTGAAAGACACCATTTGTAGGAGCTGCAGGAGCTCCGATACACACCAATCGCTCTGAGTATTGCTTCTGTCTTCAAAGCATCACTAAGATCACCTGAGACACTTTCAGAGATCAGTGAAGGTGTTAAGGTGTTTTGAATTCAACAGGCACATGTATCAAATAGATATTTTTATTTCTAACTGTTTACAGTCAGTTTAAGTTTCAAAATCATATCGTAAATTGATGGAATTTAGGCAATGGATCTCATGAATGAAGTTGAAGAGCTGACCGCTGTGTATGTGGCAGCGATCACAGGAACTACAGTGAAGAACAGGCAACGACAGAAAAACCAGCACGGAACAGTGTTAGACAACTGGGAAAGTAGAGGGGAGGCGGCCCAAAGGAGAGGAGCCTTAAACTTCTCGGCACAACAGCTTGAAAGCGTGTTATGTTCAGCATTCCTGAATTCCCTGCTGACTTGCTTCTGTGCAGTAGTTCAGTTTTAACCAAAAACTACAGATCATAATATTGGTGAATAGAAAAATAATGAAGAACAGTATGTACATCCAGAAAGACAGTGGAAATTTCCACGTTCACATGGCAAGCTAGTTCAGAAAGGAAATGAAGCTAAAACATTCCCTCTGTACAGGCACCCACAGTCCTGTTCAGAGCTACCGAACACCCACTGCTTGAGGAACAGATTTATGAATCTTTCAGTGCAAGAATCTTTGTACTTGAATATCTGATTCTGGATACTGTTCTGGTAGATGCACGTGAAATCGGACATTTATATATATTCAAACAGTTCCTTACCAACTATTCTCAAGCTCATCAACTCTGCGTATCAAACGTGTTTTCCTACTTGAGCAAAACAAGGCGTAAGGCAGGTTTTGACGGAAAGCTGAATCAGATTCTACCTAATGAACTGAACTTTTAGGTGAAGCGTCATGAATCCAGCAGTTCTGCTGAGCTGGTTAAATGTGTCACCCACCTTCACGAACTGCACAGAAAACAAAAATCAAGCTGTGGGAAGGCTGAGATTAACTGGAACAAAGCCAATGACATTTGCATGGCACATGTGGATCCACACCGCAGAGTAGGGATTTTTAAGCGGAAAAATGCTTAAATGCAGATTTTTATGCAGAAAAATGCATTCTCAAAGAAAACTCAAGTCGCACTTGAAGCCAGATGCTTTTAAAATGCTAAATAGCTACGCTCTATTAAAACTGATTTCACCTTTGTATAACTTCATTGCTAATAACAGTGACATGACTTTCAACACTAGTGAACCTGAAAGTTGTTTAAAAGTCCTGGTTGTGCCTCAGTAAAACGCCTCGCCCAGGCTCCGGCTGCAAGGCCGGCGTGACAGCCGGTCTGCGACCCGCAGCCCACCCCTCGCCCGGTGCCCGGCCTGCGGGGACCCCCGCCTGCCCAGCTCCATCCCACAGCACAGCGCTCTGAGCTGGTCAGCCACGGGCCCGGGGCTTGGGCCGCCGGCACGCGCTCAGCTGAGCCAGTAGCTCACGCTGCTTCCAGCGATTTATCAGAAAAACAGCAACGTCACTTTATACACTTACTTCACAAAGGTCTTCATCTGTTTTCACTCCTCTGAAGTTTCTGAAGCAAACACTTGAAGCAGTCATTGTCTTGCTCACGTTTTTCCTTTAATTTCTAGGACCATTAAACTGACATCAGTCTTGTGTTCTACACCGCAAAAATCAATGCTATGATTTTGCAAGCACAAAATTTATATCCAGCACAGTGAGTGACGCTTTGGGACACAATACTTCCCTAGAATCAAACACAACAGGCTTCTCAGCACCCAATAAGCAAAACCATCTTGATGTTTCTGTTTTTCTCCCCCTTGTATCACTCCTATACTTCAGCTGCTGAAAGAAACTTTTCCTGATATTACTGTTCCTCTCAGAGCGAGAAAGATATATTTTACAGTCTTTTTAATACATGGAAAAAAAATGTTGCACACACTGCTTACCTCAGTATCAAGATAAACAAACAACACTCGTTCAATGCTCACACTAGAAGACCTTCAGGTCAGGTACTGGCTCCAAATATTTTTTTTACACTGCTTATTAGACACGTGGCACAGAGTACTACTACTCTTGCTTCAAAAATAATTTATCCATATGAAATAATACATTCGCATCCTCAAGCATTTCCACCCGCCGTAAATTTAAACACCATGAAAAAAAAATAATCTAGATGCCCTTTCAGCTTCAGCTGTGGCAGCCCAAGCACCAAGCGGAGTGGTGCTGAGCCCCTGCAGGGGCTGTGAAGGTTTGGGAAAGCCGTGCTGCGAAAAAGCAGCTACAGGGAGCTGGTGCAACAAGCCTGTGAGGCTCATGGCCAGGAGGGAGCAGAGCCGGCTGAGATAAGGGTATAAGATCTTTATAAGCCTCCTCCAGCTGAGTGGGGTTGATGGCATTTGCCAGATATATTTAATTTCATTTATGCCCTCAAATCTATCCAGACACTTTCAGTCTCTCAAGACAGAGAACACTCACATAAACATCTGAACTTTTTAAAAAAAAAAAAAAAAGTGCTGGCAGAAAGTGAGCCAAATGTGTTTGTCAGAGGCACTTGGGTTTGTAAAATTAAGTCCTCTACAGCCAGTGCTGAATCCTTGGAAACCAGTGGGAGTTTACCTATGTCATCACTGGATCAGAATTTGGTCCCTCATCCTTACTTATTATGACCTTGAAATTAAATCCAGCTCATATACAACCAAGCAGATATTTTCTATAAGTATTCACAAGGGGAAAGTGTTCAGAAAGAGCAGAGGAAGCAGTATGGCACACTTACTTTGTTTTAAAAGACCCGAACCAAAATTATGAGGGAAAAGGGAGAAGCCAACAAAAGACCATCCATAAAAGTGTGTCTGGTGGAGCAGAGGCTCAGTGTAAGGGAAAGTGTAATATGTTTCAACAACAAAGAAAACATAAGCTCTGTATTTCTACCCTACTTTCCAAAGCATCTGCATTTAAAAGATTTGATCTGTTTGGCCTCTCTGCCAGATGTTTCTTATTCTTTTTAAAGCCGAGATGGGTGAGAACAAGCAGAGCGCATCTCTTGGGTCAGAGCAGCCTGTATTCCCTCTTGCTTCCCCTGGAGGCAACCTGAGCTTCGCAGAGCTTGGCACAAACACTAGTCAAATCACAGATTATTGCACTTCTCCACAATTTTCCATATGTGAGAGTATGAAAAGTTTTGGTTTGGGTCGAGCGAACAATTGCATTCAACTCCAAGTGCCTTGCTTTAAGCCAAGCAAGTTTTTAACCATTTTTCAGTGAAGAAGTCATGAAAATATTACATGAATTTGAGAAACATTTCTGTCACAAAATCCAAATATTCCACAAAATTAAAGTTTTGACAAAAACTTGGGCCGTGCTGATGTGTTGGCAGTAGAGTCGTCCTGCCAAAAACCACGCAAGAACCTCACCGGCCGTGAAGCCGAATCTCCAGTTGAGGCGTTCGCAGAACGCAGGTCCAGAAGGGACCTCGGTGCTCGTGGCAGCGGCAAACCACAGGCAGCCGTGACTCACCCGGGCGCCCGGCCGCCTCTCCTCCTCCCCCCAGCAAGACATCCCCCCGCAAGCACCCAGACCGAGCAGCTACGAGGAAGAGCAGGGGAGTTTACACCAGTGCGTGCTCTCGGCAGCGCTTCGCAAACACACGGGCCTCATCCTTCCATCAGTTCCCTGCGGGGCTGGGAAGCCAGCTGTAAAAGTCTTAGTCCCCTTCAGAAGTGTTCATTAACTTTGGGTTTACACATCTGGAAGATAATTATCAAAATGTTGCTTGTGAACAAAATGCTGGTATTGCTACTCCTAAAGAGTTTCATTGCCTCATGGAGAAGTCAATGTAATTTTATTACCATAAAGTGAGTTAATCTTGTGAGCTTCAGGAGTATCGAAGTAAGCAGAGCTCAAAGTCCTGAAAGTCAGAAAATGTTTACGTGCACACGCATGCAGCTGCAGAGACAGCAGCCTTTCCCCTTCCTGTTCCACAACCATTGAACTTCCTCTCCTAGATAACATCTCCATACATCTAACTCGCTTTAAGTTTTCTGAACTCTCTCTTCAGTTTTTGCTTAAAAAGAAAAACCGCTCTTGCCCTTCTGGGGCTCAGACCTTCCCACCCCACCCCCAAAAAAATTGTCCTCGTGGACCAAGACTGCAGAAGAAGGTTCCTCCCCCCGCGCTGCTCTAGGCGTCGCTCCACTCACTTTCCCCGAGAGGCGTTTTTCCGCTGCTTAAGAAGCAGCACCAGAAACCCACTGATTTTCCTGGCAAGACACTGGTTGGACACCCAGAGGTCAGGACACCACGAGTGAGCGCAGCCACGGGAAAGGAGCCGAAGGTTCGGGCAGAAGGGACCCGCGGTGGCCGCGGGGTGAGCTCCCCCAAGGGCTGGGCTCTGCAGCAGCTTCACCACCTCGTCCCCGACGTCCTCGCTCCGAGCGGTGGCACCCACGGTGAAACCCCAAACAGCAGCTCCCAGTGAAAGAAGCTCAGACACTCAGGACTGACAAAAGAGCCAAATTAGAATACAATGCTATTTTTAGCTATATTTCAACAGTGGGGCACAGCAATCTCCCGTTTTGCCCAACATACAGGATTTTGCTCTCACAGCTGTCTGATATCCTTCTAGTGAAGTCACTCTGGACTTCACGCTATAAACAAAGCCCGAACAAAGCCAAAGGTTATCTGCTAAACACACAGTAGATAAAACAAGCTAGGAGCCAAGAGCATGTGAATTTACAGCTAAGTACTTCCAGACAGTGACTCTCTGGTCTTGGCTAATCTCTGTCAGAAAATGTTTTTCCAGGATGGGTTTTTCTTGGAAGGATTCAGAAATGGACTGAGTCTTAAAAAAAAAAAAAAAAGCAAAAAAAAAAAAAAAGCCAAGTTGTCCTCTTTCATTCTTTACTTTCAGAATTCTTTTTTCACAGAAATTATTTTCAAGAAAAGGAAAGACTGCTTTAGTTCAAATGCCGGAAAAATGCTGATTTTGGCCAGGTGCAGTCTTCGGTTATTCCATCTATCCTCTGCTTTCAACACTGAGTGGGTAATTTAACTTCCTCAGCTCCTCTAAGGGACATGGCCTCTGTTCAAAGGAGAAGAGAGGTAAGTATTACTTAGAGGCTGCTACAAGCACACCACTGTATACCACCCTGTGTGCAAATGCAAGTCAAAACCCAAAGAAAAGAGAAATAGTAAAGTGAAGCTGCTTTAAAACTACACACTCATCATTTCCAATGTGTAACTAATGCATCTATTCTCTGTTATGAAGTGAAGGAAAAAAAATGCACAAAATGTTTGCAAATTAAGATGAAAATCTGTGACTAAATGTAATATTTACTTGAACTAAATCTGGTATTTATAGATTTGTTTTTTGAAGTGCTTTGAACATAAACGAGACAATATAAATATGCTGGAAACTGTTTAAACTTCAGCCAGAGATGACTGTTTCATTTCAGAAGTTAACACTGGCTTTGGGCTGACAGAGGAACAGCTCAGCATGACAAAGAAGCATCAGCTGGGCCTTTGATGAAGACCAGTTTATGGCAATAGGTTTCCAGCTTATAACTACAACACAAGCCCACGTTATATCACGTTACAGAGAGCCAAGCTTGCTTTGGAAATAATTTGTTCATGTATATTAGCCAAGTACTATCAGCCCTCAAAACAGCACCGAGAAAAAAGGCATTTTCTCTTCATACCAAGAAAAATGCTGGAAAGCATGAAAATGAGAGGTGAATGTTGTTGCAGAAATAAGAAAAACATTGCTCGGGTTTCCGAACAGAGCTGTTGAGCTTGTGGCTTAAGAACCGCCGAAGGAATTAAGGGCACATTCCTTTCAGCTTGATTCAACAATTTTCTTCATATTAAAATTACAGTATTAAGCTTACTGTTGTGGAAAGAGAACATATTTACCAGCTTTTAATAGAGAGTTACTAGCTTTTAATACAAAACTTTCAGCTAGTGTTCACAATCTGCTGTAGTTTTACCCAAGACGGGCATTAAAATCTTTACGAGTCTAACTATTTAGTTACTTGTTTCAGTCATTCAGGACCAGAGCTATTGCCAACATCCTGACGTAAGTAAAAGGTTCTGTGTGCAGAGGGGAATTATTTTACCTGCGGATACCTCCTCGCGGCCAGCCGACATGGCCCTTTCCGATACCCTCCCTTGGCTTGGGAGGCCAAAGGCCACCGTGAGACGCGACGGCCGGTGCCCGGGGACCGGCCGTGCCGCCAGCGCCCGCTCCTCCTGCGCCGGTACCCGGCTGCACGCCAGCCCCGTGCCTGGGCCGGGAGGTGCCCCCCGCGGCCCCCCCCGCCTGCCAGAGGAGCCCAGCAGCTGGCTACTGACTTGCCACGCGAGAGCCAGCCACGCTGATCGAAGAGCTCCTGAGCTGCCCTCCTACCCAGCTGTGCCGACGCAGGCTTTGGAGCCAAGCTGGCTCTTTCCGGAGCCCCTCTCCGCGGCAGAGCAGCCCCCCCGGGACGCACGCCCAGCCTTCTGTGAAAGCCAAGGGGCGCGGGCTGCCAGGCGTGGGGTGGCAAACGCGGGGCCCCCACCCGTGGGGGGTCCCGGCTGCTGCAGGCAGCTCCTGCCAGCGGCACCGCCGGGGATGCTGCCCCCCCGACCTCGCTAAACAGGCACTGCTGCAGCAGCAGCCAGAAACACCAAGGCATGCGAGGAAATTCTTACGGAAACAAGAAACCCACCCCCCCCCCTTGTAACAACACCTGTAAGCAACCTTTCCCACTCAAGCGAAATAAAATCTCTCACTGGCTGGCATCGGCGCTGATCTACCCTGAGCAGGACACACGGCAAAGCCTAGCATAGCTCATCTCAGAAATGCCAGCTAATCATCAGATTTAAGATAAGCCACTAAAGTAATTTTTAAAATTGTAAGATTCCATATACTAGGTGGAGTGTATAACCTACATCTAGTTTTCTTTTAAACAATGTGTTTAGCCAGAGAATGGTAAAACCCAAAAGAAACAAGTGATTTAAAAGTATGTTCACCCTTTATGAAAGGGTTACTAAGGAGGGGGAAAAAAGGGCAACAGTAAAGCAGAGTGCTATTCATTTGGAAGTAAAGTAATAAGTGCATTTCTACTCATCCTGAGTAGACTGTTGACTGCAACTGGAACACGACAAAGTACAATTTGCCTTTCTTTCCCTACAGAGAGCTTAAAGCCTCTTGTGCCAACAGCAAAGCGACACATTACCAGGCATTCACTGACTCCTCGGGTCGCCTGCTGACACTGGGACAGCAGCTGGGCTGTTCTGGCCAGACGCTGCAAAGCTCAGCCTCCCCCGTCCCCTCCACACACCGTCTGTGTGTGAACCACCACGCTGGCCTGTCACGCACAGCGACCCTTCTCGCCACGCGAACGCTTCAGCAGCAGCCCCTTGCACGCATGACTTACCCCTCCATCCACCTTGACTAATCTTACAACCCTTGTTTCTCAGGGCTGGGAAACAGGTGCCATCACACACGGCAAAGAGGAACAAAGCCTCCAGGAAGGGAACAGATTTTTAAATTTGGATTATTGAAAGCGCCGTTTAAAAGCCTCTGCAAGCACCTGCAGTTTGTGATGCAGACACACGTCCAGCACTTAACCCGTACCACAAAAGCACGGTAGGGCAGGTCTGCCGGTGGCAGTTCTGCGGCACAGAGAGCGTGCCAGGGTCCTGCCCACGGCGGCCCCTCGCTGAGCTGCGGGGCTCCCGGACCCCCAGCCCACCCCGGCCCCGCCGCGGCGCAGGAATCGGCGGCTTGGCCGCGAGCGCTGCCTCCCGGCAGGAGGGACCGGCGGGCCTCTGAACACGCCAGACCTCGGGACTGAGCAGCCCCAGCACAGCCAAGAGGGAGCCAAGCCCGGGAACATCTATTTCAACGTTTCTGGGAAAGTTAAAACAGCAACTGAGCAAGTATGGCATTCTGCTGCGATTGCACTTTTTGCTTGTTACTCGTCCTGCTTCCACCCCCCGCTCTTGAAGGTGCAGCTTTGCCCAGTTCTTCACCCTCCATCATCTTCACAGCTTTTTAAACACACACCTCAATCCCTTCCTCTCCATGTCAAAAAAAAAAAAAAAAAGCATCTACATGTCACTGAAAGATGCACACGGGGTGGAGGAACCCCCTTGCCCTCTCCTGGGAGTTCCCATTCCAGCCCCTTCCCCACCCCACCCGCCCCACCGGGACGCCCTGCCTTCGCACCCGGCCCTGCTCTTCTTCGCTCTGCCAGCGCCCTGGGCTCCCGACACAAAGGGCTCCTTTGCAGTGGTTACTCACATGAAATACATAGCAGACACAACATGAAATGGAAAAACAAAATATTGAACATCTACACCCAGCAAGCTTATGGCTTATAGCCTGCATCATGAATGAGACATGCCTTTAAGAAATGCCATATTGATCATCCCAAATCTGTGTCCAGAGAGTAAATCCAAGTGAGCGCCTGGCTGAATGACAGACTTAAATTTCTTCAGTGAAAAACTAAAATCACATATTTAGGCTGTTCTGATTCATAAACAGTGTTAAATATAGCCAGCCTCCTTAAAGTCATTATTTTTTCCTAGCGCAACAAAAAAAAGGAAGTCATGCTTTTGTTTTTGAACTGTATTCAATTAAAGACTTAGTAAGACAGTCAAAGTTTTAGATCCTCCATACATCACCATTTAATTTCTGAACACAAGCCAAGGAATAAACAGAAAAGAACATTCATTTTAGTGGCTCGAGTTGCTTCCAAATGCTCTCTCTATTCCACATCCCTAATAGAAAACTAATAAATAAAACCAGATTACGGCGGGCCGAGTGCAAGGCACCCCAGCCCCGGAGCCTGACGCCTGGCCGGAGGAGCCCGGCTTGTCCCGGCGGAGCCCGCGGGTGGGCTGGGCAAGAAACCGGAGCAAGGTGCAGGGCAAATAAATTCAGATTTTTTTTTGTATTTTGGTCTGTATGAAAGCGTCGGATTTCTTGACTTCCAGCACAGCAGTCTGATATTCTATAGGAGGTTTTTATGGAAGAAAACTGTTTTGGAACGGTTTGCAGCATACATCCTTGGAGAGTATATTACATTCAGTAATGGAAAGGTCATTCAAACTGACTTACAGTTCCGACACAAATATACAGTCAAGTCTGAAATATACAGCACGTTTCCAAAACAAATGAAACATAATAGCAGTCACTTAGGAAACCAGTAAGGAAACGCTCTGTCCTCCACCAGTCCGTCCCTGCCTCCCCTATAGGCCAATACAAAAATCTTTTGTCCCCTCTAGCACTGCTGAAGGGAGCCCGCTCCCATTCACTGACTCGGGATCTCTAAGCTATTCCAAAAGATCGGGGGTGACGACGGCATTTCCTGCTCCCTTCCCCGACACACACCCACAGACCCCAGCGCTGATGGAGCCAGCTCCCACCGGAGAAGTTAGGGCTAGCAGCCCACGGGTGGGCAGAACCCCCTTCCACACCTGCTTCAGACAAAGTCATGGTAACCGATGAAAAAATACTGCCCAGGTAAATAAACGCTATTGCAAATATAAGTCTATAAGCTTCTTTGGATGTCTCAGGTTGGACTCTGGATTCACGGAACTGGTGTGAAATTCACTCTGCTGATAAAAGCAACTTCTTATGAACTCCTGGGCCCAAGGAGCCCAGATCTATGCACTTGCCAATACATCCATGTCACAGAACCACCCCACTGAAACAAAGCTCAAAATGTTCTAGAAATACCTCTATCCATAAAATTAATTCAAAATTCCCACCTTCCCCTATAATCAGCAAGTCAATGGCACGACACAAGAAGCCCAGGCTTTTAACCATCCCCTTTACTGAGTTCACTGGCAGTTAGACAGATACTCTCATCAGCATTGATGCAAACTCAGCAGTGTACACTCCTGTACATCCCACCTCATGTCTTACCAAGGTCACCTCTCCGAGACATAAGATACTCAAATTGTGGGCCAGTGTTACACTGAACTCATATATACACTTTATCAGACTTTAGACATTTCTGCCATTAATTAAAAACTAAAACTTTTTTTTTTTTTAATTGCTGGGCTAGGTTTGGTTTGTGTAACAGCTTGCAGTCTTTTCTGTACAAGTATTAGGTTAAACACAATCTAGACAACTATTTCACAGTACACAGAAAAAAAAACCTGCACAATATTATTCAATGCGAGAACATAAGTAAACAACGCAGACTTCAGAAATCTCATCTTGAGATGTTTGCAAAATCGTATTTGGAAGAGACCTTGATTTTCCCTGTGGTGATCCATTTTAAACCAGGACACAAAATAAACATGTTAAATCTAATAAACAACATAGCTTTAGCAATGTTTAAATGTTTAACTACAACACGTTCAAAACAGAGTTCAAAGGAGGCCAGTCATTGCTCATTTAATTTTGTCATAGGAAACAGCTACACAACAGTCACTGCGTACCACTAAAGAAGCCACAAGACAACATTATTAAGACAAAAATAGCAGAAGAAACATGCAGAGATCATTAGCTAGCTATAACGTCATTAGCTCATTATGAGAATTAAACATTTTTCCAAATACTTTCAATTAGGCATTTTGTACTTGAAAATGATTGAGACCCACTCTGCTGAACGTACAAATGGAAAAAAAAGGAATAAATAACAAGATTAAACTCTCCACTTCCCACTTTTTTTAATCCATGTCACATTTTCACACTGTCTCCTCCTCCCAAATAACTTTTCATATACTACTCAAGGTAGAAAATTTTTAATTACTTCAGTTTGAAGGTTTTAAGAAGGCACACCGAGGGAGCAATCTCCCCCACTTTCTTAGTCAGCTTAGTGATGCAAGTTCTCCACAAAACCAGTGGCACTTCATTTAGCACACTCAGTCCCAGAGTCCATACGCTTAGTAACTATTTGCTGGCACAACTAGGGCAGAAAAGCCTTCTGCCATAAGTTAAATTTACAGAGGAAAGTGTATTTTTGATCTTTTGCAATCCACCAAGTAAAGTAATGCATATTAGCCAAAAACATCCTTACCTCCTATGCTGCGAACAAGCATATCCTAGTATAACGTTCAGGTGTTCTTACCTGTAGAACAGGCATCCATCCTCTCCTTCCCATACTTCAACCCAGAAAACCTTGGATTTCCTGGTATTGACCTCGACTTAGAAAGACCCATATAAGAACTCCTACATTTGTAAGACCTTTCTTGTCTTTCTACTACCAGTCTTCAATCACAGAGCCTCAAAACCACCTAACTGACCAGAACAGGGAACAACATCAGGCCTTGCCAAACAGAAGGTCTCAACCTACGCTTACCTTTAAATAGGCTCTGTAGGTTTGTGTGCATAACATCAGGCACAGCGTGACTCACCCTTCTAACATCTGAAAATAATTAAGTTCTCTGGCTAATTAAAAATGCTGTCCAATTGAGAGCAAAACCTATCAGCTGTGTAGGAGAAAGGCTGCAGCTGAGACCTGAAAAGCTAGCATAAATGACTTTAAAGCATGCCATTTTTAAAATTTGTATTTAAATGTAACCGGCAAATAAAACAGAATATAATTCAGAAACATATTCTCATCTGTAACTACCCATCTAGCAAGAGTGCAGGATATTCAACCTATGAATTAGCACAAAAAATTGGTATGCAGGCATGTTCTGATCGTTACAGCTTCAAGCTTAGTTTAACGTTTCCAAACAAGAGAATAGCCCGCTGTTCATAGAAGCATTTTATTATGGCTGTCCCTCACGTTGTCCTGATGATGACTTGCGCTGGCAATGCCAAACCCACGGCAGCGTGTTTGACAGCAGCCTGGCCATGGTTTCTGTTCAAAGGCAAGGGCACGAAACCGTCGACTGCGACGGACCATCACACTGGGAACTAAGGGAAGAACCTCAGGAACGCTCTTTCCCTGGTAACAGTCATCCACCGAGTCAGACACCAGCATGATCCAGAGACTGACACTGAATTGACTTCAAGAGCCTTCATGTGGTTATTTATGTACAAAGGCACAGTTTTGCGTGATCTACAGTCACTGAATTTGACCAACCTTTTTGTATCAGCATAGTTCTCTTTCCCTCTTTCACAACCAACGGCCCTGCAGTTTCCTCTTGTGTTCATCCTGGTAGCTTGTTCACACTGTACGCTGCTAAAATTCTCCTTCCCAGAGCAAGTAAACAGGACATGACAGCTGCTGCTTCAAGTTTAAATTAAACTGAAACAATTATATCATCCTTGTGCCTTTAATAACGCAAGTAACCAGAAAACTTGCTGCCTTATCCTACGCATGTAAATTCAGAATGTTTAGTAGCCATCAAAAACAATGACATGCCAGATTAAGTATCCTCACAATATGCCCACAGAACACAACACAGAGACCTTCAAATTCTGACATCGGTACTGCTTTTGAAAATAAAACCATTAGAAAACACTCCAGCCAATGTTTGAGATGAGCATGGAGAACACCCACTCTACACCTGCAATACTGCTTTAACAGGAGTATCTGTGTTTCAGTTCATCTGCTGCTTGAGTAGATTTGCAGGTTAACATCTCTGCGTCTGAGGTGGTCTGAAAGGAGATTAAAGATCTCACTGCAAGCACAGGAACTACCGATTGTACATGTCATCGTAGATCAAACATCCAATTACTCTGTTTGAGGATACGCTCCAGTAACGAGGAGAGCAGATTTTCCCCAGGCACAGAGAGTTTTAAACAGGCTTTTCCTCTAAACTCGAGTGACAGATGATGCCTCTGTTCATGCCCACCTCTAGTAACTACGCAGGCGAAAGAGAAAGATGTTGCAGCTTCCCACAAGGCAAGAAAAGGTAGCTCTTTCTCACGACATAGGTTATTATCTGTGTGCCTGTGCCAACTGCACCAAGCAGAAGCTTTTGATGTGGCTGCCAATGCCGCAGGTGATTTATCGAGCCCTGTGTCATCTGAGCTGGGCAGAGTTCAAAAGCGGCGGCGGCCAGTGGGAGCCCCTGGTGCAGACACGGCTCCCAGCCCGTCCCAGCCAGGAAAGAGGAATTACCTCCTGAGCTGGGCAGAAGGGCACGGAGAAGAACGAAAGAAAGCCAGAGCACAGAGCTGCGTGGCCACGGGGCCACTGCTCGGGAGGGGAGGGGAGGGGGGCAGCACGGCCGGGCGGGCCGGTGGCCAGCTGGCAAGGACGAGGACAAGGACAAAGACGAGGATGAGGATGGGGCAGCCTGCCTGAGTGAGGCCCAGCCCACGCCAAGCCCTCTGAAATGGAGACATGGGGCTGAGCGGGCCGGCAGCATCGCTGGCAGGGAACAGCCCTGCCGCCGAGCACCCCGTGCGGAAAGCAAACACAAAGGCAGCGGTTTGAGTTCGTTTTAGTTTTTCGTTAATTTCATAGCCATGACTCTTGGAACGGAAGTGTGAATTAAAACACCCGAGTCTGCTAGCAGCATCTGCACAATGGTCATTTCATCAGCGTATTAAAACCACAGTCCCGTGGCCTTTCTCAGGATGCCACGCGCTTTTCCTGCGCGCGGGGGGAGGGTCTGTAGGAAGTAGCGGGCAGCGCGTGTCTGTCCGCCCCACGCTCCTCCCTCCCAGGACACTGTCTGGGGGACGCCACGTCTCCCTCCCACCCCAGAACCTCGTCTTTTCTGTCAGCACAAAGCCGGCAGTCCCCGCCACGGGCAGCACCCGCAGCTGACGCTGTTTAACACCTCCCAGAGCATCCTAAAGAGCCAAGGAGAATCGGCACGGATGCCAGGAGGTGGCAACTTCTGCATCAAAAAGAGAGCTTCTGACCTCAACTGGTTCTAGCAATCTGCCAGGGCAAAATCTGCATCAATTTGGTTTGTTCTCTGTGGCATGGTGCTAACTGGCAACACCTGTCGCAAAGCAGAAGATAGTTATAAGGTGTGTAAGCTTTTTAGTGTAGTTGTGGATAACTGCGAAATGGCTTGTTTTACTCTAGAATCTATTCTCTACTGCTATACATACTCAGCAGCATATGAAAGAGCCTTATTGTCTCCTGATTAAGATTTTTACAGTTCTGTGGTTTCACTGGAATCAGCTAATCTTCTCTTAAGCAGTATCAGCGAAGTACGAGTGGACACAGGACCAGCAAAGCCAGGATGCGTTGAGAAGTCGGTCATGCACTTCTGAGAGTTGACAAGGCCATTAGTTTTCACAGGAGCAAAACTGAACTCTGACAGGAATACTGATGTGAGATTTTTGCCCTGAAAAACATGAGTGGAATCTCTTTTCCCATGACCAGCTGCCTTGTTCTTTCTACATAAGCAGAAAGATTTATTTAAGCTTTATCAGAGTTCTGTGCTAAAACACCAAGGTTCAGACTGTGTGCCTGAATGTGTTTGCTTATACATCTGAGAGAATCTCAGTCCTCTTTACGTATATTCCTCTAACGTACTGCTTGGCTTCTTGGAGAGTGGTATGCAGCACGGCATTGCATAGAGCAGATGTGACTTATAGTCTCCATATTAATATTTGCATAAATACACTAGCAGCTCAAAAACACTGATTGTGTTTTCAAATTCAATTGATGCTTTGCTGGGAGCTTGTCCAGTTCATTACAATGGAACTTAAGTGCCTGACTATGGCCTTGAGCCACAGAAGAATTGTACCTCAGTGTGTTATTTTGAAAATTCCCAGCGAGGCACTCCAAGAGTCGTGTAATCCTTTTAAAGGCTGTCCAACAACCCACTGAGACAGCCCTTAACAAAACCTTATCATACTTATGCTAGTTGCCCTGTTAGTAGCCTGTATTTCACAGTCTGGTGAAGGAGATTACTCGCTTTAAAGCTTACTTGAAGAAACTGATTTATATCACAAGCTTCAATCAGATGCCAGAGTTCTTTATTGCATTTGAGGTACTATGATCACATATTTGCTCTAGAAAACCAGTTAAGACTACATGAAGATGTGTTACTTTGACTTACTGTGTCAACTGAGACACTGTAAGTCAATGTAAACTTCGCCCTAATGTCTAAGAACTTGAATATATTGCATATTAAAGTGGAATTTTCTGCATGCTCACTCAAGCAGAGTTTACTTCATTTTTTAAGCACTCAGCTCGGAAGCTGAGATCTATAGTTCTGAAGAGTACACTGGAAATACCACACTGAAACGTAAAATACCAGTCCGGTTCTGGCTCTAAGTGTTAAGCACTGTCAGAATTCTCAATTCTGCATAAAAGATCCATATATTTAAGATTTCATTCGGAGCATATAAGGCTAGGTTAAGACAATCTGAGAAACTATTTTACTGAAAGTGCTGCATAATTTTGTGCTTACAGCCTTATGCCGGGACTCCGGCTCAGCCTCGTGGAGGAGGCACAGGTACACACAGCGTCCGCTCCAGAGAACCAGGTGGCACCAGGGACTTCTTTCCAGATGTCGCAGTACGTACTGCCGAAGATGTGAACTGGGTTGTTCTGTCAGATTTGTTCAGGCTTCAAAAACTCTGGCAGATACAACTGCACCAAGTCACACCTTCAGGTTTTTCTGTGCATAAATTATGGCAGAAGCCATACCGTTTTCAAGGGAAAATAGTTTTTGACAAAAGTACAGGGCTCTAAGAGTTGAGTAACTCCTCAATCCAGCACTGGGCATGTGTCATCTGGTCAGTTTGGACAGATTCCCACCCCTTCTGCCTGACTGTTAAAGAGAAATGCGACAGCAGGCAGCCTTATAGAGTCATAGAATCATTTAGGTTGGAAAAGACTTCTAAGATCGGGTCCAACTGTTAACCCAACACTGCCAAGTCCACCACTAAACCATGGCCCTGAGCACCACATCTACACAGCTGTTAAACACCCCCTGGGATGGAGACTCCACCACCTCCCTGCGCAGCCTGTTCCAGTGCTTGACAACCCCTTCAGTGAAGAAACTTTCCCTGATATCCAACCTAAACCTCCCCTGGTGCAACCCGGGGCCATTTCCTCTCGTCCTATCGCTTGTTACTTGGGAGCAGAGACCGACCCCCACCCCTCCCCAGCCTCCTTCCAGGTGGTTGTGGAGAGGGATGAGGTCTCCCCTCAGCCTCCTTTTCTCCAGACCAAACACACCCAGCTCCCTCAGAGGACCTGTGCTCCAGACCCTTCGCCAGCTTCGCTGCCCTTCTCCGGACACGCTCCAGCACCTCAGTGTCCTTGCAGTGAAAGCTTTGTGCCCTGCAAAGCAAGTCCTTCACAGTGAATTAAATTCTTGGATAGATTTGGATCTCATAAATTTCTGTTAACTCTTTTTCCAACACAAATTTAAAGTAACATATTCCTACACAGATAAGAGATGCTGACGTGCTGCTTTATCACAAAATTTAGCATTTTATTTTGTTATTACTTCCCTATTTAAGAAAACAATAAGACAATCTGATTCTGACACAATCAGACACACAACCTGGTACCATACAGTGAATTGGCACAGAAGACATTAAAAGAATTTGGTCAGCAAGGAGCTGTGAAGGAAAAAGAACAACATGAAAACATTTTGCAAAGGGCCTTTAAAGAGAACTGGCATAATACGGAGAGAAGGAGGAATTCTAGCATAAGGAAGAATCAAATGAGTGGGAGTGGGAGTGCTGTGTGACAGGAACACCCGCAGTGCTGGTCTGCAAAACAGCCAGATCCGTCTCACAAGGAAACACTGCGCGTGTGGGAGGGAATGGCCAGTATCCACAACAGAAGAACAAATTAAAAACCAAACATGATCAAACAAAAACCAGGTACATAATGCAGGTACATAATTCAGATTAGAACTGAGTTTAAAAAAAAAAAAACTTTTGCTGACACTGATGCATAGTAGGTCGATGTTCTTTAAAATTGTGTCCTGCCCTCTTAATGTAATTTCTTTTGATTCCTGTAACTAAAGGGATTATCTACTATTTCCTTCAAGATCCCAGCTTTGTGATTCAGCCCCATCACAATTCGCTTGAAGGAAGCTGATAATACACCTACAGATCCAGCAGCCTTGTGCAACAGCTCCTGATGTGCACAAAACCCACGCAGCTCCCCTGCCTGGGCTGCTGCTGCCAAGAACACCAGCGTTCTGCCTCAGCAACAGGGGCGGCCACTAGAGATGCAGATTTGCTGCTTGAAAAGTGAGACTATTCCCATAGTTTCCAAGGAAAAAAAAAAACAAAAAAAAAAAAAACAAAAAAACCCAGGAATCATTCCTTCCATACCTTATTTGCTCTCTGTGACTTCATTCCCTGAAGTCTGAGTCATTTGCACTGACCTGTTCGTGCTGAGGAAGAAGAAAATGATCATTAAAAAAGTAAACAAAAAAATTGAAAAGCAAAACAAGACCACCAAATGATGAACTCCGATACAGGGTAGATTAGTGTGTGCACTTGAAAAAATCTGTGCATATTTGACTTGGCAGGCCTGGCTTTCTTCAAGGACAGAGTTGTAAGCAGCGCTGAAATACTTCATAAACTAAGCAGCGTTCAGTTCCAGGGCCTCGACTTCTACCTGATTTGAACGGCAGCTTTGCCCGAACAAAGACGTCAGTATCGAAGCTGGGGACCAGGAGTTTTACACCACCCCCCCCGAGCTAAGGCTGAGGAGAGCTGGTTCCTCTCCTTGGGCTACCACGGCTATTACGTGTCCCTCTGTCCCCCCCGACCCGCCGGTTTCAGGGGAGCCCCCTGAAAGGCAGGGCTGCCCGGGGGAGCCCGGCACTGCCCCCACGGCTGAGGGCAGGGTGCCGGCAAAAGCGACGCCAACACCGCGCCGGTGAGTGCAACCTGCCTGCCCTGCGCTGCAGGCGCTTCGGAAAGCACCGACCTAGGTTGTGTCGTTCCAGTGTACACCGGGAACCGAACGGCTGAACCCCCCCAGGCTCTGCTCCATTTTTGCGAGGTGTAATTTGCTGGGAAGACCCAGTTCCAAAGTACTTTCTTCATTCGGCTTTCCTGTCCTTAGCACTGCTGAATTTACACCCAGACACACTTTCTTGCCAAAATATAGTTTCACTTAACAAAAAGCTCCCTTGATTCTCCCCAATAATTAATTCCATCTAAAGCAATGTCTTTTAATATCAGGCATATGCCAGAATTTGCCAGCAAAACAGAGAGATCAGCATGGGTTTGTATAACCATTGTATTTTCTGTAAGGCAGCGCCATTAAATCACAACCACATTATAATGTAAAATATTCCACATGTTCTTCTGCAACCTCTTGGAAGGAGAACTTTGTATTTTTTGTAATTTAATATTCTGTTTCTCAGAAGCATAGTAAGAGCTGGGTTTTAATTACAATACACATAGTGTATCCCTAGATGAATACTCTTTTCTTAAAGCCTCGACAAGGTACACTATACATTTAAAATTTGTTTTTTATTTTAATGCAGATTTTCAAGTATGCGTTTTTAGAAAATGTTCTCAGAAGAAACTTCTGTCCCTTTTCTACCACAAATTATGGAGACCAGTACAAATAATTTGAAAAATGTCTTTGACCTCACGTTTACACCCACAAAAAAAGACCACTGGAATGTGTCACTCCAGAAGCCTTGACCTCAGTAATGTAGTAGAAAAAAAATTATTCATGAAAGCAAGTCATCCTTTGCCCTTCAGACTGTAATTAAGATTTAGAAAAGATGCCTAACGATAGCCCTGCTGTCGCTCAGGGGAACGGAATTCAGTAGGACCAGGGACAGTGAGGTCTCTCAGGTTTTCCCTTGTTCTCAGGGTAGCACCTAAAAATGTCAGCACCTGATCTGGTGCCAGTGCTCAGTCGAGGCGTTGATATTTTTCTGAGACCGCAAGTGCCAGGTCGCACAAGCAGTGAGTGTTTCTTGCCACAAGCCCCCCTACGCGTCTCGCAGAGACGACTGCTGAGGTGGTAACGAGCGGCGTCCAGTAGCACCCCAAGTCCTGGTCCAGCAGAAAACCACCTTACTGCCAACTTCCTCAACTTCCCACAGTTGGTGCTACATTCACAATCTCAGAACGTGTTCCTTTTTCAAGTACAGCTCACCATAATGTTCTTCACTACTAAGCATACACAGTCGCTTTATGGATTTAGGTCACTTCCTCATTTGTTTGATTTCAAAATCTGTCTGAACAATTTTAAAAAGTATTTTTGAGGCTTTATCTCATCTTTTAGTTTTATCTTACCATTACTGCTCCAATTATACATTCGCTATTTGCAAAGAAAACACAGCATTACATCATAATAGGATGTTTAGTCATCAAATTAGTCCAAGAAATAATAGAGAATTACTTATCAGTCATCCATTGCAGTAATATACCCATCTGCCAAAAAAAAGAGGAAAAAAAAAATTCTGCGTTCATATACAAGAATTCACTGAATTGTTCATGTTTTGCTTCTTCTTATGTCTTTCATTTTTAATTTTAAGAAAAATTGATAGTGACCCTAACCAGACTCAAATAATGACATACCCAGTGTCCACTCAAATCTCTAATACCTGGCTCTTACAGTTATGTTTTCCCAAGTATTCTGAGGTTTAGTCAATACTGAAAAATACAGTCATGCTGCGGATTAAGTGCTTTCATTTTTCCATGTAGTCTTAATATGGGTTATTTTGCCATTCCAATAAATTAATCTCAGTGTGTATGCTTAATCCCTTTTCCTGGCTTTAAATAAACTCTGCCAAGAAGCAACTCTCACAGATAGTCCAAAAGCCTTTTCTTATTTATTTCCCCTGGAAGAACATTGTGATTTAGCAAACAATCCACTCAGAGGAGGATAACCTCAGAAAGTGTCATGCCAAGACTGTCAGCCTGCTGTGATAAACTGGCAATGGTGAGGCACCAAATCCAGGTCAGGCGTTGTGCACCTATTAAAATACCATAAATTTGCAACTTTTACCTGATGTTCAGCTTGATTGTGTTTTTTTCAGAAATGTTTGACTAGCTGTAATTTCCCTTTCTTCCTACAGTCATCACGGCAGGACAGGTTTACGTACCAAAACGTGGCAGTATCATCAAAACAGCACAGTACACTCCGCCCGTGGAAATAAGAGGCGAGGCATCTGAGCATGTCAGAAGGCTGTTTTCAATATACCACTCTCAGAGAATTATTACTGATATGTGTGGAGAAACAAGTGTGAAGAACTTAATTACTTTTTTTTGATTCTGCAAGAACAGAGATCTTCGGAAATTTCTACCAAACCAGACCAACAGATTTGGTTTGTCCTGTAATGAGGCTGACAAGGAAGCATAAATACGTGGGTACACACACTACAGCTTCTGTTTGGCACCGTGGCGCAGGGGCGGATGTAAGCAGGTTCATGCCGACTTCAGATGCTTTGGCTTTCCTCAGAGAAAATGGAAACATTTGGCAAAATCAACATTTCTCCAAGAACATTATCAATTCTGTACAAAGTGCAAAATCTCAGGAAAACAAACAAACAAACAAACAAGCAGCACATTTTAGCTGAAAATTCCTACTCAGTTCCAGACATAATTGTGTCTGAAGGTTCACGTGAAGTCGGTCGCCATGAATTGTCCACTTCCTTGTTGGCTTCCTTTCACATTAAAGCACAACCCAGCATCATTTCTGTTATTGGGATTACACCGGTTTCCTCTCATTTCACTCTCTACCTTGAAGCCAGTCTTCTTTTTAAGTCGATAGCACACAATATGCAAACCAGTGGCAAGAAACTATTAGAAACTGCTTATGGAGGTTAAATTATGACTGACACAACAGCCTGAACTTTTATGTGCCAGAAAGCAGCAACAGGTTATTACTCTGTCCAAACCTTTCCAATCAATCACGCAGTCATGCTGTTGCTCTGTATTTGGAACAGCTATTCTTTAAATACTCTTTTTTGGTGGAAGATGTTTAGCAGCTCTATCAAGCAGGATCACGAATGATTCCTCAAGCATCATATTTCAGATAAACAGGAGTATTTCTGCAAAAGAATGTGGGGTTTATGTGACATTACTGAGGACCTTATTTCCCGAAATAACACCGATTCTTTGTTAATTTGGAACGTAGAGTCACATATGTGTAACAACTGGAACTGTCAGAAACCTGAGTGGCAGTTGAATAATCGGTGTGTCTCACCCAAAGTGTCTAAACTCAGCTGCTGTTTACCATCCACAGAGAGAAAGAATTTTGCGGCTGGACCGTAAGCAGCCACACCAACACAATTACTAACGTGCTGCACGTTCAACTGGCTGATCCCTGAGGAAAACTGAAAAGAATCAGAGACAAGGCATGCCACATGCATTTGGGCCCTACTGGGAACAATTCAGGTGCCAGGCAAAAAATCAGCAATGCTGGTACATGTGGTGGTGCTGGTAGATAATGCTATTGAGTAAGAGGCAAAGAGGGGACTAGAAAGCTACAGGGCTTCTTCCAGTGCCACTGGGAAACTGCATTTAGAATCACAGCCTGGTTTGGGTGGGAAGGGACCTCAAATCCCCCCCTGAGCCCCCCCTGCCCCGGGCAGGGCCCCCTTCCCCCAGCCCAGGGGGCTCCCAGCCCCGTCCAACCTGGCCTGACATGTTTCAAGGGTTTTCCTCAACATTCCTAAATTTTAACTTTGTGCAAGTGGTGATGCACTAGAAATTTCTTGCGGCTTAGAGGGTTCATGTTTAATTTCTAACCCTGACTGCATAAGGATATACTAATTTGGCATTAATGAAAGCATCTATTAAAATGCAACTGTAAAATTTAGCAGTTCAAGAGCTATTAGAGAGCTAGGTAATCATGTGTTAAAGTATCTACTAGCCTTTTTTAACACATACTTCCAGCAGAAACATGCCACCGGTCAAGTTTATTGGTGTTATAAACACTATTTAGCGAAGCATAAGGAGCTGAGGGATTGATCTGAAAAGGAAGGTAAGTTGTTCCCCCCCAAAAGTGAACTTAGTGGGAGTTTTAAGGTGTCATCAGCTGTTTTGGGTTGTTTTTTTTTTTTTTTTTTTTCTGAGGGATCCCGCAGCACTTCCCCCCGGGCGGCCGCCGCCAGCTCTCCCGCTCCTCACCGGCGAGGGCTGGCTGCGGGGCCGGCAGCGCCCCGGCTCCGAGGGGACCTCGGGGCCCAGCTGGGCCCAGCGCCCCGGCCCGAGCGCCCCGCGTCGGGGAACCCACCGCTGCCCCGGGGGGGGACGATCCCCGCGGCTGCTCGTGGTGAAACGTGTTCCTCGGGTGTCGCTTCGCTCTCGCGGCGGCACCGGAGGCCCCGGCGGGGCCGGGGGGAGCGGGGCCGGGGCCGGGGCCCCGCCGGGCCGGGCCGGGCCGGGCCGGGCCGGGCCGGCAGCTCCTGGCGCGGCCCCGGGGAGGAGCAGCCGGCGGCGGCGGGAACGCGCCCGGCCCGGCCCGGCCCGGCCCCGGGGTAGCGGCCCCCGCGGAGGTTGCGCAGGTGGGGGCGGGCGGAGCGAGGCCTCCGCCGCGGGCTCCCCGCGGGCTGGGGCCGGCGCGGCCGCGGGCACCGCGCCCGGGCGCAGGTGGGGACGGGGAGCGGGGAGCCGGGAGCGGGGTGCCCGGACCCAGGAGCGGGGTGCTGGGAGTCGGGAGCGGGGTGCCCAGACCCGGGAGCGGGGTGCCCGGACCCCGGATCGGGGTGCCGGGAGCCGGGAGCGGGGTGCCCGGACCCAGGAGCGGGGTGCTGGGAGCGGGGCACCCGGACCCAGGAGCGGGGTGCTGGGAGTCGGGAGCGGGGTGCCCGGACCCCGGAGCGGGGTGCTGGGAGGCAGGAGCGGGGTGCCGGGAGCCGGGGTCGGGGTGCCCGGACCCAGGAGCGGGGTGCTGGGAGTCGGGAGCGGGGTGCCCGGACCCAGGAGCGGGGTGCTGGGAGGCGGGATCGGGGTGCCGGGAGCCGGGGTCGGGGTGCCCGGACCCCGGATCGGGGTGCTGAGAGCCGGGGTCGGGGTGCCGGGAGCCGGGGTCGGGGTGCCCGGCCCCCGGATCGGGGTGCTGGGAGCCGGGGTCGGGGTGCCGGGAGCCGGTCCCCGGCCGAAGCGCCGCGGGGCCGCAGGGGCCGTTCCCGCCGCACGGCGGCTCTGCGCGCCGGCTTTGAAGTTAGTTAATTTTGCTTGGGATAATTACTGGCAAGAAAGGAGCTGACGTGTTCCTTCCCGAGGATAAATTGCTAGCAGACCTATCAACACTCTGCATAACCGGAGTCGGGATGTAGCGACAGCCAAACACTGCAATTTCCACGGTTGCTTCCTTCAAAAATTAAAACTTTACCTGTAAGCAGCGAGTCATGGGGCACACCGCGCTGAGATGAAGAAATGGGGAGGCTGTTTCTTTAAAATGAGCAACGTTTTAGATCGTTACATAGATCTAGGTACCTGGGGGAGAACCAGGAGGTTTGGGTCTGTTTCGCGGGGTGGTTTTTTTGTTCAGGTTACAAAATCCTTCTTGCACTTCCAGCTGAAAACCGAGCGGCTCGGCACGGCTGTCACCCTAAACGCTTGTGTGCTTTGCTCTCCTTGCAGGACTCGGCTGGCCGCCGCCGCGCAGGATGGCCGCGTAGCGTTTTCCTGCAGGATGAAAGCGAGCCGCAGAGGCCGGCGCGGGTGGCTGGGGACCCTGCTCGCCGTCTGCCTGGCCGCCCTCCCCGGCAGCAGCGCCTGTCCCCGGCTCTGCGCCTGCTACGGCCCCACCGAGGTGCACTGCACGTTCCGGTACTTCACGGCCGTCCCACCGCACATCCCGCCCAACGTGGAGCGCATCAACCTGGGGTACGTTCCACACCAAGGCTTTAAATGTTCTGATCAGGTACCTTTCGACACTTTGCAAAGCAAGAATTATGGCTTTCCAGAGTTAGGGCTATAAATTAACCAAAGCAATAAATAAATCTTAAGAGCTTAACGTTCTGCAGTGTTCAGAGGTGGCTGCAATCACAGCTAGCAAAGCCCAAGACCACTGACACAAAGTGGAAGTTTTGGGGACGTCTCGCAGGGTGTGTAAGAGCTTCAAAAAGCTTTGAACTTAAATGAATCCTTTTATATTACCCAAACATTTTGTATCTGTGACCTGGAACTCAGGAGGAGTCTGCAATAGAATTATTTCTGGGGAAAGACAGTTCAGAACCTAGTGGGCTGGAAAATGAGTATGTATATTCAAATGTTTAGAGACTTTGCTGTGCCTTGAGAATGTTTCCACTGAGGTCTTCCCCCTCATCTGCCCTCTGCTTCCGGGCAGCGTATCCCGATCCCAGCTCCTGACTCCTGTCTGCCCTTTCCTTCCACTGATTCAGTCAGCGTTGTCCAGAGGTGCTGTGTATGGAGTCTTACAGTTAAGTACCAGTACTTTTAGAGGACTCTGGGTTACCTGAGGTGCGCAATGCGTTTGAAATACATTAATTACTAGTACGGAAAGGCCATCTATCTGCCTGGTGAATTAATCTAACTTCTTTGTCACCACGGGGCATAGGAGGTGTGACTGCAGCACGGGAAGAGCCCCTGCATTGGCTAATCGGGTCGTGCAAGTGGGGTAGCAGTCACGGGGTCAGAGGCATCGCAGAGTAGGTACTTGGTGTTTGCGGGGCTTACACAACACCTGGTTCTGGGGTGGCGTGCCATCACTGCTGTCGGGACCCACGCCGGCTAGAGCTAGGTACGGCTGATGGTCAGACCTCCTCGAGCAGTGCAGCTCTCACCTCAGGGGCTCTCCGCTTCATTCTTGGTTCCCTGGTTGAATCCAGCCTAGGCTGCCCGCACTGTACGTACGCTCACGGAATCGGGGGGGAGGCCGAGGCCACGCCTGCCTTACCAAGAAGCGTGCGCCCCCCCCCCCACGCCTGTGGGGTGGAAATCAAAGTGAAGCTGTCCAGCTGCAAAGGGCGGGCAGCACGGTCCAGCCAAGGACCGGGGCGGGAGTGCAGGACGCTCTGCAGAACCCGCCTGCTGCAGAGCCACGGGGGCCGGCCACCCCGGTACCCCCGGCTTTACCTAGCTGTCGGCAGACAGCAAAGGAGCCTCCTTTGTGCCCGGACCTCTCCGTGCTGCTGCAGCGTTGGGAAAGCCCTGGGCTGAGGGAGGCACCCGTGGATCACCGACCTCTGCCACCGCAGCAGCTCCTCGCCCTTCTACACGCAAGCCCGAAGCTGGCGTTCTTGTCAGCACACTGTTGCGGTTATTTTCCCTATCCACTGTAAACACAGTCTTTAGAAAGCTGTCCTGAAAGAGTTACAAAATTTTGTGCTAACCTGAATGACTTAAAAATGCATCTTAGCAACCAGAAGTACCTTTATGCATTTCCAAAGAGTTGTTCTTGTGTTTTGGTTTTGTTTGTTTTAAAACTTGTGAAGTTTAGCTGCCTGACTAAACCCAGGTCTGGGATGAAATGTTTGTTACAGTTACAACAGCTTGCTTAAACTGACGGAAACAGATTTTTCTGGCCTGGAGAAACTGGAGTTACTGATGCTGCACAGCAATGAGATAAATACAATCCCTGATAAGGTGTTCAGTGATTTAGATTCATTACAGGTAAGAACCAAATGACCTAATCTTAATGAGGAGACGACCTAATCTTAATTTTTGTTATGGCTGTTCAACAATCTGCAGTAATACTGGTAAATGGAAGCAGACCAGCAGTCTGCAGCATTTTGGTTTCCTGTTCCTGGTTGTAGCCACGTGGAAGGCGAGGGCCTTCATGATCCCGTATCCCAACGGGAAATGTCCTTCCTTCCCAGGTGGGCATTCAGGTACAGGTTGAAGAGCGTGACAAACGTGCTGTAGATACCTGTCAGCAATACCTTAACAGGCAACTGCCCCTGAAACTCTTTCACACGAGAGAGAAAGACTGCAGAGCTCCCAGTACTGTATCTGTGGTAGGAAACTTGTCTTTAGTTAATTTGTTAGTCAATTTTAATTTTATTTTTTTTTTAGGATGGTTTCCAACCCAGATTTCCTTTTCCCTTCAGGACAGTATAGTCCTGTCCCTTTCTATCCTTCATTAAAAAAGGGCTCCTACTGAACAGAAACTGGATGTACTACATATAAACATGTTAATGCTTTAGAAAAACTACAGTTCCTTGGGTTTATAATTTAATATATACTTGTGGACTTTGAAAATGTAGTATTTGATGCCTGTTTTATTCTTTAACTAAAGTATTACCTACTTCTAAAATATTACCTACATTTATGTATATTTTAAAAATCAGGAAACATACAGTGTCATACAGGGATTCTGGAGCTATCTCAGTATCTCACCATGACATGTAGATATTCATATATAAAGAAATACATACATGACTATTTTGGAACAACCATTCCCAACTAATTCAATGTACGGGTAGCACTTGCTCTCCAGTTAAATTTCAGTCTAGAGCTGTTACTGACCGCTGCAGAGAAAGAATAACGTTGGAGCTGTGATCAACTACGAACATGAGAGACCTGAACTGTTCAGACAGAAAACAGGGTATTGGCTCAATTGCTGGTTTGAGAGGATCAGGGGGAGGGGGTGGGAGGGAAAGGCAGAAACCAGCCAAGCTTTGGAGCACGCAGATCCTCAGGTTTCACGAGCCCTCATAAAGGATAGCTCTGGGCCTGAAAGCTTGCTCGTTAACACCGTGCAGCTGATTTAAGAAAATAAGCTTTTCCTCCCTTATTGACAAGCAGGATGACAACACAATTATAGGCAGTTTTAATGGAATTATGTTTGGGAAATAAAATAAACTTGCACGTTATTGTGGTTTTGTAATTTTCTTCCTCGTTAATTTTCAAATTAATACAGTCACAGAATTCGTGAGTGTAACGATAATTCTAACAGGAAAAGTAAGAACAAAAAGGGTGTCTTGGGTACCGTATTTAATACTTCAGCAATATGCCAGACTTGTTCATCTCCTAGTTAATGAATTTGACTTTTAACCTGTCAGCAACAAAACGGCACCTGAGAGTTGAGGTTTGGCAAGGACACATCTCGTGTGACACCAACCCTGGAACTGGGAACACGCTTAGCGGTCCCGCTGCTTAAACGTCAAACAAAACAGACTGGTGCCCGTGTTTTTGTAGTCATAACACTGGCTGGAACAAAAATCACTACCACAGTTTATGGTCAAATTCTGCTTACCTTTTTCGTAAGTGTGGCTTAATTGGGATTTTTTTTGAATGAGAAATAAGCATTGCTTTATTCTATTTTTTAATCACTGCTTTTTGTAAATGTGACTGCAGAAGTGTCACCCCGATGGACTGTTGGAACAAGAACACAGCCTTCTAGTCTTGCAACTAACACAGCATTTAAAAGTAATTCCTCCTACCAAGTTTTTTTCCAATCACTCATATTACTAGTCGGGTGAAGTACTTCATAGAGTAACCATCAATCAAAATTTGTTAGGAGTCTTAGAACAATATAACAATGGTTAGTATTATACGCTTGTTGCTTTTTTCATCAACAGGTCTTAAAAATGAGTTATAACAAGGTCAGAGTACTTCAGCAGGATGTTTTTTATGGTCTAAAGAGCTTGGTGCGGTTGCATATGGACCACAATAAAATTGAATTTGTAAATCCCAACATTTTCTATGGACTCACATCGCTGAGGTTGGTCCACTTGGAAGGAAATTTACTTAAGCAGCTTCATCCAGATACTTTCGTCACCTTGCGCTATAGCCAAATATTTAAAATATCCTTCATGAAGCACATATATTTGTCTGACAATCTGTTGACTTCACTACCACAAGAAATGTTTTCCTACATGCCTGAGCTAGAGAGCATTTACCTTCACGGAAACCCGTGGTCCTGTGATTGCAATCTACAGTGGTTTGCAGAGTGGGCACAAGGGAGACCAGGTGAGCCGAAGGCTTCGCTTACGCTTTTTAAGCATGTTCTAGCATCTTGCTCCTTTTGATAAAGGTAATTGTCCTTTATTTATTCTCCCAGAAAGGTCCAGAACTTCTGTAGGTGTAGGTAATCAAGCTAAACAGATTAATACAATTCAGTTTCCTAGATGAAATGAATCAAGGGGTCTCAACCCATTCCCAGACGCAGCTTTCCTTAACGGAACGTTTTCCTTGGCCAGTCCAGAGCATCTGTGCACGAGGAGAATCCTCAGGGAATAAGCAAGCTAATTTCTGCGTAGCTGGCAAGAGTGAAGGCCACACTGTGCTCGATTCTTCAAAAAAGAATTCAGGGACTCCAGCCTTTCCCCGTCGCTGCCCTGCGTAGAGGCTGCGTGCGGCAGCGGTGTTGCGCCCCGGCTGCCCGAGCCCCGGCCCTGCCCCACGGGCGAGCCCCCCCACGCCACGTAACGCCACGGGGCCGGGGGGCTGCGCTACCAACCGTCCGTAAGCAGTGTCCTCAGAGAGCACTCACGGGTCTTTACTTCAGGTTTCATAGGTTGCTGCAAGTTAAACTTGGTTAATATTTTATATTAATAAACTATAAATTTTATATATAAGTTTATATTAATAAACTATAAATAAAATAATACTTTATATTAATAAAGATAATAACTTGCCGGTAGCTATATGTCTTTCTTAACACTGAAAATTGTATCACAAATGCTTACTGCATTTTTCTTCCCTTCAGACGTTACGAAGTGCAAAAAAGACAGAAGTTCCGGTGCTCAGCAATGCCCAGTTTGTGCTAGTCCCAAAAATCATAAAGGGAGGAGCATAGTGGATATTCCTTCTGCATCTTTAACCTGCACTAAGCCAGCTATACATGACTCCCTGAAAGTTAAAAACCTCACGGTGCCAGATGATGGGGATTTCAGCTCTGTATCTCCCAAGGACTTCATAGCTCCTATAGGATCCGTGGTCTTGAACATGACTGACCAAGCAGGAAGTCGAGGTAACTTGGTTTGCAACATCCAAAAACCTAAAGAAGTGTCTCCCATCTCATTTGACAAAGACGGCAACAATACAGTACTCAGAACATCATTCTCAGCATTTCTTGTGTGTGGCATTGATTATGAACATATTCAGCAGCTATGGAGCATACTAGCACTGTACAGTAATTCTCCCTTGAAGCTGGAAAGGAGTGTCCTAGAAACCAATACGCCTTTTATTAGTTACAAATATAAGCAAATCTACTCTGAAAAAGATGAAATTTTTACCAATATAGAGACCGACCTGAGAGCTGAACCGTCCTGGTTAATGCAAAGCCGAGTGGCATTACAGCTAGACAGGACTGCAACCACACTGAACACACTGCACATCCGATACTTTACGGATGCCCAAATTATTTTGCCCAGTGCTGACAAAAACCAGGTGAGAAATAACTGGACCATCATCTCCAGAGACAACAAAACACGAACAGAGCACACTGTTCTAGTCGGGGGGACTGTAGAATTGGAGTGCCAAGCAATTGGAGAACCAGCTCCTGTGATAGAGTGGATCTTGGCTGATGGGAGCAAAGTCAGAGCTCCCTATATCAGTGAGGATGGAAGAATCGTAGTACTCAAAACTGGAGCATTCACGTTACGGACAGCTGATACTTTTGACACTGGGCTGTATCACTGCATAGGCACAAATTACAACGATGCAGATGCTCTCACATTTAGAATTACTGTGGTCGATCCGCACGTGGAACACAACAGCGTAAATGGAGCCCAACTTTCCACGTTTGTTGGCAGCACGCTCTACCTTCCCTGTACATCCGCTGCTGTTCCAGACGCTGCCGTTAGCTGGGTGTTACCTGACCATGAGATTCTTCATCATTCTGTAAGAAACAAACATATTTTTGACAACGGTACCTTGAGAATACAAGGGGTAACAGAGCGAGACAGTGGCTACTTTAGATGTGTTGCAGCCAACCAGTATGGTGTTGATCTTTTGGTTTTCCGGGTGTTGGTCACAAAGGACCAAACCACTCTAAAAAAGAAGGATGTAGCTGGGGGAGGATGGGACGAGGGCGATGGCTCTGGCAATGCAGTGCTGGGCTCTGCTGCAGCACAGCAATATCCTTCGGCTACTCCAGCTACCCTGACAGCTAACCGGGAATCTGCTGCCTCAGCATCCAGAAACCGGGGCGCACAGACTGCACATAAAAGGACCAGCTACGGGAAGGTGACTTACAGGCACTACAGGGACAAAACAAGCAGGCGGTTTAGAGGACACAGGAGACAGTTTGTTTCCTCAGCCAGGAGAGTCGATCCACAGCACTGGGCAGCCTTTTTGGAAAAAACAAAGAGGAACTCGAAAGAAAAGCAAGAAGTTGTAACGAAAGCACCTATTCAAATCCACAAACTGTCAGAAGTACCTGTGGATGAGGAGGAAACATCTGGTGATCTCTCATCTCCAGAAGAAGAATTCATGATACCGGTAACAGAGACCGCCACTCCGGGGAAGGGGAAGGAAAGCGTGGTAACTGCAGGGCCCGAGAGGGCCACAAGTAACACTCCTGCGAGGAAAACCTCTCTCCTGGTTGCAGAGGCAGTAACTCCCCTACCCTCTCCTTCACAGTCTGTGCCATCTGACAGCAGAACGCCACAAACATACCTAAAACCTACAATTACAAACTCACGGGAAAAATCTGATTCAAGTCAAGTATCAGCAAATGGTATAAAACAATCAACTGTATCAGATGGAGCGAGTAGAACATCTACGCTCTTCCCTGATGGGCTAAGGTTGGTATATTCTGGGGACAGTAATAACCATCATTTAAAATCTGTATCTACAACAGCCATGACAGACGTTACGGACACCAGCAAATCTGTAACTTCCCAAAACGCAGTGGACAAGCTGCACGTTTTTACCGAGTCTGTTGATAGGATTTCCACCAAAATGGATCACCGGGTATCTGTAGCGACAGTTAGTGAACCAAGTCCTCAATCTGGTCACATTGATTCTCATAACATTCAGAAACAAGTAACTCCTAAGCCACCGTTGGCCTCAGCTATCATTACTCATCAGCAAACTCAGATTAATCAGGATGTTACAACTCACACACCCCAGGCCCGGCAGCAATATGGAAGACGAAGGAAAATTTCTGGTAGGAGACGAATTGTTAGACCAGGACGTATTCCAAGCGTGAAAGAGCACAGATACAATTTTGGGAGGCCAGGATCTGTCAGAGGAAGTACGGCTATGGCTGCAGACGTTCAACTGAATACGAAAGATGTATCAAATTTACCAACTTTAAACAGTTTAAGCAGCTCCATCAACCCGTTTAGCCCCGAAGCACCTCTGTCCTCCCCCTCTAACATGAATATGCCATTGGAGCACCCAGCAGGTACTCATCAAAACACAGCATTCCTCGGGGAAGAGGAAGATGAACCTAGGGCCAGGCAAAAAGCTACTACGACAGTCATGCCTTTCATTACAAAGGGCACCCAAGGTACTCCTCAATGGAAAGTAGAGAGCAGTGCTCCATTTCAGACAGATACTGGTAGAATCCAACCTTTTAGCGTCAGACTACCAACACCAGCGACCCACACAGCTCCTACTGCTACAGAAGTTCCACATACCGTAAGCACTGAGCTGTCTTCTACCCCTGAATCAGTCTCACCCAGCATTAAGCCTAGAACCTCACCAAAAAATTCTCCAAAAGGGGAAATTACTTGGGAACGTCTCTTTGGAAATGGTGCACAGAAAGAGGTTCTGAAGAAGCTAGCAAAACAACAGACAGGTGCGTTTCCAGCAACAGAGGTATCGACCGTGCTTCCTAAAACTACGGCAGCATTGTCTACGTCCAGACTGTCCCCTTTGCACTTCATGCCTCTTTCAGCAGGTGGGAATCACAGCAGTGGTTTCTTGTCTTTAGACAAACTCGCTCATTATGGCAACGGGAACTCAGAAGAACATCTTCCCACTGCAAAGCTCCGTTCATCCTCTAATCCTGCAGCTAGTCCAACCGAAGAAATGGATGCAACAGGTTTGAAGCCAACAGTTACACCTATTATCACTCCTGAAAGCGACACCAAAGTCACCAAAAGTAAAATATTCAGAGTGGGAGGAAAGGGAAGTCAGAGGAGGCAGAGCCCCCTTAAAACGCCTCCTTCAGAAAGCGTGACTGCCGGCCACGGCACAGCAGCGATTCCGTCGGGGAACGCAGCCACGCCGGTCGTGCCAACAGTTAAATCACTAACAGCGCCTGCAAGTCTTGCACCCGCAGCACCTCCCTCGGAGAGAGCACGAGCGGCCTCGGCCTCGGCGGCAGCAGTGCCGGCGCTGTGGGTCCGGGCCCCCCCCGAGGCCCCGGGGCACGCGCCTGCAGCAGCCACGCAGGCACCCAGGGCCCCGGGCCAGCCGGCCCCGCTGCCGCCCCACGGCCGCCTCGCCCCCCGCCCCACCGCGCCGCCCCACGCCGCCCCACCCGCCACGGCCCGCCCGGTGCTGGGGGTGCAGCCGGCCCAGCGGACCACAGCCACCGCGACGGCGGGTGGAAAACCGCGCCCGAGGATGGAGAAGCGAGTTCTCCAAGGAAGCCACGCGGCACAGCCCAGGTCGCCAGCAAGAACCGAGCCGAGCGCCCCTGCCGCAGCCCCCGCCGTCGCCGCTCGGCCTCCCACCCCGCCGCCGGCCCTCCCAGCAGCTGTGCCACGTACGGCGAGAACCAGCGCGCCGCCGGCACGGGAAACCCAGTTCTGGCAGAAGGCTTCCGTCCGAGCCACCGAGAGGGGCAACACCGAGACTGCCGGCACACGGGCCATACCGAAGTCGTCCCGGATCGCGACGCCGTATGCTCCTCTGGGCCGAAGGGACAAGGGCAGCTCTGTCAAAGGCTGGCCTGAAAAGAGTCAAGATCAAGGAACTACCACCACCAGTCCTGTAGCCTCGGACTCCTTAAGCAGAACTCATTTTGCAAAGCCCAGAATAATTGGAGGGAAATTAGCTGCTTTTACTGTGCTAGCTAATTCAGATGCTTTTATTCCTTGTGAAGCTACTGGTAACCCCCGTCCAACAATACAGTGGACCAAGATATCGTCAGGTAAGCTTCCTAAACCCCTCCAGAGCCTACCTTCCATTTTAGTCTCGTAATTTGGCAGACGTTTTGTGTGCCGAACTCAAATGTTGCTTCTTTTAGGAGTACCGTGAAATACCAATGAAAAGATGAACTTGGAAACAGTGAAAAAGAAAGATAGCTCAGCACACTTGCCGGAGCGTCTTACTACCGATTATGAAAAAGTTCTTTAGGGAACTAGAAACATGATCTATATTTAACTGTACTCCTGTGCTTATCGTGAGATTTCAGTAGTTATTGTGTGTTACCTGGTCATTCAGAAGAGTGAGACAAGTGAAAAGAAAAATCTGTTTGCGGTAACAAACCATCCAATCAAGTTAAATCTATGCCAAAGTATTTTTGATTGTGCAAAGCCTAGTCACAACGACACCGAAGTATTTTGGGGTATGCAAAGCCCCATACGTTTTGTCCAAAGTTTGTCTCTACCGACGACCAGGTTTTGGGTTTACTTTGAAGCTTTGTCACTCTGCATGCAAAATACTGTTACTTCTCCCATTCTTACCGCTCGAGCCCTGGTTATCTGGGCAAAGGAGAGCAGGCTAGGGAAAGGGTTTTTGGGCAGTGAGCGAAAAGGAACAGAAGCGAGAGGTTTTGACGTGGTTGTCCCCTTGGTTCCGCAGGGACGGATGCTCCGGAGGGCCGAGGTGGTGGTGGATGGGTGGTGTTTGCCAACGGCACGCTCTCCATCGCCCGGGCGGGCCTGGGCGACCGCGGGCAGTACCTGTGCACCGCGGCCAACCCGCACGGGGCCGCCCGGCTCCTGGTCACCTTGTCGGTGGTGGCCTACCCGCCCCGCGTCACCGGTGGAAGGTGGCAGCTCCTCACCGCCCACTCCGGAAAGCCCGCGGCACTGAAGTGCAAAGCTGAGGGCAGGCCTCCTCCCACCATCTCCTGGGTGCTGGCAAATCAAACGCACATCTCTGGCTCCTCCGCAGGAAATAACAAAGTTCGTGTGGAGCCTGACGGCACTTTAATTATCAGGGATGTCACCGTTTACGACAGGGGCCTCTACACATGCAGGGCTAAAAACCCAGCGGGCACCGACACGCTGGTTGTAAAACTCCAGGTCATTGCGGCACCTCCCGCTATCCTGGAAGAGAAGAGACAACGTGTGGAAGGAATGATGGGGGAAGATCTGAAACTCCCTTGCACCGTGCAAGGGAATCCTCAGCCCGCTGTCCACTGGGTCCTCTTTGATGGCACGGTGGTGAAGCCTCTGCAGTTCGTAAACGGAAAGCTGTTCCTGTTCTCCAACGGCACCCTCCACCTCCGCAGCATCGCCCCTTCTGACAGCGGGAATTACGAGTGCATAGCCACGAGCTCGACTGGCTCGGAAAGGAGGGTGGTGAGCCTCGTGGTGGAACGCCGAGACACGCTTCCAAAAATAGCTACCGCCTCTCAGGAAGTGACTCGGTTGAATTTGGGGGATAAGTTGCTTCTGAACTGCACGGCGACTGGGGAGCCAAAGCCCAGCATCATCTGGCGGTTACCCTCCAAGGCAGTGGTTGACCAGTGGCACAGGTAGGAGTCTTTTTTTTTTTTTCTCCTCACCTCTTTGAAATTTCAAACACTGTCTTCTCCGGTGCTCATATAAGAGACTGTTGCGTCGCTGCAACAATATATTGCGAACTAAATTCACTTTTAAACGTTTAACAGCAGCGAAACATCTGGGATCATGGCTTGCTATTACACGAATAACAACAGATCACATCAGTTGTCACAAGTGGGTGAGGTCTTACCAAAATAGATACAAGTCATATTTGAATGAAGGAAACTGATGTTAATGATGCACTGGCTGAATTCTGTCATTCTATGGGAGGAAAGGTTATTTGTAAGAGATTTGCAAAGTAGGGCTCGGGAGGAAGAGGCTTCTGCAGTCTCTGCCAAGCCTACCTTTGAGGGTCTCCCCCCCCACGGTAACACTTCACCTTCGCTTTGGGAGAGACAGTCCCAGGTCAGGAGGTTCCCGGCAGGCCCGTGAGAACCTGCGGTGGGGCTGAGGAGGGCGATGGGGGCGCGTGCCCTGCGGCAGGGGAGGCACCCAGGGTCATCGCTGGGCGCCAGCGTCGTTGCGGACAACAGGCTGCCGGGCGCCCCGGCCACCTGCAAGGGGAGGCAGGAGGGAGAGGAGCAGAGAGGCTGGCGGGGGGGGGGGGGGGGCGCGAGGTCCAGCGGGCTCCCTTGTCGGCAGAGCGGTTTTCGGCAAGGCGGAGGCGGCACGGCGCAGCCCCGCGTGGAGCCAGCGAGCACGTGCGCACCCACACCGCTGCACCGGGTTGTAAAGCCCCGGCCCGGCGCCTCCGGAGACAGCCCCCGTATCGCACCGCGCTGTGAACGCGGTCGCTTCCGGCGCTCAGTACTCACCCCCAGCATTTTATTCCATTAATCCTTTTCTTCTTTCTCCCTCCCCAACAGAATGGGAAGTCGAATCCACGTCTACCCCAATGGATCCTTGGTTATTGAGGCAGTCACCGAAAAGGATGCAGGTGACTATTTGTGTGTTGCGAGAAACAAAATCGGAGACGATCTGATACTGCTGAAAGTCAGCATCCCAATGAAACCAGCCAAGATTGACCGGAAACAGTATTTCAAGAAACTGGTGCCATACGGAAAAGATTTCCGAGTGGACTGCAAGGCCTCTGGGTCACCCGCTCCGGAAATCTCCTGGAGCTTGCCGGACGGAACGGTGATCAATAACGCGATGCTGGCGGATGACAGCGGACACAGGTCTCGCAGGTACGTCCTCTTTGACAACGGGACTCTGTATCTCAACAGAGTTGGCGTAACGGAAGGAGGAGATTATACCTGCCACGCTCAAAACACACTGGGAAGAGACGAAATGAAGATACGCATCACGGTGATCATGGCAGCCCCCCAGATAAAGCACAATTACAAGACATACATTAAGGTGAAAGCTGGAGATACGGCGTTACTGGACTGTGAAGCTGCCGGAGAACCCAAGCCAAAAATATTCTGGTTGCTACCTTCCAGTGACATGATCTCCTCGTCAACAGCCAGACACTTCCTGCACGTCAACGGTTCTCTCTCAGTCAGTCAAGTCAAGCTGATAGATGCCGGGGAGTATATGTGTGTTGCTCGTAATCCTGGGGGGGATGATACAAAATTGTATAAACTGGATGTTGTTGCTAAACCACCCACCATAAATGGCTTACACGTGAACAAAACGATCATGACGGTGACGGCAGTGAGGCATTCAAAGAAACAAATTGACTGCAGGGCAGAGGGGACACCCCCCCCTCAGATTATGTGGATCATGCCTGATAATATTTTCCTAACAGCTCCGTATTATGGGAGCAGGATTATAGTATACAAAAACGGGACGCTGGAGATTCGGAACATAAGGCCTTCCGACACAGCAGAATTTATCTGTGTGGCTCGCAACGATGGCGGGGAGAGCGTGCTGGTGGTGCAGCTGGAGGTACTAGAAATGCTACGGCGACCGATGTTTAAAAATCCGTTCAATGAAAAAATAATAGCGATACCTGGGAGAAGTACCACGCTGAATTGCTCTGTGGATGGAAACCCTCCACCGGCCATCAGCTGGATGCTGCCTAATGGCACGTGGTTCTCCAGCGGCATCGAGACTTCCCAGTTTCTCACGGGAAGCGACGGTACCCTTACCATCTCCAGCCCCGATGCAGACAAAGCAGGGAAGTATCGCTGTGCTGCCAAGAATAAAGTTGGCTATATCGAAAAGCTGATCGTCTTGGAGGTCGGCCGGAAGCCCAGTATCCTCACTCGCCCGGTGGGGCCGGTGAGGGGCGTTAGCGGGGAGTCGCTGTCGCTCCACTGCCTGGCTGATGGGAGCCCCAGACCAAACACCGCGTGGACTCTGCCGGGTGGCTCCGTGCTGGATCGGCCGCAGATCAACTGGAAATACGTCCTGCTGGAGAACGGCACGTTGGTTATACGGGACGCCACCGTCCGCGACAGAGGGAATTACGTGTGTAAGGCCCACAACAGCGCCGGAGATTCCTCCGTGACCGTTCCTGTGGTTATCGTAGCCTATCCCCCCCGGATTACCAACAGGCCGCCGCAAGCCATACACACGATGCCCGGTGCAGCGGTGCAGCTCCACTGCACAGCCCTGGGCGTACCAAAACCAGAAATTACCTGGGAGCTACCCGACCGCTCCGTGCTCTCTACAGATCACCGCGGCCGAGCGTCGGGGAGCGAACCGCTTCACCCCTCGGGGACCTTACTCATCCAGAACCCCCAGCCCTCCGATTCTGGCGCGTACAAGTGCACGGCCAAGAACCATCTGGGCAGCGACTTCACAGTGACGTACATTCACGTCGTCTGAAGCAAGAAATACAGCACGAATGACTGTTAACAAAGTCCACAGCTGGCCTGAGTTCGTTCTTGGAGCAAGGTCAATCAGAGGCAGCCACAGGCACGAAGGTGCCTGAATACATTTACAGTAAATCAGTCTGCAGTGACCACGCAGCGAGGGAAGGGTAGACCCAGCGTTCTTACCCAGCGTTGGGCTTCTTCTGCGATTAAACAGATTCAGATTAAAACAAACTTAAGGCACTTTTGCTCCACCAGCAAACATTGAAAATCAAATAAAATTACCTTTGGGGAATGTACCTAGAAATCTTCAGTAAAGGATAGACCTTTTCGTATTAAATATTGCCCACCGTCTATGACTAACATGAGGATGGATCACATAAAGCATCTGAGAACCAAAGAGCAGATTTTATTGTGATGCAAATTACTTTCTTAATGTTTGAATATTTAGTATGTTTTTTTTTTTAATAAATATTCAGTGGTGAAACACGTAGTGACGTATTTTTAATAATATGACTCTTTCACACAGTCTTTTTTGCAGAACTTTGGGATGATACATGCAGAACAGCTTTGTTCTCATAATGAAATGAGAGAGCTCTGTTTAGAAAAAGCGCAGACTGCGTGTAGAAACACTCTAGCTTGGAATAATTTTCCTATTGCCACAAAAGCATTTTTTAAAGATTTCTCACTAGAAACCAATTGCACCAATTTGCATATTAATTTAGAGTTCTGATTTCTCAATTCAGTAGCTAGGTCTAAGAAGCAACCTTCTGCACACGAGGGAGAAATGCCTTCACGATGGTAGGAAATGGTTACCGACACATTGTACACTAACAAATCACGGATTGGACTGGACAAATAAATCTTTAAAGGATTAAGCCAGTAACTAAAGCTCAGAGTTTCTTGTTTTCTTCCTGAGAGAGCGATTAAAGTCAGAGCAGAGGGGTGCAAGGCAGCGCAGCCTTTCCCCTCCAGTTCTCCAGCCCGGGAGCCGCGCGGCTCATCAGCGAGAGAGTGTTCAGGTGCCAAGAGCTAAATGCAGATTCTACCTCACTTACCCGCGTCACAATCAACCTGGGGAATTTTACATTTCTTTCATCGAAGACTATAACCTCCGCTTGGATTGCTTTTGTGCTGGTTTGATCATTTCCTGACGCCAAGCACATACAGTTTGCTGTGTGCTCGTTCCCCCCTTCCACAGATGCTGATTCTACTGCTGATGGAGCAGTAGCCACAGCGTGGCTGGATGACACGGATCTCACTGCTTAATACCTGTAAGAGCTTTAGCTACTATGAAAAACAGTGAATCTTAAAAAAGAACAGAACAGAAATAATTTTTACATGAGTGACACACACCTGACTATTGTAAAAGCCCATCAAAATCTACTTTTCTACAGATTTTTGTGCAGAGAGTATTATTTCATTCGCTGGCTGTACAGCCTCCCAAGACCTCTGAAGCTTACGCAGTGCAGTCGCCCCCCCTCCCCACGGAACACCTAACTACGATACCATCTGCAAACAATTTGTACGGTAAATTAAGCAAATTGAGTTAGTAGAAAGCAGGGAGAAAATACTCCTATGTGTATTTTAAATGCCTTGCATATTCCACTTTCAAAATGAATGCATTAAAAAAAAAAAAGTTATATAGACTAACTCCTCGATTACACAAAATAGTAATGAATTTATTGCTTTTTCAACTCTGCTATGAGCAAAATCATAGTATATTTGTATCGGATTGGATGATAACGACCTGCCTGTGGTGATTCTGATTTGCAATTTACTCGCGGTTTTGCACTCGGCTGAAAATCCGTAATGCCTTACGCCTCCGGGGCTCGCCCAGCACCACGACCCACAGCCGGGACCGGCAGGACGCGCCGCGGCGCGCGGGGAGCGGGGCCGGGGCCGGGGATAACGCTGAGGGCGACCTCAGCGCGCAGGGCCGCCCGCCACGGGGCCCGGGCAGGGCTTCGGTGGAAGCCGGCAGGAGATCTGTCCCCCCGGGGCACCGGTGGGACGCGGGGGTTTGTCTCCTGCGAGGTTTCACCAGGACCTGGAGATTTCCCTGCGCGAGCGGAGCAAAACCCGCCGTGACCGGTCAGTCGCTGCTGCTGCGCCGGCTGCGTCAGAACTGTCCTCCAGGGAGGTTTATATTAAACAGACCAAAGATGAAGCACTGCTTCCTTTAGTAGGTTTATTAACATTACGTTGTGGCTTTTAATATAAACTTTAAGAAGTTCTAATACAAGCAATAAACCCACTTCAGCACCTTCTTACCACAATAAGAGCAAGAAAAAATTGGTACTTTAAACAAAGAACCTTATAAAGTGCATATGAAAATTACAGTCAAATAAACACAATTTAAATTGATGCTTGTCCTACCAACAAAGAAAGAGGTGAACATTTTAAAGAACAAATTAACTTTTATGCCAAAATCGGAAGTGCCTTTCAGTTCAGTAGTTTGGTCCAGTGCAGTTCTTAAACAAAAAAAAAAAAAAGAAACCCCAACAAAAATAATAAAAGAATTAAAAAACCCACAAAAAAACAAAAAAGTGTTTCCCGCAAATAAATAAATCCAGCATTCTTTGTCCCCTTTAAAAGTAACAGGACCTAAAAAGCACCAAATTCATAAAATCTGCAATAACATTCTTCAAATAGGCCCACAAATCCATACATTTAAATCTAGTTGAACGCAAAAAAGAATCCCCCAACCCAAACAACCCACCTTGTTACATATTCACATCAACTGCAGCACAAAAAATAATCATTGAAATTAGAAGAGAAGAAAATTAAAGTCTGCTTTCTAGCAATAACTAGTGCATTGGATTTGGAGTGTCCTGTTCTTCAGTGCAAACGGAACGCGCCGGCCCCCTTGGCTCTCTGGCTCAGAAGTGGGGAGGGTGCCCGTACTGGCCCCCTCCTTGCTGTGGCTGGTTACCTGGCGGGCACAGCAAAGGGAAGGGTTTGCGCCTCCCGCCCGCGCCCCGCGGGACGCCTGCGTTGCAGGCGGGGGGTCGCGAGCGCCGGCCAGTCCATTCCATTCCCGCACACCCCGGGAAGAGGTGCCGGGTTTTCTCTCGGGGCTTTGCCTGCGGTGGGGCCGCGGAGGTGAGGAAACGCGCAGCCGGTTGTGAGCGGGCCCCCAGCCCCCGGCCTGCTGCAGCCGGTTGTGAGTGGGCCCCCAGCCCCCGGCCTGCCGGTGCCTCGGGGCTCCTCCGGAGACCGACAGGTCCCCGCGGGGCGCGCCGGCCCCAGAGCTTCGGCGTTGTGCCACTGCCGGGGCGGGCGGCCAGCTCCCAGCGGGCCAGGTACCTCCGCGCATCTACGGCAGCACATCTCCGGGGAGATCGCTGCACCCCCGCGTCCACACGCGTATTTCCGTACGTCCACAGGGCGCGCACTTACTAGAGAGCTGCTTCTGGAGCTGCCGGACCAGCGCCGCCGTCTGTTGCTGCTGCTGGGTCTGTTGCAAGCCTTGCCTCGGAAACTGCAACGGAAACCAGAGACATACGGAACGGGCGCCGAGCGCGGGGGCGCAGCGGGGCAGGGGGGGGTGGACAGCCTGCCTCCCCAGCGGGTCCCGACGGGAGCTGGACAGCCCCGTACGGACACGTGGAGCGCACACGCAACTCCCAGAGCGTTTGTCCCCGTCCTTCCCCGAACTCCTGCACCGTTCCAGCCACGTCGCTGGTGTCGCCTGTGTCCCGCCAGACACGAGGCACGGGGGCAGCGTCCCTCCCGGCCACCTCTGGAGAGGCCACTATTCACCCTGCAACTCGGTCAAGCACCTTTACTGTCTGCATTGTTCAAAGACAGCACAAAACTGCGAATCAAAGCACACATAGTTGAAGCACAGCACTCAAAAGAAGCTTCTAGAAGAATATTCTTCCCAGGGCAGTGGCACGTCAGGTAGGGGAAGGGTAAGCAGCAAGCTCGGGCTGTCCGCAGCGCTGCACGCCTGCGGCACGGCCCCAGCTGCACCCTCGGCTCCCAGTGGAACGGGAGGCAGAGCAGTGCTTCCACTGGGCAAAATCATCATCGCCCTGATCCCCACCCGGAGCCCAGAGGGATCAAGCCAAGGCCCTCCCAGTCCATGGCATTAAGCACAGTGGGATTAGACACAAAAAGCTGCCAAAGAAATCCGCTGGTAATGAATTAAATCATGACCTCAGTCACTCTGAAAGTACTCTTGGTGTAAATGCATTGACTTTCACAAATCTGCACCCCATTTATGCTTGCATCAAAGTAGAATTGAGTCTTGAATTGGTCCACCTGACAGCACGCCTTATTCCCTAGCTAGCTGATCCATTAAGTCTATTTTTCAAGCCGCGTATTTTTCAAGTCTATTTTTCAAGCGGCTCTTCCCCCGAAGACAGGGCACCCGTCTGAAAGACAAACGCCAGCGCAAGGGCCCCCCGAGCCCCGAGCTGACGGCACAACCCCCTCGCACTGCCCTGCTCCTGGCAGGGAGACGTGCTGTGCCGCACGGCGATGCACAGACCAAGCCTTCCCCATTTGCCGCCTTACCCTCAGGGCCTCTCAGCGCTCCAGATCCACTTCCCAAGTCCCAGAACATCCCTTCTCATCAGATTTGGTGAAAATGCACGTGCTTCTAATGGCGTGATTTTTTTTGTGCTCCTGCGCAAGGATGCACAATGCACCTGACCAGTCTGAAAACCCGATGTGCTGGATGAAACTGGTGTTATTCAATACTCTAATAACGTCATACGCGCTACAGAAAACGCCCATGCTTTGTTTCAGTGAAACCTTTTGCTTACTGAAGGGAGTTTCAGTGTTTTACAAGACTTCAGCATCTTTTCTCTTTCTGAAACCAAATCCTTTACTTAAAATACATTGTGTAAGCTTCTGGCTAACAGTCCTTAGCAAATGCTGAGGTTAGTCAAAAGCATTAACCACACCAGGGTTTCTTGGGGACACGAAACCAGCACAGAAAGCTTCCTGCTTGCGAAGTGCTGGACGAGGAGCCTGCAGCCAGGCAGGTGCTCGGTCTCTGCGACAGTCTCGCCCGTGCAGTTTGTTCAAGATATAAACACTATTAAGAAAGACGTGAAAACGGATGAAAATTGCCTTTCAACAGCCACCAGAGAAACATTTTTCATTTATCCTTTCACTTGCACTTACAGGCCACCTCCCAGTTCCTCTATCAGATCATGTTGATTAAATGCTTTTAAACTCCAAAGCCAGCAATTTCAGCCTTACGGTATTTCCTCCGTTTTTCTATAGCAAATGTTTTCCAGTTACCCTCACCTACCTTATTTACGCCTGGAAAAACTGCCTAAATACAGGAAACAGGCATAATGACAGTGTAAATTCAGTGGGCGTGTCCATAAAAACTCCTCAGCAGTGGCAGTGATTTGGTAAAATCATTCACTAAACTGTAAAAGGCTCCAATTCAGCGCAAAGGAATGTCTCAGAAGTTTTAATTTTCCTACAGTTGTCTTCATGCAGCTCTGTTTTATGACTAACGATTTCATTTAAAAGGCTCCTCAAATAAGCCCCATTTTTCCCCCCAGCCTAAAAACGCAAGGCCAGGGCCAGGACCCGAGGCCGGCAGGAGCGCGGCCGCTCGCGCAGCCGGCACCCGGCGCCGCTTCTTGGGGCACGGCGAAACTAGCTCCACAAGCAGCCTCTACCGCGTCCGCTCCCCTGCTTCCTCTTCAAAATATTACAAAGTCAGAAAAACCCGTCAATTTGTAAGCAGCAGCAGCGCCTACAGGTTTCTCACCAGGCTTACGCTTTTAAAGTTAGCAAGGGCTATTCATGATTACTATGGTAGATGAATTAGGATTCCTAACGCTCATAAAAACGCATAGCACAGCAAGCATAAATGGGAGAAATTCGTTCCTGCAGCAGTAAGGTGTTAATTTACACCTGGTACGACTAAAACGTATCTTTAGGTGCCCATAAAAAAAGATCCCTGACTTTTCATCAGGGCTTACAGCACTTGGTTCTGTATCAGATTTTCAAAATCCTCACTTATCTATGCTGCACTAAGAGTAAGACTGAGGGTGACTTTAAAGCATCTCCTTGTTTTCCCCTTCTGAATTCACACAAGGCAGTGAGCCTGGGCAGTCTTAATTTACTGGTGATAGAAGAGAGATGGACAGAATTAGAAAAGCACCAGCACTCATTTTTTAACCATACCCCCACGTAATTTTCGAAAGAACTGCAATGGGCGGTTATTTGTATTTGGGGTACTCACCGTTCCTTTCAAATCAATACTGCTAAGTGTCACTTCAAGATACATTGAAATGACGCCCTGGAGCTTTTCCTGCACACACCCAGACGTGTTTTCAGCCCAAACAAAGCGCGCTCCCCGGCCCAACTCCGGTGCCAGTTTTGGCGCTGGGGGTGCCGGCGGGGACGCCGGCCCGAGGGGGGAGCACGTCTGGCCCGCGAGCCGGGGAGCGCGGGGGGTGAGCGGGGCTCAGCAGCGAGAGGCGGGTGCCCGGCGGTCGCCTCGGCTTACCAAAGGCTGCTGCGGCTGCACGGGCTGGAGACCAAGCGCCGGCGGCGGCGGCGGCGGCTGCTGCATCTGAAAGGGGGAGGGCATTGCAAGAGCCGTGCACGCTGCCGCCCGAGCCGGCAGCGCGGCCGGGCTCGCCGGCAGCACCGAGGTGAGCCCCGCAGCTCCCCACCTCCACCGTCACCCACAGCGGGCTGACGAGGAGCACTGGGAATAGACAAAAAAAAATACCCGCAAGCTGGCATGTTTCGTTTCCTACACCACCGAAACACTCGGACAAAATACAAGAACTGGCACCAATAGCGACTGCGTTACGATGAAAACACGGAAATAATTCCGACTATCAAAGGGCCACAGGAGGGATTTTTAATGTCATTGACTTCCCCTGTGCCAAGCCCCTGGCATTTAGCTGATAAACTGATAGTTACCTCCAAATTAAAAATACATCAGCAAATCAGAATATAGGAAATAGGTTGGACAGGCAGCAAGCCCTCTGATTTAATTCCAGTGTGAGGCCAGATGGGGGAGAGCACAACCACTGCTGTTGTGTCAGCACCCTCAGCTAGGCCGTTCCCAAATTTGCCATCTCCAGAGGCATGCTCCGATCTTGGAAAATGAAAGCACCGAGCTTTTCACGCACGTCCAGGGGTGTCTTTCGACAGCCCCGAATGCAAATAAGGAATTGCTGCGGGTCGGGCTGCTCGCACCGGGCTCTTCCGCCTCAGTCGGACACACGAGCGCTGCTGCTGCCCGCGGCGCGGCCGCCCTGGCCCCTCCCGGCCCCTCCCGGCCCCCTCCCGGCCCCCCCCGGTCCCTCCCTGACCCCTCCCTGCCCCTCCTGGCCCCTCTCTGCCCCTCCTGGCCCCTCCCTGCCCCTCCCCGCCCCTCTCTGCCCCTCCCCGCCCCTCCTGCCCCCCCCCGGCCCCTCCCCGCCCCCCCCAGCCCCACACCTGGAACAGCCTCTGCTGCCGCAGCTGCTGCTGCCGCTGCCGCAGCGGCTCCGGCGGCTGCACCGAGCCCAGGGCCGGGTGAGGGCCCGCGGCCGACGCGCTGTCCAGTCCCCCTCCGACCAGCGGATTTGGCTGATGGCTCAGCCTGGTTGGGGAAAGACAGAAAAATAATGGGTTATACATCATTTATAGACAGAGCACGAATTAGTCTAGGGGCCCTCAACTATAAGCTGCGACATTAGACTTCCACAGATTCAAAAGACCTTACGTTTAACAGGAAGAATATATTTCCAAATATGAATGCTTCAAAAAATATTCTGTAATAGAAGCTGTAGCACACTATTGCCCAGTAACGGACGTAGGCAACAACACGTTCCTCTAAACAAGAACAACGGAACCGAGCATTCAATTCTTCCTTTATTAGGAAGAGTGATGAGTTCCTACATCTCAAACAAGAATTCCACATAAGCCCTAAAACATTCTCCCAACCAAAACATCTTGTAGTTACATTATCATGAATTTAAAACTGATTATAAAGATGAAAGTCTGATTATAATTCTGAAGATTAAAAATCTGATTCAAGACTGTAATTGGAAACTCCGCTTTTCCTCTGTGCTTGCTCCGTAACTCCCTTCTCCAGTTGTCTTCCCTGCTGCATCTGCCTCCTCTGTCATCACACTTCCCTCTCAGGGAATTCTGCCCGTTCCTCACAGGCACCGCAACTCAGCTGCACTTCCAAACTGAAGGCAGCTCAGTCTGCTCAGGCTGAAGCAAAATACATTTATCTATTGCTAGTTAAACTACCAAGTCGGTCTTGTGTTTTCTCGACTACAGACTGTTTGGTAAACCTGGAATATTTATTGTTTCCCACCACAGGCGTGTTTGCATAACACGGACACCTGGCCTGTGTTTGCAGTGAAACAGGATCCAGCCGCCGTCTTCCAGTGAATTTTTACGTTCTGCAAAACACGCAAGGTAGCGGGGCTGCGAGGCGTGCCAAGACCGACTTGGGTTAAAAACTAACCGCGGGGAAACGGGGGAGAGAGACGCGCGCGTGTGCTGCCACTTCGGCCCAGCGTTCGGGGGGTGCAGAGGGGCTCGCTCGACCCCGAGCGACGCCCCGGCCCGCTGAGCGGAGGCTCACCGCTGCGCGCCGGGCAGGGGCGGGAGGAAGGCGCCGGCCGGGGGCGGGGGGCACCCCCCGGGCTGCTGCTGCTGCATCTGCCGCAGCCGCTCCAGCAGCGCGGGGCCCGGCCCGGGCGCGGCCAGCGCCCGCGGGCTGTAGCTGGCGGGGAGCAGCACGGCACCGGGCGGCGGCGGCGGCGGCTGCGGGGGCATCGCCGTGCTGTACATCGTGTAGCCGGGCGGCACGCTCTGCGGGGAGAACCGGCACAAGAGTGACTTCGCCCGCGTCGCGGTTAGCTTCACTATAACAGAGAGAGACGGCCTTTACCACCACGAGCCGGAGCCCGGGCTACGGGAGGCGAGCCGGGGAGGCGCCGTGCCGACCCGTGGACACCACCCCCACCCCCCCCGGGGTTGCACCCCGCTTCGGTTTGCGGGCCCAGGTGGAACCCGCACCGCGCCGCCCTTCCCCAGAGCGGGGCTCTGCTCCACCGCTCCACCTCCCGCTTCTCCGCCCTCCTCCCCGCGCCCCCCCCCGCCCCCAAATCCCAACCACCAGCACGGCCACAGCGTAATAAAGAGTTACTGGTACCGCGGTCTCACCAAAAATTGGCCAGATTTCAGGCTTAACACTGAAGCGCGCTTGCCTTCACCAGTAACATTAGGAAAAACTGGGAGGTGACCACGTTAAAAACATTTACGACCTCCAGCGCGCGGAGATGGCCGCACCCCGGGAGGAGGCCGCAGGGGCGAGGCGCGTCCCGGCACGGGCGAGCCGGCTGGGCGCAGCGGGGCTCGCTCCGAAAGCATTTTGAGGCGGACGCTCCGCGGTGGCAGCGCAGTACCTGTGCTTGCGGTAACCCCGGGAACTGGGGGAGCTGCGCCGGGGGTCGAACTTGCGGAGCGAAAATAGCGGCTTGGTCCATCGGCTGACCCTGGAAAACACATCACCCGTCAGACGCGGCACCCGGCCCCCCAGCAAGGTCGGTTCTGGACGCAACCCCCGCCGAGTTGTGTCCCCAGGGAGTCACGGAGAGACTCGAGCGTCTCCTTCAAGACAGCGCCAAACCGCTGAACGGTGCTTTCGCGTGGGGAGATGGAAGAATTGAACTTTTGTTTGATTTCCAACACCACTGCAACACGGCGGCAGTGAAGAAACAGCCATTTACTGAACAGGGGGGTTTGCAGACACCCGCTACAAGGGGGCTCTGCAAAGGATTAGAAAAAAACATTCTAGCTGTCTTGGAAGACATTACATCAAATTATACGGGAAGCTCAGAGCGACTGATAATCTCCAGTGGAAATACACAGTTGATCTCTTTCTCAGGCTACCTGGTTGCCAGCTTTCCCCCAGATGAAGCAGGCAAAATGCTGACTGGCAAATTTTATGGTGACATACAAAATACCAGCATGATAAATGGGTAATGCAAGCACCTCCAGCTCCCAGCCAGCACAGCTTGGAAACGTACCCCATAGTTGTGATCAGCAGCCAGCCTAGCTTGTTCATTTCAAATTGCTCAATATTTATGCCCAATTAATGGCAAAACACTTAAAGATTTCAACTATAACTGCATTAGTATGTTTTGAAGCACCAGAAAAGAGGAAAAAAAAAATAATGTTCTACTTCATTTCAGGACCAAGATCGTAAAAAACTGGCGAATGAGAATTTGCCAAGGATACAGTCAAGTCTGTGGATTTTCTGTGCGGCTGTGATGCTGCACAGCTGCACTTGATCATTTTGAAAACCGTCCTACTCAGACAAGCTCAGTGGCAGATACGAGCTGGAAGCAGCGAGCCTCCTTCCCTGTACCTGCCCAGTTCACCACAAAAACAAACAAAAAATCCAAGTTCTCCAACAAAGCCCTTGCCATTTTAATCAGGATATCCTTGCAGAGGTGCGTTGTGATTTGAGGCTAAAAGTGACTTTGAAAGCACACTGCAAGCAGCAGCACTACAAACAGGGCTGCCCGGTGGAGAAGGAAATCTCGCCTGGGACAAAAGGCCGGAGCACTGTTGGAACGCTCCTGCTTTGGCCGCTCCCAGCCCTTTAGCGGTCACCGTACCAAACGCTACCGAGTCTGCAAGCCCAGCCAGCGGCCGCTCCCGTGGCTGGGGTTCAAAAAGGCGTGTGTCCCCACGGACCGACCTGGGGAGCAAGCAGAGCTGCCCGGCGCGGAGGGGAACCGCTCGGGGGAGCGGGGTGATAGGGGGAGGTGCTGCCGCTGGGCCGGCCGCCCTGCGCTTCGGGCCAGGACAGGCAGAAGGGGCCAAGGGCAGGATGCAAAACCAGGGGCAGAGCTACCGCAGGGTGCCGGTGGGCTGTCACGCTCGTTTTTCATACCTTCCTTTCTTTTAAAAGCAAAAAGCCTGAGGTAGCTAGGCGCTGCGCCAGGCTCTGGGACCGCCGCGGCGCAGGCAGGGCAGCGGGAGCTCTGAGGCCGTAAGGAGGCAGAGGCCACACCAAAGGTCTGTTTTAAAAACAAGCGAGTATCTCGTGGCAAATTCTGAAAAACAGATTACGGAGTACAGGAGGTGTGAACAGAGCAACACCTCTCAGTCCTGGCAAATGGTCAGGGTCAATTAAATTTATCTGGAAAAACATCTGCAAAAACAGAAGGGGAGCTCTCAAAACAACCACCTGATAGGTGAGAAACTGAAACACGGAGCAGAAGGTGCGTCTTGCAGACGGGATGCACATAAAACAGATCTCGGCCAAGTACAGGGGGAAGGTACTCAAGTACTTCAGATTTTTCTTTCATTAAACAGAAGCAAAAGAAGGAAAACAACAACAACAAAAAAAACCAACAGTGATTTCTCTGAGCAAATTGCTTCTGAAACTTCTTCATAAGGTGCCAACCACAGGAGAGATGTAACTTGAAGTCACCCAAAGGCAAGATCTGGGAAAATCACGACTGATTTCTAGAAGAAGTGGTGCCTTAAGCTTTTGGCCGCGGCTCAGCGAAGGCCCGGCGGGCAGCCCTGCCCCGGCCAGGCGAGCCCCCTGGGAAAGGCGAGCGGCAGCTCCCGCGCCGAGAGCGCTCTGCACGCCGCAGCCGCAGCGGCCGCTGAATTCAGAGGGACTTCTCCCTCCGGGCAAAATTTAGTGAAGAGTTAACCAAACATGCAAGCCAACCACTGCAAGCCAGAACTGCGCATGCATGTCAAACAAAAACAAATCCAAAAAAAAAAAAAAGAGAGAGAAAAAACCCAAAATGCTTTTAGTCAATGCTGATGCAATGTCACAGTAATAACCACCGTTCTCTTTGTTCTACTCGCACCCTAAATTGAAGCAAAACTGCCTGCTTCTCCCTGCTAGGGTATGTGACCACAGCGTTTTTGGCAGGAATTTTCTTCTCTAGGTGATGCTGGGACTGGCAAAGGCGACTGTAGCAGCCATGGCACTGTAGGCTGATTTTGACCAAAACCTGACCAACTCTGAGTTCGCTTACTTAGATAAGATGATGACGATAGATTTGAGAGACCTCACCGTGTACCTGCTGCATACCTAGGTGTGTCTAATTAACTGCAATATGGTGATCTATACCCTGTTCTGACACGCTACCAGTAATAAGAGGATTGGTTGCACATATATAAATTACGGACAGCAGGGTAAGCAGCAAAGCCTTCTTAAAAACACAATTGGCTTTGTCTTCCCAATTAGTGCTTTTAACATTGCAGTTACCTTAAGACAGGATGAAAGTCCTGCAAGCTAACTCTGAAACAGCTTTTCTAATTAGTATCTGGAAAGGTTTCCAATGCTGATATTAGAGATGAAACTTCATGTGATCTTTTTTTTTTTTTTTTTTTTCCCCAGGAACAACTGAATTCTGTGAAACTTAATAATTTGAAAGGGAGGTGAGAGCTGTTGCTTGTTTTGGAGATAACAAAAGATGGACACGGCATCGGGCACGACTTGGGGCTACTCTGATCTTTCACAGCGAGGAACACAACAGAAGGGGAAGAACATGGATCAATGATGCCGCTATTGGAAAGAGTTGTAAGAAAAAGGTATTCTACGTGTGCTAGTGTATTCACAGCCTTCCCACATGCAGCCACTGCGCTACCTACGTGAGAGGAGTGCCAAAGCGTATCATTCTCATCAAAAGCAAGGTGTGCAGCCTGTGCGTTGAAAGAAATGCATGTTTGTGCGAACAGAAAAAAATAAAGAGAAGTTCATGGTCTCGGAGCGGTTACCATTATGTTGTCAAAGCCTTCCTGAAGGGATACAGCAGTGCTACAGACATCCTAAAGGAAAAGGACAGGCGAGAAAATAGCAAACAACACAAAGAATATACACGATTAGGCTCGGATTGTTAGTGGGGGAGCACAGCAGCTTTACAGAGCTCACCTGTGGGTATTCAAAGAATGCTGGTGTTGAGGAGCACTAGCAAGGTCCTTTTAGGTGATTTTTATGCTAATGGGCCTCAATACTTTTATGAAATTTATGAACGGAAACTGTAAACACGGAAGGGACTCCTTACCACCAACAGGAGCTTATTGATTCTATACCTAGTACTCAAAAGTTTTTTAACAAGTCATAGTTCTTAAAGGCCTTGCACCATAGCTATCCGTTTTCAAGAGCGCAGCGCGTGCGGCACAGCTCTGAGGAGCAGAGTCCTGGGCTGAACGCGCCGTGTGCGTGCCGGCGACCTCCGGCTGAGCAGGCGATCCCAGTCTGCAGCTGCAGAAAGATAAAACCCAAAGCAGCGGCCGGCCCGCCCGATCTGAGCTCTGCCTCACAGCACACACACACACACACCCCCCACACCGCAGCAACGCTGACAAATCGCCTCGCTCCCAAATTTCCAGACCCTGCCTTCAGGCACGGCGTTTCCTCCTCGAAAGCCAGGAGCGCAGGCAGACCTGCCGCCGGCCCCCCCGGGCGCGTTCCCCGACGTGCAGCCCTCGGTGGGGGGCAGCTCGTGAAGCCCACGGCCCCGGGGGGGCTTGGGGGGGTCGGCATTGACCAGCACGCGCGGGGACAAGGAGGAGAGCCCGGGGACGGCCTGGCGAACTGCTCGTTCGCTCCCGTGAGAGGCGTCACGCGCGGGGCCGAACGAACCCCGCCAGGCGTCCGGCAAGGCAAACCCTCCGAAGCAGAAACAAAACGCGGGCCGCCGAGCGCGCAGGGCCCGGTGTCACCCACGCGTGACCGTCAGGGCCCTCCTGCCGCCGTACCGAGGCGGCTGAGCCGGAACGGCCGCCCGACGGGCATCCAGCACGTCGCACGCTAGCTGAACCAGGCATCCGGACCCACCCTGCCGAATTTCAGCGCATCTTGCACACTGCAGAAGTGCGATCCAAATTTTACAAAAAAGTTCAGCACAGACGCCTTACTAACCCCGTTTAGGCCTGGGTTCATGCCTTCCTGGGAAGTCTACTCTCCTTACCGACAACCTGCCTACGCAGCCCTCCGGAGCAGAGGACAGCCGTTGTGCCCAACGCCTCAGACACTCTCCCTGTTTGGAACCAAAAGGGAAATGCAACATCTGCTGTCCTCTAAATGTGACCCTGTTAACCGACAGCATTTCTTAAATGCAAGAATAACGTGTTAGTTGAGATCTTCAATTGTTACTTTTGATTCACCTAGCCGTAAATAGTGATCATAATTACTTTATTCGAGTCTCTTACTTAAGCCTGTATTCCATCATAGTAATTGAAAGCCAGTTGGACCTAACATTAGAATAGTAAGATACTGCCTAATGTAAGACATACGACAGGGTTTCTATTAAATAACCAGCGCTGGCTCTACTGTAGAGCCCAGTACCGTAACATTTAGGGCCCCTAATCCTCAGTACCTCTAATGCCTACCGGACACCAGTGAGGGACCCGATATCCACTGCACTGCTGGTATGATAAAACACACATCCAGAGCTTTTGGCAGCTTTTTTTTTTTTTTTTTTTCTTTTAAAGGCAAAAGACACACATACAGGGAAACCTGAGTTTCACAATTAAGAACAGCCCCATATAAAACTATAGTAGCCCATCAGCAATTTAAGCACTGCAGAGGGTTTTGCACACATCATAGCAGAGGGACTGAAAGAGGGATGTGAAGGATAATGAGGGAGCTGTAACAAAACAGGGACAGCGTGGGAGAAATCAGGAGGATACTTGCTGAAAATTTTCACTATTTTGAGAAAAAAGGGCAAATCACAGAGTTTGAAGGTAAGATAGCATAAGGGTAACGTAATATGTACTGCAGTGAGGGCAAGAATGGGTACAGAAGGACTTTAAAATAAAAGTGCAAAGTTATTGGGTTTACTGCCAACTACTGTACACGTTTATCTGCACTCCAGAGATCCCAGGTAACACGTTGCTGGTTATCTGGGATCCAAAGCCCAATTTTCTGTTCTTACGCCCACAACTCCAAAGCAGCCTGCCTGCAGCCACGCTCTGAGCCAGCGCAGGCTCCGCAGGGTGTTGCACAAGAGCTCTGTGTGGTTTGGCACTCAGCAGCTCAGCTCTGCAAAAATGTCAGGAGGAGAAATACCAGCTATTTCTAGAGAACACGGGCGTCTGTGTGCACACGCGCATGGAAACGGCTCCTGCTGGACTTCCCGGCTTTTTAATTGTGAAGAGCACTGCTGCGCCGCTGCTGCCTACTTGTAGCTCGGTGGTACAGAGCACCGTGCAATTCCGCCGCGAAAGCCTCTGTGACACACCAAGAATATCATCAGGTAGCAGCAGCAAAACCTGATTTTATGAAACAGAGGAAAAACCAGAAGGGACTGAGAGAGCAAAGGGCAAATGAAGTCTAAAAGCAGATGGCCCTGGTTAAGCAATATTTGGGGAATTACCGCAACCGTAAATACCAGCTGGCTCTCCGCAGGGCAAGCAGCCCCCAGCGCAGGCAAAGCCACTGTGCTGCTCTGCAGACTCCGGGGTTTGGACGAACCTGTTGGAGAGCCCGTGACTGCACTTGCTGCCTGAGGAGCCGCTGCTGCTGCTGCTCTTGCTGCAGGAGTCTCATCTGGAGCAGCTGCTGCTGGGGCGCGATCGCGTGGATGGAGGGGGGCTGCATCACGGTGCCGGAGCGCCGCTGCAGCATGTTCGACAGGGCTTGCTTCGTGTTACTTGGAACAAAGGAGCCGGTCGGATCCAGCCTGGAACCACCTGAAAAACACAAAAGCGTTCTCTGCCTTCCGTAAGAGCGCTGCTGGTACAGTCACCAGCTCCTATCTGGTTAGCTCTGCAACAGGGGCGACGAACGTCTCTCCGTAAAGGCAGACAGCCAACCGGACTGAACCAGACTACTGGCCTGAAAAATTAAATGGGCAAAGTGACTTTGAAGACTACCACTTGTAAATGAGACGGAAAAGTAAAAAGGCCATGGGCTGTTGCATGGTCTATGTCACACAAAACATTTGACTACTACTGATGAAGAAAAGCTGCATGTCAGATCAAAAGCATGATATGAAGAGCTTATTATGTCAGGCCAATTTTATAATGAGGTGGCAGTAATTTATGCACTCTGTGCTATCTGATAACAACCATGGATCTGTGTGTCAGGCTTATGAAGGTAATTGTATACATTAGTTTTACAAATCAGCATTTCCTTAAACTTTGTCACCACTGTCTGGTATATTCCAAAGACTTTTATACACTTAAAATACAAATCTAGCTGTATTTGGGGCTTCAGAAAAAATATTTAACATTTATAACAGAAACCACATGTCTAAACTTCTGCATAATATCCGAGAAAGACACAATGATATTTTAAACTTCTGCATAATATCCGAGAAGGACACGCTGGTATTTCTCAAAACATCGTGAACTGCTGCCCCCTGGAGCAAGCAGAACACCATGTTGAATTGTATACACATTGACTGGAAGAAACGAAACAATCCTACAGAAAATTAAGCATGTATCACAAATGTTGAAAAAGCGCGACTGCGAGCTCATGGATTTATTTAGTCCACCTAGCAGATGTTAAATTAGCCACCGCGAATCGAAGACGAAATAACCTGAAGGTCATTTGTTCCTTTTCATCATCCCTCCCTTATTTCACCCTTTCTGAACTCCTACTGGCTGTCTTATACTGTCACCGCAGTAGGTCATTTTTGCTTGTCTTCCAAAAAAGTTCAATAGCTTAATAGAGACAGACCTACAACTGGCAAGAGAAACCCCTTCCAAAAGGACGGCTAACTAAGGAATAAACCAAACGGCATCGGCATCCTGCTTCAGAGAAAGCTGGAAACAAAACGTGGTTAGAAGCCCGCCGGCGCCTGCCCCCGGAGCGCGCAGACGTACCCGGTGGGACGGGGACGGGCTGGCTCTGCGCGAAGAAGCCGGGCTGCTGCGGCTGCCCCGCCACGCCGTACGCCCAGGCCGCGGGCTGAGCGTGGGCCATCAGCTGCGACGAGACCGGGGAGTAAGTGGGAGGCACTCTGTAGAAGCTGTTCTGCGGGTATTCCTTGAAATACATGGCGAAAGCGAGCGTTACGGACGTCCATACCTTGCTAGCTCCTAAATAACGCCAGTTTTCCTACTAAATTATGAAAGGACAGAGACGGTTCCCATTGTCGCTTGCAATGATGTAAAAAAACAGATTAAGTCTCAGGCTGCCCACAGGTAATTAACAACTTCATATGCACACCATCCGTTTTTACCTTATTAGTGAGCATTTTCTGCAGGCTTTAATTACGCATTGCACAAGGACAGCTTACTCTATCAGTATATAAATAACAGGAAGAACTTAAGTGAAACATCAAAAAGGCCAGAAAATTATCTTAAAATTACAGCTACTTAAACCACAACAAACCAGCTCGGTGCTGCCGGAATACTGCCACATCTACAGCGTGTGTGAGCACAGCGGCAGCGGTCTGAGGAGGACGCAATCACACAGAATGCTGCTACGGGAACCGTACGGCGTTATCCGGGTGGTGCCAGGCACGTGTCTAAACCCTTCCTCTAAGAGGTTCTTCAGCTCAGGAACCCACAACTCAAAACCCAATCAAAACCAAAAGGGAAAGCGTCTCAGAAGCCAGAACAAACTGCACGGTAAAACGGTTTATCTATGTGAAAGAGCCTCTTTCAGACTGGTTTCCATCTGAATGGGACCTGGGCTTAGACCAACGTGGTTTTGATACAAACAGCCACAGCTGTGCTTCACACCCAACAAGAGAAAGCGCGTACAGAACCTGAACAAAATTTAGTAAGACCCAGTCCAGTGAATTTTCCATAGCACCTAATGTCCTAAGCCCAGTACCTTCCTCTACACTGAGCTCCCTTTGAGAGAAACCCCCGCCCTCCTTCTGACCATCTCCAGTCACCCCCTTTAGTAGGACCCACTCCACCAGGAGCAGAACAATTCCTGAAGGTAGCTAAGACAGCACCATGCAGCATCAGATGCTTCAGCGAGACATTTCAAGTTTTGGGTGAGGCACCAACTACTTACATCAGCCCTTGAGCTCGACTTTGACTTCCGCTTCCTGCCCTTTGTCTTCTTCTCGTCATCCGTGGCAGGTTTTCCCTGATCTGAGAGCTCTCCTGACTTCCTTTCTGGTTCCTGAGACACAGGTGTGGTGGGCTCTTCCTCCTCCTCCTCTGGAGGAAGGGGCAAGGGCTCGAGGTAGTAACTCCGTGGCTTGGGTTTGGTGTGCGTGTGGTACAGGAGGAGGTGCTGCTGCTCCTCGTATTTTATCACCTTCCTGTCAACACGAACGGTACCAAACCATGCCCAGGAGAGAGGAGCAGGATTTTTGTGACCTTCAAATAAATCCCAAGGGGACACCTTTTGTTTTGTTGAAACCTGGAGACCCTGTTTCAGGATAGAAGTGAAGTTAGCATTTTAAGAAAGTTGAACGCTAGAGCAGACAACCTGCTTTTGTACATCATTATCTGAGTCAGAAAAACCCAGTAAGGATTTTTCCCCCTCCGCAAGACGGATCAAACGGGGTACACTGGTACATGGTGGGGCTTTAACCTCTATCCAGGGCTGTCACTAGATAAAAGCAATTATATTTTTATAGTACCATTTGCTCATAGCTATGCTAAAAATCTCAAGTTCCATCTATCATATTTTGGAGGAAAAGCCAAATATCTATCAAAATTGCTAATCTGAGAATACCCTTGCTAAAGGTTTACATATTCAGGTAAGGGGAGAAAGCCTAAGCACTATATCACAAAAAAATGCCTACCCAGACTGCAGAATAAAAAGCTCTGTCCTAAACTCTATCCTTCTCTTTTCAATAAACTCACTTTAAAAAATTATGCATCCCTTTGTACCCCCCCATAATCCAAAACAACTAATACACTGTCCCTCCCCGCGTTTCTCCTCTGTCCTTTGTAAGCAGGATCCCCCTCCACCTTCCTCCCAGCACGTAACATGTCCAAAGGTTCCCAGACCAAATGAGCTCCCAAAGGTAGGATGATTCTGCTGGAAAAGCAAATACTTTTGTAAGAGCTTCTGCTGTTCAACTCCAAGTCAAACGTAATTTCCTTCTCGGCAACTTGTGTGGAGTTGGCTGATGTCAGGCAAGACACTACACTGCAAAACCGAGCAAGTTTATGTCAGCGCTCATCACATCAGCAGTTCCAAACTGACCTCGTACTCTGCAGATTTAACAGGGAAGGGAGTGCAGCGAACACGGCGGCTGAATTTTAAACCAACCAGAAAGCGAAAGATTACCCAAACCCTCGAATCTGTGCGCGTGGCAGGCGGCTGTTGCCGTTAAAGCGGCGCAGGTATCTCAAGCTCTGAGAGCACCTGCAGGCACCCGGGAAGCTCCGGGAGAGGACGGCGGCGCTGCCGAGGCTGCGGGGGGGCTGGCAGCTCCCTGCCTGCCCCTGGCAAAGCCCAGCCCCGCTTCCACACGCTGCCTGGGAGGCTCCACACGGGCGGGGGGGCTGTGCGGGAGCGCTGGCAACAGAAACGCGTCGGGTGCCCAGAAGCGGTGTGCCGCTCGCCACCATCCCCAGAGGCACGGCAAGGCCGGCCGGCGCCGCTCGCGGGGAGCCGACCTGCTGAAGAGCGACCGCGCGGCCGTGGCCGAAGCCCCGGCGCCGGGCGAGTGCAGAAGGGCAGCGCTTTTATGGTACTGCCTGTGAACCCACCTACAGGCACAAGCTGCACCTGTTTGCTTGAACTTCCTACGCTTCAAAAATCATGGCAAAACTGGGATGAAAGCAAACGTTTACTCTTGCCTGTTTCTTATCAATGGAGTCAAATCCTGCTATTTTGTTCCCCTTGGTGTCGATCAAGGATCCCATTGGCTCACAAGTAATAATATCGCACGTCTGCTTTGGCAACGGGAGCAGCTGGCGAACTCTGTCGATGCTTTCTGACCGCTTGTCTCCCAGCTCTTTCTAGAGAATAAATACATCAATCAATCAAACAGAAAGGGAAGGAAGAGAAACATTACACTGCTTTCACTATTAGAAACTGTCCAGTTTCTGCATGAATCATTTCCTTGTTCTTTTACTAAATTTAAACAAGTGGTTTTGCAAGGATTTTTGCTTTGTTTTGTTTTGTTTTTTTTTTTTTTTTTTACAAATGTAAGTTATCTTTTCATCTCTTGTTTAAAGGGAACACAGAAAATACACAATACGAATTCAGTGTCTCAAACATGAATAAAAGTAACGGCCTTGCAGGGTGCCTAATTTTAATTTAATACGAAGAAAACACTAGAAGTCTGTATTCCCACCCCCACATTCCTGTACTTTTACTTTGTTCTTTTTCTCCTTGTTATCACTAGTGCTGCTTCAGTCTCTCCTCTTTTTCTGAGAGGCCTCCCCAGACACGAGAAATGACAGGATTAACAGATGAGCACAGAATGCAATTCAAAAGCAGTGCTGGAAATGACAAGACATAACACTTACTTTTAATTTTTTCACTAAATTCATGTAAGCCCTTTTGTTTTCCTCAGGCCCTCCTTGGGAAGCATTTGACAAGTCCGAGGCAAGCGTCCCGTTGATGAGGACGCCCAGCATATCGAGCACGGTTGTGAACAGTTCGCTGAGAGTAAAGACAAGCGTTACCCTGCGGAACGCCCGGGGGCCAAGAGAGCCGGGGGCAGACCCACGGCAAAGGCCACGAGCGCAGCTCTTGAGACGAGCGGGTTTTTCGGCACCTTCTGCGCACACGCTCCCGGCTCGGCTGGCACGCACGAGCCCCAGGGCGCACGCGCGGGCGGGCTGCCCGCTCCTCCGCCCAGCTCTGACAGCAAAGCCCCGCTCCGAGCCCCAGAGAGCCCGGGCTGCTGACAGACACTCCCCGGGGACCCCCGGCTCCGCCTCGGGACAGAGCTCGGGCTCGCGCGTGCTGGGGAGCAGGGCCAGGAGCGGCCCCAGCCCCTTCCAAAAGCGCGGCGCTCCCCAACCAGGACCAGCACTCGCGCACGTCACGCTCAAGCAGCAACAGGGCAACAGTAAGAAAAACGTAACAGTAACATGCATGCAATCTAAACTTAAAAGCACTAAGGACGTGAATTAGCTTGTTTCAACAGCGCAGACGTACTTGTTGGTCTGCATATCAACAGTTCCTGAAGTGATGATCTGGAGGAGCAGGAGTGCCCAGTCTGTGGTCCACTGGGTGCTCCTCTGCACCGTATCGAACATGCCACCTACCTGCAAAACAGCACAGCAGATGGCAAGGCTCTGCACCTGTCTCACAGAGGCACACCCCCCTCATCCTACGGATTACTTAGGAATGAAACTGCTGTCCCGTCCCACCAGTTCCTGTGTGCTGAATGCCGTCCTGAAGTGCCAACTTTAAATAACTTTTCCTCCCCACCCCATGCTCCCAGCAAAAAGCTTCTCCTAAGAAGGAACTGTAGAAAAGCAAAATATTACTACACTGCTCCTTCAGTTTCATATCTGCGCATTCACGTTTGATGCAACAAACTGAAGCCAGTGAACAACTTCTCAGAACTGAAAAGGTGTTAAATTGTAACTTTATAGTTACCGCTTTCCTCCCACATCCAAAAATGAGACAATAATGTCCGGTGCAAAGAGAAAAAAAAAAAAAAAAAAGATTTGAAGAACAATAAATACAACATTGATTGAAAATGAAAACTGCTAAAAGACCTACTTTACCTTATGAACAATTTTTCACTATTTCTCCCGGTGCAGCACGGTACTGTAAAACATGCCTCGGCTTTGAGAAGGAGCCCCTTTGCCAAAACGCATCCTTCAAAGGGCCAGACTGCAGTACACAGGCTGCCTGCTCGGGCTGCAAGCCTGACTACCGGATGGTCAGAGGAGCGTCCGGCCCCGCGTTTCAGAGGCAGACGGGAGCACAGCTCGAGCCTTCAGGCAGCCAGAGCCCTGCAGAGGAGCGAACACCTCCCCGAGCACAGCGGGCGCCAGACGGCTCCGCTCTCCCCTTCCCACTCTGCCGTCAGCTTCGCTGCGCTGCACGTCGACCCTGCACGCAGCAGCCGCAGCAAATCCCCTCTCCCGATGGTTCCCACCTCACAGCTTTCCAAAAAGAAGCATTTTCATCTTGTCGGGTGTGCAAGCACTCTGCATCCCTTCACTGTTCGTGCTTGTTTCACTTCACACCATACTTAAACCTTTCTTCTTCCCCATACTTAAAGCTTATTTCAGGGTTGGGTCTTGCTCAATAAAGAAGCAGCAACCGAAATGGCACACGTAAGGTAAATAGCCAAACATTACATTCCCCGAGAGCTCTGAAAGCCTCAACTATATTGACTGCCTAATTCCATAAAATCCTCTCTTGTTGATAAACTGTCTGTGGACAGTGGTCTGGAACGTCCACAAAAGGCTGATACGTTTCTGAGCTTCCAGGGACACTAAAAGGCAGAAAGCAGCACGAAAATAAGGCATGAAGGAGGTACAGGCTGTCCTTCCCACTCATTTTATATGAACAACGTCCAAACGTCACGGCCAGGAGGCGTCAGCTGAAACAAGAGACGGGAGGAGGGGACACGAACGCCAGCGGAGCCGAGACCCCCTTGCACTGATGGACCCCCTCGCTGCCCCACCTGGGGGTACCCCCGGCCCAGGACCCCAGGCCAGGAGGCTCAGCCTGTCCCCCCGGCCCTGCCCGGCCGTGCCGGGGCTGTGTCTGACCCCCGCTCCCCGTCGGGGCCGGATCCCGAGCCCCCCGCTCCTGGAGCCTTACCGCCTACGCCAGGGCAGCTGCCACGTCTTTTTGTAACACCAGGACAGCCACCTCCGGTTTTCTTACCAAGTTAAGACGAAGCTGTAGGGCTTCATGCATCATCTGCCTAGCTTTAACATCGTCCTGGTACCGTTCCTCCCTCCAGTTACTAAGGATCTAAGAAAAAGCATTTGATTAAGGTTGTTTTCTTCCTGTAAAGGAATGTTCTCCCTTTGAAGTTTAAGTATCCGTGACCATTATCTATAAGGAATCATAAAAGACTATTATCCTTTTTATCCTCATGCCTGTTTAAGGCTTAGAGCAGAATCCACAAACTAACAGGGGAAAAAAGATAATTTCTAAAGAGCAAATAATCTGCTATCAGCTGTGTGACTAAATCTTCCTGTTGTGGCAAAAAGGAAATAAGCAGCTTCCTTATGCATTTATTAGAAATACTGTTTCAAACACCATATTGAACTGTTCACCACAGGTAAGTAAACAGATCTCTCACTGGATGCAGCCTCCCACCAGGATCCGGCAGGATCTCTGGACGGGAAATGACCAGAAGCTTAGGGAACCTGGCCCAGCTGCACCTCAGGGGCCAACCCACAGAGCAGAAGGAAAGCCCAGGTGGCAGTAACCCCAGGGGCAAATAACATGAAAGGAATGAATTCGACTAGGATGGGGACCTACGGCACAGCCCGGACCTGAGCTGAGAGACAATACGAGAGAATCATGGCCCTACAGGTATCGATTCTCACTGTGACAATAATTCATCGAAACTAAAGACAGAAAAAGGGAAACGTGCACCCACTAGGCTGGGCACTGCATATATTCATTTTAAAAGCGGTCTTAAGGAGCTACTGCAGGCTAGAGCAGGAACTCCACAGCAGAACCAGCAGAGGTTGTGAGGAAGCACGAGTGACCCAAAGGAAGAGCTGTAGGCAGGGACCAGTCTGGGACTAGCCATATTGCTTTTTAAAATATGAAAAACTCTTAATCTGTACCAGCTGAAGAAAATGAAGGGTTTTCCTAAAGAAGGAAAGTTTCAAACTTAGAACTTTTCATGATCAAGCTAGAGACTCAGAAGACTGCTCCCCTCAGGACAAACATCTTTTATTGGTTTTCCTGGAAAGAACTGAAGTCAGGCTCAAGTTCATTATATTTCCCTGCAACAATTTCAGAAAAAAAGATGCATTCTCTCTCAAAAAGGAACAAACACCTCCCCATTCTTCCTTCCTTGGACTGTTCCTTTTGGCATGCCACTGCACTGTAATTTTCCTGGTTTTACACCATCATATACACATAAAACTGATGACACACGAAACATCTAACAAAGGGTGCTCATGGTTATGGGCTTGTTTTACCTGATTAACTTGATTCTGCAGTGATGTTAGAAGCCCTTCCCGTTGCTCATCCTGTCCCTTAAGGCAAGTAAGTACCAATGAAAGGAAAGGTTGCTGACTCAAGAGAGACATGCTTTAAGAGAGGCAAACACAGAAGTCAATTAGTAAAGTTATTTTGGTACCTCCCATCCTCACTGCCTTCCTTGTGTCGTCTACTTTTCTTCCTGGAAGCGGCATTGCCTGCATCTGTGTCTGTTTCAGGTTTAGGAACTCAAAGCCCGGCCAGATGAATTAAAAGAACATGCACATAAGAAGGCAGGCATACCAGCCAGTATAAATGCAGGTATTCTGCATGTCGCTGCTGAGAACCCACCCGGCTCAGGGCACGCAATGACCAAGAATCGAGTGGACACTCGAAGGCCTCACTCAGAAACAGAACATGTTATTTTTAAGACTACTTTGATTAACCTGCGATATAATTCTAGTGGAGATGGGGCAGCTAAAGTTTCTAATCCACGCTAGTGGTCTGAAGTGAATCCTGAGGAACTTTCTCCTACAAGCGCCGATTAGAATAAGAACTGCCTAAATTGCACTAAAATTCTAACACGGGCCTAGCCTAAGTAAGCTGAGATGCATCTTTAGCTGGTTGTAGGAGACATGCCATCCCAATGCAAGGGCTTTCAGATTTTTAAAATTTTATATTTTTTTTAGATTAAAGTGTATCCATTATAAACATAAAATTAAGACAAAGTGTAAGAAATACACAAAGGTTAATTTGGAAGTACATACAACGTGAACTAGAAGTTAAAAACATCAGCAAAGGGATTTGAGAAACAGCTCATGCAATGATTTTTGCAGTTTTAGGTATATAAACTCCTCGAAAATTACATGCATCCACAAACATAATATAAATACATATCCACGCACACACATATGTATTTATTACATGCATTCATTTCAATGGTTATTTTCATTTGGCATTTAACTTGACTTCAACAATTTTGGTAACAGTATAAAGGAATGGCAAAATCCCAGGTTCCCATAAAAATTGCAAAATAGAAAGTCTGCATTTTCAAAAGTCATGTTAAACTGGTATTTCAGATTTTAGGAACGACATGGTAGGAACACCTCTTCACTTTCACATTAATTTCCCTAAGAAAAATTTACAGTTTCCATGACAGTTATTACTGTAATTGCTGTCCCCACTACGCAAAGCAGAGTTTGAAAAAAGAAAGAGAAATCTTACGTATGTTATGTAAGATTTCATACTTTCCCATAGTATCATTGGTTTTGTCACTCACAGAGTAGGAAAGTTTGTTTTCGATCAAGAGATTAAAAAGCTTCAAGAAGCATACAAGGAAGTAATTTATTGCTACAACTAGAACAACTTTGTAAATGCTTTTACTTCTGCACATAGGAACCACTGTGGAGGAAGGGCTGACAGTTTCCATAGGTGTTTTACTTTGGCTTTGAAAGAGGCTTGGTGTAGATTTTCTACACTAGAGCTCTCCCATAGGAAAAGAAACGGAAGACAGAGAGCAGGTCCGTATTCCCTCCTCCTGATGCAAACAGCAGGAGAGGCGGTGGGTAATGGAGAATGCTGAAATGCTCAGAAACCCCCAGCAAAGAGATCTGGAAAGCAAGATGTCTTTTTTTATCTAATAACAGATCAAGCAGGTATTAAATGAGTTAGAAGGACAAGGGAGAGATGGCTCATAAAGCTGACGAAGTGTGCTTAACTCAAAAACTGAACATGGCAGAGGTTTACAAGAGCACAAAGTGGCAAAGCCCAGTTATTGGTCCCACGCTCAGGGAGAGTGTCCTGCATGAACAACATCGGAGGGGATCAAAGGCAACGCACACTAGCAACACGTAAGAACAAGAAACTTACAGTGGGACAATATAAAACAACCAAATACCACAAGCCTTTAAGAAATTATTTGTTTTCTTGAACTACTGTACTTTAGAATAACTCCACAGAAAGAAAGATGGCTGGTATTTGAAGCTAGGAGACCTTGTTGTGTACAGTATTCGATGTAATTTCTATCATAGACTCTCAGGAAGTACAAAATAATTATAGGGACTGTGGAAGAGTATTTTCCTAAAGCAAAATCAATAACCATTAAGTCACTAAAATTCTCATGTGCTTGGAAAGTTATAGATGAGCTTAAGCTTAATGCCCAACAGGAATTAAGTGACATCTTATGACAATTATGGGATCTTAATGTCAAGAAAAGTGGCCTACTGCCACAGAAGGGAAGAGACAACAAGCACTCTAACTACTCTTTTAAATCTCTGACATTTCCCATCACCAAGCTGCAGAATAGCCACTGGAAGATGTGCTACAAAGCTCTCACACTTCTTCCTCTGAAACCAATGATATTTCTTCAAACTAAATGAAACCTGAACCCTGTTTGGGGTTGGTAACTTTTTGTGCCACAGAAGTGAACCAGTGAGGTTTTGTGAAGCCAAAACCCAGTCCTCAGTAAACTCCTCCTTCAAAAATACCTTTCAGCTCTGCGTACAGGGATTTCCCAAGGTCGTACCTTTTTTGTTTCTGTCTATCTCTTTCCTTCTTAGAAGATGACCCCAAATGCTGACCTTTCTCCAGCTCCTCTCCCGCAGCTTTCAAGACCCTACCTTGAACTGAGGTAGGCAGTTTGGCGATCAAGGGAGCCACCAGCCACACTCCTCGCCGCTCAGAGGAACTAGAAGTAGAACAAACTTATTTCAGCCCAAATATCCACGTAGTTTTGCAACCAGTATTAGCTGTTACAAGACTGAACTGCTTTAACAAAGCAGTTGACACAATGCATCTGGAGTAACTAGTGTGGACTCAGCAGTCACAATTTCTGGTTTCCAGAAAATTCAAGAATAGCAACTATATTTATTGTTAAACAAAAGTAAATAGAAGTAACCTTCAGGTAACTCATTTCTGTACATTCCTGTTTCGAGTGCAAAAGAGTCTAGGCAATCTACACATAATTAAGTATCATGTTGGCTAAAATAATTAAAAAGGTGCTACAAAAAATACCTTAGGAATGTCTTTTTACCATTCTGTCTTGTATTACTTGTGTCAGCATTTCCAACAGAGTTTGGATTGAAGAGGCCTATACCAGAGTTAGAAGAGTTATTGTTTAGATCAGCGGATTGCTGAAACACCTCTATTGTCGCCTTTGCAATATTATCCAACAAGCTGTTCATTTCAGCCACAGACCCAGAACCCTACAGTAAAACATAAGTACACTAGCACATTCATGGTATGTTTGCTCATGGACTACGTTAAAATTTAACATACTTTTTTGCATTAAATATTTAGATAAGAAAGTTTGAAAACAAATACTCACAGGCTCCTTCATGCACTGTTTGATCATTAGTTGCAACTCCAACCAAGACTGCCGGAGAGTCCACTGATCTAAGTTCTAGGTAAGAATTAACATTACAAATACAAGCGTCAACGCTTCACAGGTCTGAAGAAAACCAATAAATCTCATCACTGAATATGTTACATGCAAAAGCCTCATCTTACAAGCAGATCATCACAATCACTACGCTTTTTAATAGTCTAATGGCATGCCAAAATACCAGACCTATTAAAGAACATACGTTAACTTCCACATCTTTGCAGCTAACACTTTTAACCATGCAACTTTTCGGAATGACAATCTCACTCTCTGCAAAACCTGAGTTTAGTTAAATAGGAATACGGACAACGTAATTCGCTCTTGCATTAGCAATTACATTAATCCATGGCATCGCCACCCAAGCGGACATGTCTGCATTTAGCACAAGGCCATCCAGACACAATTAAAGTAAACAGCAGCTGAAGTGATTATTTTGCAGGACACTGCTCACTGTTTGTCCTGGCCCAGATATTGCTGCCTTGACTCTTCCCAGGTCTATTCAAAGGAAATCCATTTTGTAGTTTAAGAAACTAAGTGTCCCTAAGGCAGGTGAATTTGAAGAAATGCTCCATGCGGGACTGCCCGCGAAGGCTCCGGAGCCTTTTCCAGGGAGCAGGAGAGCCTCCCACCGCTGCGGTGCCGCAGCCCTGCCCGCGAGAGCCAGCCACGCCGGTGCTGCTGGAGGGCAGCTCCAGGGCCGCTGCGCCGCAGGGAGCTTCGCCACCTTCCCCCCACTGCCCTACCTGGAGTATGCGCTTGATATGCTGCCTCTGAGGGTTGTCACCCTCCGTGCATTCCTTAATACCATGAGGATAACAGATAAGTTGAAGGAGCTTCTGCGCTTGTTTGTTTGAAAGAACAGGATCCAGGATAAGATCTCTGTCCGTGCACAGCCGCTCAGGTTCTTTTAAACAGTGCTCTCCAACCCACTCCTGTAAGAAATCAGATAACGGATTCACAAGATAGTTTCAAGGCACTACTAACTTTGGGGCAGCTAAACAGAAAACTGACTTTTCCATATGCAAAACTTGAAGTGAACTATGGTTCATGCAACACGTGAGATTAGAAACGTCTTCTGTCATTCAGTACCACCTGGGAGTATAAGACTGTTAACAGGTTTTCCAAAATTAATTTCTTCTGTACTTTGAAAGCAACTTTGCAATACAACAAATGCTACTGCCAAGGCACTTTGAGCAGGCAGCTGATGGAGGGGCCCTACTGTCTTCTCAAAGCGCTCGAGATTCAGGTAGGAAAAGCACCTCAGCTCTGATCGAGTGCAGGGAGATGCTAATAACCAACTAAAGCAGGTAGAACATACTACTCGGTGTATAAATTCTCCAAACCAGGAAACCCAAACAGAATCCAAATACTGAAATACTCCAACATTCATTTTGCAGCAAAATACAGGTTACACTTTTCAAAGAAAATAACATTGTTCCTCCAAATGGAGACACAAGAGTAGTTTTAGAGATTACCTGCTGGCAAATTGTTCTTAGCACGTATCTTGCATACTCGCTTAAACTAGCAGTTTCTATGGAAACAGCTTTTCCGCATGATTTCAGAGTGTGAGAGGACCCCCAGATTTCATCCTCATTGAGTTCACCCAATAAGCCTCTCACGTGGAAGTCTTCACTCTTCAAGGAGTTGACATTGCTGCTGCCAATTTCGGCGTCGCCTGTACAGCAGAAGCGCAGAAGCACGGGGTGAGACCCTGCCCGAGCCCCGTGCCCCCCGCCGCTCACCCCCCGCGGGGGCGCAGGCCCGCTGAGGAGCGAAGCGGGAGTGGGAGTGGGGCAGCCGCGTGCAAAAGGGCAGCGCTGCCTGACTCTGAAAATTGCCATGTTCAAAGTATGGCCCGCTTGCCTCATATCGCACGGCACCTCTTTAATGGATATTCCAGAAGCAGGAGAAGGTTTACACAAATCAAACGCAAATAAAGGCACCACGTCCTCAACAGGAAAAGGTCTGTGAGCGCATGGAGTTGCTTTGGCAGATAGGAAGGAGCTGAGTTACCTACTCTTCTCAGATGTCCCTCTTCCAAGTCGTCTCTCTTACTTTGATTTATTAACACTCCACAGATCAAGAGACAAGTTTGAGCAGTGGCCCCTTAGCCCACCTTACTATGAGCTCCTTGACAAGAGAGACTGATCTTCCTGGGAAGGGAAAAGGGCAGAGCACGCTGAGGGAGCCTGGCAAACGCGGGCGAGCCCCTCCTCTGCACGGGCACCGGCACAGCTCTGCAACCACCAACTACCTGAAACCAACAGCGGTGACCAGAGAAGCAAGAAAAACCACTTCAGGCACCATGCGAGAAAATCAGACCCGTAGCAGTTCATATTTTATCCGTTCATGGGCCTGAAGCCTTGGACAAGGAAGAAGATGCAACTACAGTGTGTAGTAGTGGGGAAAATAGCCCAGACTGCTGCACGGAATAAAACCCCAGAGCCGGGGAGGCCGTGCAGGAGCGTGCGTGGCAACAGCCTGCTTGAGAAGTAGACTAACGTGCCTAATGTTGTAAGTCAGCAGAAACTCCTGTGGATCTTAACTGACGCACCTCCTATGACAGCCATCCCTTAGAAACCCCCCGTTTACCACCATCACCAACAACTCACACGACACGACAAGGCTAACCGGCGTGCTTCAGCCACTCATCCACGCGCACTCACACCAGGGCCTCTGGTCACACATATGCTTGGAGTTTTTTCTAAAATGTGCAACTGCCAGCAAAGTATTTTAAACTACTGCACCAAGGAGACGGACAGCCTTTCAGCAGCTGTGGCCTCGTCCCCTCACTACCACATATTTACACAGAGCCCTCAAAACAGCACGGTGCACTGGGTCCTCCTGCACACTCAGTTCTCCCATCACTGTTGCTCTGTTCCCTGGTATTGCATTACCCTGGACGAAAAAAAAAATGAGGGTTTAGTAGAGTTACTGCTAAGATAAAATAGCCAACGCCTGTGCCCCAACCCTGGTTTATGCCGCTTAAGAGTTACTCCTAAATAAATGACATGCAATCCTTTTTTTTTAGCAAGACTGGACTTGCATTTAACAGCTTATCACAGCCAGAGCGCTGGCTGGCTGCGAGGGACCGGCCGCACGCAGCTGGGAGAGCGGATGCATCGCGCCCTGCAGATCCCACAGCCTGGGCCAAGCCCACTGCGGAGTGTGGGGAAGGAGCTGCCGGAGGCCCGAGCCCCCCGGGTGAGCAGCCCCATGGGTGAGCAGCCCCCCGGGTGAGCAACCCCCCACATGAGCAGCCCCCCGGGTGAGCAGCCCCCCGCGTGAGCAGCCCCCGAGGTGAACAGCCCCCCGGGTGAGCAGCCCCCGAGGTGAACAGCCCCCCGGGTGAGCAGCCCCCCACGTGAGCAGGCCCCCAGGTGAGCAGCCCTCCTGGGTGAGCAGCCCCCCGGGTGAGCAGCCCCCCGGGTGAGCAGCCCCCCCAGGTGAGCAGCCCCCCGGGTGAGCAGCCCCCCCAGGTGAGCAGCCCCCCCAGGTGAGCAGCCCCCCCGGGTGAGCAGCCCCATGGGTGAACAGCCCCCCGGGTGAGCAGCCCCCCAGGTGAGCAGCCCCCCGGGTGAGCAACCCCCCACATGAGCAGCCCCCCGGGTGAGCAGCCCCCCGCGTGAGCAGCCCCCCGGGTGAGCAGCCCCCCACGTGAGCAGGCCCCCAGGTGAGCAGCCCTCCTGGGTGAGCAGCCCCCCGGGTGAGCAGCCCCCGAGGTGAGCAGCCCCCCGGGTGAGCAGCCCCCCACGTGAGCAGGCCCCCAGGTGAGCAGCCCTCCTGGGTGAGCAGCCCCCCGGGTGAGCAGCCCCCCCAGGTGAGCAACCCCCCACATGAGCAGCCCCCCCAGGTGAGCAGCCCCCCCGGGTGAGCAGCCCCATGGGTGAACAGCCTCCCGGGTGAGCAGCCCCCCAGGTGAGCAGCCCCCCCAGGTGAGCAGCCCCACGGGTGAGCAGCCCCATGGGTGAGCAGCCCCCCCAGGTGAGCAGCCCCACGGGTGAGCAGCCCCATGGGTGAGCAGCCCCCCCAGGTGAGCAGCCCCCCCGGGTGAGCAGCCCCATGGGGGAACAGCCCCCCGGGTGAGCAGCCCCCCGGGTGAGCAGCCCCCCAGGGTGAGCAGCCCCCCACGTGAGCAGCCCCACACACACCCACCCCACGCCCAGGAACCTCACGAGCTTGCCAGCACCACCACACCGAGCCCGGTACCCGGGAAGGACAAGAGGGAAGAGCCTGGCAGACAACTAATACGACGAAGAGGTTGATACCAAGCCACACGTGAAGCTGAGGCCATCCCAGAATGCTCTGATAAATCTTGTGAAGACATTTAACACACCCTAGAGCAGTCGGCTGCAGCACCGTCTCCCATTGAGGGTAGAGATTTTTTTCTAACTTAGATTTCTATTCACGAAACGTCCTCAGCGCAGAACTGCAACAGCTATCATTTCTCTGATGCTTTTCTTGAGCAAATCAAGTACAGTTTTTAAGCAACTAATGCAAGGTGCCAACAAAAGACATGTCCAAATATAACATTTTGGGTATAGGAAATGTGCTGCAGTGAAGGCACAAATAAACTGTGAGGCCTGAACCTTCCCTCATACTGCCCTGCACCAGACCCTATCGACACCACGTCCCTGCACGGAGATGAATCAATAGGTGGTCACGCCTGACACCATTAATGAGGAAAACCAGCAAATCTCAGCACTCTGAAAAGCAAGAGGACATTGATAACAGCCATAAACGTATTTCAAACTCACTCTCCAGCCCACCAGTCCATCCCAGGTAGCCATGCCTTTAACAGCTTTCCCAATATTGTCACATCACTCAGGACCGTGGGGTACTGAGGCAGTTCTGAGACACTGCCCAACCGAGAACAGAATACGGGCACTCGAGCTGGAGGTAAACCACCTCTGTGGGTGTGTCCACATCTGGAAGATCTCGCTTGTTTAACTGGACATTTACTTCGCTCCAAAAATACACATCACCAGAGGTCACAAGAGCTTTAAGTGAACTTGAGCCAAACCACAGCCCCGAGGCAGTTATTTGTTTAGAACAATAACACACTCGTCATTTGTGCAGAGTTGCTTAGCAGTGGTTCTTTTACAACCTCCACAATGACAGCCACACATGATTTGGGGTGAAACACAGAGACAGGTGGGAAAAATTATCTGAGACCACATTTCCTCTTTATATTTGAGAGGGACTCGCCTGAGTTTGAAATGTTCTGGGACTTGGTGGCAGGGCTAGGGGTCAAAACGTGAAAAAGCCACATCTGCTTCAAGCTTCATCAGCTGGGCCTGACTCACCAGAGGAAAACTCTGTCTCTTGACCTGTGGGGGAAACGCTGCTCACATGCTACAGAAACACAGCCAGCATCCACATTTTTCTCTTGTCATCAGGCTTTTCCTTTCCCAGGAGCATTTCCAGGGAAGTGCACTAGCACAAGCTGTTTCTTCCCCGAACACTAGAACAAAAACATTAGACATGACTGCATAATCTTACCAAGCATTAAAATTGCTTTTAAGACCGCAAACACAGCTCCCACTTCTATGCTGTTGTGAGCAGCAGCCAAGAGGTGACGATCACAAGAAGAACGAATTCCAGGAAATAATTTCCCTGTGGAAAGAAGAGGAGATCTTGTAGAAATTTTCCTTTGTACAAAATCCTTCTCATCTAGAATAGCTACAGAAGTACAATTACTGGATGAAGAACTGAATTTTCTGAAAGTGAAGAGCAACAGGTGAGTCATTAAAACCAACTGGGATACATGGTTATGATGTATTAATATCAAAATAAGCCATGATCACTTAAATAGAAAAAGAAGCCTGTCATTTCACTGTGTCCACGAAAACTGTGCATTTAACCACAGTGAGACACTGAAGTGTATTTTGGTTTTGACTTCACAGATTTAGAAAATGACCTCCCTCACCTAGTCTTCAAAACAGATGAGGCCAATTCAATTAAAATAAATAACTGTTGCACAGTTAAACCTAATGCTGCAGCTCAGCAGACTGATCAAGTCAGTGGCTGCCTTTTCTACCTGGAAGATGAAGACAGACAAACCAAAAGCAGGGAGGGAAGGAGAAAGGAAGAATGAATCTACCACCCTTCTGAGGTGGTTAACAGCCATATGTAAGAAAAGTCTGTAACGTGGGCACATTTTGCTTGATTTGTACTATTTCCTAGAGTTCAGACATGATTTTTTCTATCCATTCAAATCCACTTTTTTTGTAGGGAAGCCTGGGACCGGGGGACATTTCTGTTACTCAGACAGTATTCCTCATGGCTCTCGCTTGTTTTGCTCAAATATGCAAGAAAAGCTCATTCATTTCTGGTCAAAAAAATAAAATAACATTACTTTTGGATGGAAGAATTTGGCACCACTTAAGAGCTGAAAACTATTATTTTTTTTTTTAATTTAATTTTCCCATAGAAATATTCTTGTCACCAAATTTGCTCAAATACTTATAAGTCAAAACAGATTATTTCCAGGCTTGTTTCCTTTCAATTGTTAGGTGCTTGTTTCCTGCCCTTTTTCTTCCTCTTTTGTTCTATGGCAAACACACACAGGTCAGACCACAGAATATTAAATTTAAAAGGGAAGAGGACTACATTAATATATCCTGAGAACTAATTTCCTCATCTTTCTTCTGCTGGGCTAGATGCTTTATTACTCCCTATCTAAAATCACTCTTCATTTCAATTTACCTGCAAGGCTACCAAACTGCAAGACGTGTACCCCTATTAGTTTCTGTACCTCTGCGAGGTGACCCACGGCAGGAGCTGTCGCTGCCCCACAGTGTTTAGTACGAGGGAAGGTGGGGACTGCGACAAGTTCCACTGCCAACAGCAGTGCTGGCACAAAACCAGTATTAATAGGTCCCAGGCTCACATGATTGTTTCAATGAAGTTCCAAACCAAAATGAGATCTATCAGGAAAGAACAGTTCTTCTAAATGCTCTCCTCTTTGCTGAAGTGTACACAGATGCTGTATTAAAACTTAATTTTCTTTTTTAAGATGCAATATTAACATGGATAACTTTTATGTCAACATTATGCCACACCTGGGTGGCCAGGTGTTGATAATGAATAGTTTTCAGCAAACTTCTACAGTTTTACGTGCGTATAAAACATTTCCCAATCAAGTGAGAATAGCACATGCCAACTTTTCACTAGTGAAACATCTGTCGTTTTAAGCAGGCTACCATTTCTACCTGCACTGTGGACATTCTCACACGTGGAATCGGAAGCCATCGTCCACCACCCGGGTTCACTCTCTGAAACGAAAGGACCACGCAGCAGCAGGCAACTCACCCGTCCCCTGGGGGAAGAGGCAGACCTGGGGAGTCCTGAAGAGGTGCAGCAGCAGCCGACAGGTCATCCTCGCCCCCGGCTCCGCGTCCGGATCTCCACAGGCTACGGGAGATGGTTTGTGACATCAGGCATCTGCCCGGGACCTCGCAGGTCCCCGCTGCAGGCCTGGAAGCGAGCCACCTCACAGCCCCACTTCAAATGGGAACACAGCCATTTCACCAACAGCAATCAGCGTTTGTGGCCTTCAGGCATTAAAAACCGGGAAAGAATAGCATGATTTCTGGTAGGCAAGAGATCTAATTAACGGCAGAAAAGAATACCGAGTTAAAACGGCTTTTGACAGTCAAAGCAGAAATAAGAAACACAAATCTAAGCAGAAAGTGAAAAGAAACGTGTGAAGCAGCCACCAAAGAGGACCACAGGTAGAGCAGCCCAGGGCTGGAGGCAAAGGCAACGCCCGGGGAGAGGGAACGCCAGTGCCAGGCAGACGGGTGCCAGGAGGGAGAGCCGAGCCCGAGCAGACCCGGCAGAGATTTGAGCACCCAGCGGAGAGCAGGAGGGCCGTGGGCGGCGGTGGGGCTGCGGAACGGGGGGCCAGCAGCTCCCACGCCCCTTGCCAAGCGCGCGTTTTGTGCTGGTGGGGGCTGCAGGGACACAGAGCCTGCGAGGCACCGCCGGCAGCACGCCCTGCAGCAGCGCGCTCCACAGCACGCCGCCTGTTCGGGCAGCGGAGGACTCTTACGAAGCCATAAGTTCTTCACTTAAGGTTTTTCTCTTGGTATTTTCTTACCAGCTGCAAGAAGGGAAGGCAGCGCTACGTGCTGAACGACATCCTCCAGAGAAAAGCACTGCCGGGCGATCAATATAGCGATGAAAGTGGCCAGGGAATCGTGGAACGACAGGTCACTCACCTTGAGGGAAAAGCATTGCAAGGCTTCACTAACGGTGCACGCGTCGCCGCCGTGATTACTAAGGAAAACGTTTACACATAAGCATTTGTCTACGTTTTAATGCATTACCCAAGCATTTTATGGCAAATACTGAGAGCTCTTAACTTAATTTTAACAAATACCTATTTCAAATACCACAAATCCTAAAATAAAAAACATTAGTCTTATAAAAACTTGAGAAAATGTTATCGTTTTATAAGAACAGGTAACATCGATACGCATTCCTTAGCTTCGGGACAAGAATATCTCCCCAACATACACAGCTTCAAGCTGTTCCTAAAGGCGCATGTAACCAAACTACAGAGATATTGAATCAGATATCGGATAACATTAGTCACCATAACCCTGCTGACTTTAACAGGACTAAGGTAACTTACACCAGGTGAGTAAGAAACAGCAAAGCGGACCACCCCTTCTAGAAGCTAAGCACCAACATCCAAACAGGGTCCTTAAAACAGAGACAGCTATTTACACATCCATTTAGCATTTTAGAGAAAGTACATGGACATGCATGTTCCTTTTAAAGAGTACCTCTGACATTCCGTAACATTCCATAATAAATAAAAAAAAAAAAAAAAAAAAAATTACAAAGAGAAAACTCTAAGCACTGTCCAAATTCTACATTAACCCTGAAGATGTAGGAAAGAATAAAAATCAATCAGGAATCTCATTAAAAACCTTGGAAACTCAAATAGATACAGACTAAGTTTGTGCTCCACATTTTGTGTTGAGTGGAAACCTTACCATACCTCTAAGAGCACGCTAGGCAAATAGGTTTAACAGATATTTCAGAAGATACTGAACTTACATCCACACTGCAGAGCAGATCATTGAAACCCCAGACGTGATTTGAAGAGCAGCAAAGAGCTTTAACGACCCCCAACCACTCTGAGCTGAGCACCGTGCAGCATGCCGTCAGCTCTGCACAAAGGTTTGCTATATCGTTAATCCTAGGAAAGAAGAGAAAAACTAATACAGAAGCAAGGTATTTTTTAAACAATAAATATTTAGGTCACAGTAGGTCAGTGCTTGGCAGAAGAACTGCCGTTTCCCTACTTAAGGTGGGGGGTTTATGTCCAAATGAGACGATGCTACCGTACACATCACCCAGTGGCGTGCAGCTGTGGACAACTGGAGCATCAGGAAAAAAAACAGTACGTGACTTGTACCCCGTAACTTGCATCCTCCCGACCCACAGCGGCACAGGGGCCTTTATTCTGTGTACACCCCACCCTGCACACCCGGCAGCTTCCCCCCCCGCCCACGCTGCCCCTCTGCCCCCGGGCGCGCTCCGGCCGTCCCCACCGCCCGCGCCATCCCCAGCTCCATCCTCTGGCGCGCAGCAACGCCACAGGGAAGTGGCACCCGTGGCCCCCGTGGCCCCCCCGGCCCCCGTGGCCCCCAGCTCCCCAGCGACACCTCACCGCAGGAGCCCTCCCGCCCCGGGCCCGGCCAGCATTGCTGGTGAGGAGGGAGGAGAGCCACGAGATCAATCGGCATCGATGGATTTTACTTCACAGGTGACACACTGTGTAACGTGTGATTTGGTGCGTGATTCAGAGTTATGTAACATCTTAAAAAACAGAGCAGGGTTGACTCATGCCAGTGCAAGTTATTTTTTCTCTGTTCCACAGTGAAACTCGTTTGGCCACATTTAGATGTTCCCCTTTGCTGCTCTTACAAAACTGCTTCCTCTCAGCTGCTCTGCTCTGCCAAGGATGCCCCACAGTTCACAGAATCGCAGAATCACAGAATCCTAGAATGGGTTGGGTGTGGAGGGACCTCAAATCCCCCCCAGTGCCCCCCCCGGCCCCGGGCAGGGCCCCCTTCCCCCAGCCCAGGGGGCTCCCAGCCCCGTCCAACCTGGCCTTGAACCCTTCCAGGGAGGGGGCACCCACAGCTGCTCTGGGCACCCGGGGCCAGCGCCTCCCCCCCCGCACAGGGAACAATTTCTGCCTTAGATCTCATCTAAATCTGCCCTCTTTCAGTGTAAAATCGTCACCCCTCATCCCATCCCCACACCCCCTGATCCAGAGTCCCCCCCCACCTCTCCTGTCCCCCCTTTAAGCCCTGGGAGGCCGCTCGAAGGTCCCCCCGGAGCCTTCTCTTCTCCAGGCTGAACCCCCCCAACTCTCTCAGCCCGGCCCCCCAGGGGAGCTGCTCCAGCCCCGCCAGCATCTCCGTGGCCTCCTCTGGCCCTGCTCTGGACATTTCAGAGATGGCTCCATACTGGGGACAGGGTGAAGGAACTGCACACTTTGGGCAGGAGTCAATCAGAAAAGAAGAAAAAAAAACCAATCCACAATTTCCTTGAGTTTTGTGATCTGTTTAGCAACCTTAAAAAACAGTCAGCTACTGCTGCACCTAGGCCTAACCATCAAGACCAAGAATTTCTTAATAAAATTTAGAACAGAATCAGAGAAGAACACTAAATTCTGGTGGGTTTTAGTGTGTAAGAGCAATAAAGGTGCTGGGGGCAGGGGTAAAGGCTAGATCCCAAAATCGGTGTCCGCTTCACCCTGCACCACAGACTCTGCAGAATGGAAAACCAGAGTGAAACAGTTTCAACCCTGCAGTGCCCCATTTGCACAAGAAGGCTGAGTTTATGTGCTTACACACTGGAAGGAGGAAGCAACTGATAGAAGAACATCTGAATGATGAAAGAAAACACACTGTCAGCGTGAAACCCTGGCACGGGTGTTGCTTTGCTGCAAGGGTTCTTCACTACACTTCTTGTCAGTGACTTGAGATTGTCTGAAAAGACCTAACGTGGGCTTAGGACCCAGGAAGTGTCGCGCCGGATCAGAGCAAAGCCCCACCGGCCTGGGACGGGAGCCAGGACCTGCTGGTGTCGGAAGGTCGGGCAGTGCTGGAGGACCCGCAGCAGCACAGGTCTCGTCCCAAGGCTGGTGCTGGGCCATCGGCCCCCAGCGCGCAGCGTGAGGCCCCCGCTGCCCCCGAAACGTGACTGACAGCTGTTACACCTCCAGTAGCTTCTGTCCGATAAAACCCTTCATGCTTTAAAAAAAAAAAATACTTTTGGAAAACCTACATATTACCTACAAAGATGATATCCATAATAAATAAATGACGTAGTTAATAAATTAAACACCGATTGCATCAGAAGAAGGAAATGACCTAACGCAGAACCTTCACTCATTTACAGGCTTCTAATGAGCAAAGATTGTGCTGAGCTGCTCTGTCGGGAAGGGCACAACTGCTGATACAAAAAGCTTACTGCAGTGAGTACTTTCTACTTGTTCCTCCCTACCGTTAAATTATGCAGACTGATTTCATGAAGTAACTCAGAGGAAACTTATTCAACAGATCTTCAGCAACCAGAAGTAGTAATGAATGAAAACAATTGCAAAAAAGACACAAAACAAAGGAAACCTCATTTATGCCACGTAAAAATCCACCCAGGCCGGATTCCAGCACGGTTTGCCTTACCTTCCTGCGTCTTGGTGCCCCATGCACACGTTCATTAGCGCATTGCAGACGAAGCTGTAGCGGTTGGCCGCGTTATCGCTCAGGATCTTGCCCAGCATTGAGTAATTAATGCTGTGAGCAGAAGGATTCTCAATAAAATCTAGCATGAACTCTGGGTCCCACAGTAAATTGGAATTTGAAGGCTGAACATTGCTGTATATTGTTTGCTTCACCTTAGAACAGGCACTACTGAGGACCAAAAAAAAAAAAAAAAAAAAAAAAAAAAGAGGCAGTTGCCATAAAATGTACTTTTGCAGAAATACTGTTGAACATACCACGTGAGATTAGAAAATTCTACTTTGGTTACCACACTACACATTTTCAAACTCATTTCTGGTAAGGAGCATCTACCAGAAAATAAGGCTGATACATCCGTTTCACTCAAGTTTTTCTGCAAAGCAAGTCTCAAGTTTCCAAATCGCCTCTATGACATTTCTGTGACTGAAAGTGCGAGCGGCTGGCTAGGGGCCGCACGCTCATTCCTCGCTAGCGATCAACTCCTTCCTGGAGCATCAGGTGCCTCTGCAGCAAACTGCAACAGCGCTTCGTAACGCTGCTCCCCCTCTTTATGTGTTATGACCCAGAGAACTGCAGTGGTGGTAAGAAGAACTAATTACAGAAAAATGAGAAAATTTATCTAAGTTAAAAATTCTACGTTTGGTAACAATGTGATATAACGGACAACTTTTTGAAAGACGAAAACAGTAGACAGAGAAAAGACACTTAACGGTCATATTTTGACATTAATAAATACAATAAAATGTCAAGAAATGTTCCAGGCTAGGAATACCTACATGTTAACTGGCTTTCTTCACAGGGAAAAAAAAAAGGTGTTAGTGAAGAATGCAAATTTCACCCATAAAATGTTCTCGGGAGCGTCTGTCCTGAGCATTGCGTTTTACACCAGCACCCACCCAGCCAAACTTCCCTAATTATCCCAACTGGGAAGACGTCCTCATGACTGAAAAAAATCCGCTAATTGAAATTAACTTAAAATACGTGAAACCTTTGGAATTTTTTAGAACCCCACTGGCCCCGAGAGGAGAAGTCGGAGGGAGCACGGTGCTGCCTGGACGGCGCGGGTGAGGCGGGGACGGAGCGGGACGGGGCGCGGGGCTTGGAGGGCGGCCCTGGGGACCCCCCGCCCCCGCGCGCGGGGGATGCGCCGGTGCCGGAGCAAGAGCAGGAAAACTGATCTTCCAAAAGGGCCCTGCCTGACGTGAACCCTCTGCTCCAGCGGCCAGTGTGGCAGCAAACAAAGAAAGCCAAGCAGTGGGAAGCAAGCGCTCCGCGGTGCCAACGGCAGGGCCGGTGCCAGCCGCCTCGCGGGCGCGCGGACCTCCCCGGCGTCTGCCATCCCAGCCGCCACCCCCCCAGACCCCACCGGTCACAGGGGCCCAAAACCCCAGCCACACAGCCCCCAGCACGCCAGCAAAGCAGCCTCTGACACTGCACATAAACAAGAAGTAAAGCTGGGGGAGTGGTCAGAAGATAACATTTACCAAAAAAAAAAAAAAAAAAAAAAAAAAAAAGTGAAGGAATGATTTTAAAAAAGGAAGTTTAGTGAATGCAACTGACTATAGCAAGCACTCTAAAGCAAAGCATGCAGCTCATTCGGTCATGAGAAATGCTGCAGATGGTACCAGAAGCCATTTGCGAACCGTTGCAATATACAGAAGGTAAGTCACTAAATTTGAACATTTATGAACTGTACTTCGTTGTCGCTTCAAACTGACTTAGAGGGACACAAATAGCTAGAGTTAGAGCATGCACAAAAGGAGCTAAAAAAGTTGCCGTGTAGAGACAGCTGGTTTTGGTTTTGTTTCAGCTGTAACAAGAAACCAAGAAGAAAACAAGTGTAGCACTATTACTTTATATGCAGTTGTTTAAAAAACTTATACACAAATTTTATTACCAGTTTTCAGAGGATTTCTAACACCACTTGTCTGAAAAAAGAGGCTTCAAATCAAGTGCTGTATATCGCATATTTAATATACGATTTTATACCTTAAATATCTCTGTATTACTAGATGATGTTTTGATTTGCTATTGTAGGTTAGTATTAATACAAATTTTTTATTGTACTACTAAACGTTAGGTTTTAAGCAGAAGAATGAACATACAGCTAAGACACTTCTGTAGTTCTGTATTTCACATTTCTTATTCCTAGCGTTTCTCATATTAAACGCTACTGCTCCCATGTGTTTGCAAACCTATTAAAGTATTAAGATTATTACTGAGAACTCTTTTCCTGATCCCTATGAAATGAAAACCACAAATCTGAAATACGCAAACCAAAACCAGGTACATAAACTAGGAGGGGAAACAGTAACTGAAGTGGTTTGTAAGTCTCAGAAGATGCGTATTTGCATATGAAAGGTTTCCACTCCCCCTTTAAAAAGTAAGGGCCAAAAATACAGCATCTGGGTACCTAAAATATTTTTTTAATTTAAAAATCAAGGAACTGAACATTCGAGCTTAAAACTTCACAAACTCAAACATGTTTGTGCCTCTCCCCACATCAAAGGAGATATTTAAGGGAATATTACAGCTGCCTCAGCTAAGATTTTGTTACGTTTTCATCCAAGGCTGGCTGTACCGCAGCCAGTTTGCTGAGGCACTACAGAGCCAAATCAGTCACGTCACCACCTGTGACAGCAAGGGTGGGCAGGGTGGGGGGGCCCAAGCCCGCGTGGCACAGCCGCCCCCAGGCCGAGGGTCCCCGCGCCCCTCGCCAGCGCGGCGTGCGGGAGGCACAGCCCCGTGAGGAGGCTCAGCCTCTGCTCCTCCACCGCAGGCACCTGCCCGGCGCGGGGACGTCACCGGCTCAGGACCGCGCCGGCACGGGCCGGAGAATTGCGTCAGCGAAGGTGAAGCAGCAACGGCCACGGCGTTTTGTCCACGGAAAGCAAACCGGGCTGAGAGCACAGCAGCCTGCATCAGCCAGGCAGCGGTGAGAAAGAGCCCAGCACCACCCACCTGAAGAGGTCTCCAAACTTGCTTCTCAGGTGACTACAGGACACGTACAGATCATAGAGGTAAGCTAAAATACACCTTTCTGGGGAGGAACACTCTGAGGGGTTAACGACGTGTTTGACCACCCCGCACAACCTGCAAAAATAAAACCATTCTGAGTTGGTTCCAACGCACCTCGTACCGTCCGGCACCGCGCGAACCCCACCGTGCCCCGGGCAGCGCGCTGACAGACCCTGCCTCCACCGCCCCACCGGGCTCGGCAGAGGTTTGGCATCACCGGGGCGCCTGCTGGGGCCCCAGGGAGGAGAGGACACAGCGGCAGCGGGGGAGCCCGGGGCAGGAGGGGGGAGAGGGCAGGAAATCAAGAGACACAGCTCCCCCCTCTCCCGAGACGGAGCAGCGTGCGGGTCCTCCCAGCCCCCAGCCGCTCCCTGCGCCCGCTGAGCCTTCCGACAGCAGCACCACGGCTGCCCTCACCGCCCGAACCTCAACGCGTGCTTTGCTTAAGAGACGACAACAAAAAAAAACCGCTTTTTTGGAAAACTGTAGCTGCCACGAACCCTTCGAAGACTTGAGCGGTTTGCTCCGGGTTGAGGATGAGGCAGGCATGGTAGCGCCGCAGCACGGCGACGATGCAGACGCACAGCCCCGTCGTGTAGCTTCCTGCCAGGCTGGACGACTTCAGCAGCAGCTCTGCCTCCACGACGCTCAGCTCGTTCAGCAGCTGGAAACGCATCCACAGAAATAACGAACTGAAAATAACTTCCAAGTTACACATGTAAAATAGGGGCAAAAAAAAAAAAAAAAAAAAAACATTAAGGAAAAAACACATACGGCGAACAAAAATGAAATTCCTTACTACAGAACAAGGGAAAGAGGGAGCAAAATAAACTGATAAATTATTAGAAACGTCCCTCGGAACTGCTCTTCAGAAATACATGGCACTTCTGGCACCCAGATGCTTTACTGCATAATGTGATGGTTCAGTCTGAAACAGTGAAGCCCACCCTAAGTTACTTTATGATAAAGTAATCCAGAAGTTTATTAATTTTGAAAGATTTTAAAATAAAATACATCTATCGATTCTCCATAATTGTCAAAGCAAGACAGAAGGGGAAGTACCCGGAACTCTGTTTCAGAAGTCAGAAAACTGAAACAGATAAAAGCACATTGCAGAAAATCAGGAGGATTTGCAGTCTGGATGATTTTTTTTTTCCTGGTTTTACAGAATACGTATCACAGCTTTATCCTGACATAACCTCCCCCAAAATGAACTCCACCTACCTGTATTGCAAAGTCTATAAGTCCATTGATATTCAACGCTGGCTCCATGAGATCAAAGATGAGCTGTATATGGTGAGCCAAGGGAAGATGATACGATGTTCCTGAGGCAAAACTAGTTATCTGCTCGAGAACATTACTGGAGATCTGTGAAAATAAATGTCGAAAAGTCACATGGTGACTGAGGGCTTCTCAGATACATTAGTGCTCCAACAATCCTGGTTTATAAGTGGTAACAGCAAGTGGCAGCATTTTGCAGATAAAAGCACTAACGTATCACGCAAGAGGACGTCTGTTACTCTACTGTCCTGCAAGTCAGACATAATGCCGTCTTATTTTCAAAACTGACAACACAGAAAATTCTGTTCTGCTGCTTTACAGCTGAGAGTCAAATTCTTCTTAACACCTATAACACTGATTTTTATTCTGTGGGGTGTTTTGCTTTAAAGAAGAGGCAAAATAATTTTTCTTTTCATCTTACTGCATCGTGACTTTTTTATTGATGGTTTTCAGATAATTAATAACACGCTACCCTGCAAACAAAACATGTAATAAATTAATTCAAACAACCAGATCCAAAGATATCTTATAAATTAAGTATCAAACGTGTACTTCTTTCACTTTGTTTCTTATGTTAGCCTCTGGTTCTTGAAATAGACTTAAAACCAGTAACACCTGACAAAGTGATTAAATCCTATGCTGATACTTAAAGTCCTAATATAAACCAGGAAAACTGGGCTTGTCAGTTCAGACAAATTATTTATGTTCTCCAGTCAGCCACTGATACAGCTTTTTAACAGTAAAGGTTGACTATGAATTCTAATATCCAGAAAAGAACAAGCTGTATTATCCACCAGCTTCTCAAAGAGACATACTCAGTTTGTTGCACAAAAACACAGAAGAGTTCACTGTTCTTCATAAACACAGATACTGCAATGGATCTTATGCATATGCAAGAGGTTGGTTAATAAGTACTTAATTTACCAATGAGCCCTAAACAATGCTATTAATGGAAATTTATGTAAAATTTATTTTAAATTTTTCATTAAAAAGTCATGACATCTGTAATAGTCCAGAAAGCTTCTTGCAAAACAAACAAAACCTCCCAGACAAACCAACCAAACACCCCAACAGCTACCAAAGCAGCTATTTTAGAGTATCAAGGCAGCACTTTTTCTCTTGCCTCTGAAGAAGCAGTGCACTGAAAATTCTTGGTATATACAAAACACTTCCAAAAACCTAGATTTGCTTCCCATGTGCCACCTTCACAGCAGAGTGCAAAAGGCTACGATTTTCTACACGGGCAGTACCTGAGACGTCACCTGATGTTGGTCAAAATAGGACAGTTGCTGTAGTTTTGTGAACACGGTCTCCAGGGTTGGAAATGCTTCTTGCTTGGTCTTCCTGGCTTTTTGCCCTTCATCCCCAACTTAAGAGATACAAAATGATTTTGGTCATTTTACATTTAACGGAGCCCTCGTAGGGGGTGATCAGCATTATTACTGATTTAAAAGACAATAAGAATCTTAATAAGCTTTACTCACGACTACGTGAAAAACCCTGCTTGCCTCAGTTTCCCACCACGCTCGGGACAAACACGCGTCGCAGCACGTAACGATACCAGCGCTCCTTGGGGGTTATCGCCGTGGGACGGGGTGGCCCCCGCGGCAAAGGGCGGCGGTGACACAGCCGGTGCCACTGGCGGCCCCCGGCACGGCGCAGCCCGGCCGCCCGAGCCTCGGCAGGGCTTGGCAAGCACCCCTGAGCCTCGCGGCAGGCGACCGCCCAGCAGCGTTAAAGCGCTTACCACCCATTTCAGTAGTACTCTTCTTGTTCAGAATTTTGAGGATGTCTTTGGTAATCTTCTTCAGCTGATGCCTCGCTTCGTCGCGCTCCTTACCGACGCCATAAAGGAGAATCATGCGCTGGTTACACTCATGACTTGAAGATTCATCCTGAAAAGACCAGATACGAATGAAGCCTCTTCTCTTTTTTCTGTCGTCACCTGCAGAAACCCGAGCCGAGTAGCCCAGACTGCAACAAACAACAACTACCTCTGCCACAACAAGCATCTCTCGCAGTTACCAGTGCGGAGGAAACGGTGCCAAATGAAATCGCGAAAGAGCATGCTAAAAATACGGGGGGAGGGGGGAATGTAATCTGGTATTATGAATTCTGTACGTACCTGTAAGGAGGGCGCATACGGACAACCCTCCCAACTGTCCCCTGGACTGCTATTCACTGGCAGATTAGTAAACAGAAGACAGATGTCTAGAAACTGTGTGACATTCCTCTTATTGTGTAAAAATCCATTGGAAAAAATATGCAGCCTAACTCCTAAAATCATATTTTGCACATCCCAAAGGAATTGAAATATGTATCCTTTATTTAAATTGTAACTGGTTATACTTAGTCTTTTACTAAAACGTATCATATAATATTGATGCACTGTATGTAACTTAAAAACTTGGAGCACTGCTCTGCAAGCCACGTAAGGTATAAACATTTTGATCAGTAACATACTTACCTTCCCCAAGCTAACCAATCACTACTCCTTTCAACCACTTAATAAGCTTTTTAAAAATAAGGCTGTGTACAAAAGTAATACTAAAGAATCACAAGGCAAAAATGTAGTAGATGGGTGTGCAACTCTACCCTCAGAATTGCACAGTCTTACAAAATACATGCTCTCTTTTAAAAATAGTGATTCTGCTAGTAGGTCAGAAGCAGGAAGTAAACCTCCAGTTATTTTTAAAAATTCTATTTCTCTCTGTTCTAGAGGAAACAAAAGCAGAAGCACTGAGAGCGTCACCTGGAACCGGCAGCTGTCTCTGGCTAAGAAACCAGCTCAGAGCCAGCGGAAGGTCTGTGGCAGGACTGGGATGCAGCGCTGCTCCTCCAGCCCCTCCTCGCTCCGTGGGATTTACGCGGGACCGCTCCTGCCTGCCCCCACGGCGCAGAGCTAGAGGAACCGCCACGGACCCTCGCTCAGCAACACCCCAGCGGGTCATCGCTTCTCAACAGCGCGCTACGGTAATCTCCTCCTTGATTTTGGGGCAGGGGGGAGCTGTCTGATTTTGCATGCTCGGGGAACACTTACTTCATTAGGATTAGACTTGGCAGCTGAATCTGGTACGCGCTTCAAAGCATAAGCCAATTTATCACTATCTTGCAGATAGAAATAGAACTTCACAGCTCTGTAAGGAAGAAGTCGGGGATGTCTGGGCATTGGCTGACAAAGCATCAACTCCCCGCGCGCCTTATTTTACAAAGATCATACAGAAATAGAGCAGTCGTTACAATTGCATCGCTACACATCTGAAAGTCACTCCTTTTGAAACACAACACCGACCGACTCAACATCCCTGCCCGGCTTTCCCAGGCGACCAGTCCGGATCAGACCTGATCCGATCAAGGTTTTTGGATGAAGGGTCCAGCCCAGCCGCCGCGAGCCGGGCGCTGGGGGTGCCTGGGGGTGCCTGGGGGTGCCTGGCTGGGGGCCAGCGCGGCGCAGGGGTCTCGGCAGCGACGGCACGCGGGTGCCCGGGGCAGAGCACGGGGGGCTGCAACGCCTGCGCAGCTCCTGCGCGCCGGCTCGGGGCAGCAAAGTGTCAGATTTATTTGCAACACAGCACCGGTAAAACAAGTGATTTAAGAAAAGGAGAGGATAAACTCTCCAACTAGAAGTAAAGGTACACATCAATACCTACATCAATAAAGCTACAAATAACTTCAGACTTTGCTCGCACTGAAGTAACAGGCACCACTAGTTGTCCCAGCGCTAATAATTTGGGTTGAAGAGCAGCTACTCCTCTCTCATTTTTTCCCCCCTTGGCAGCAACAAGCAGTGACTTTGTGGAGTGTGACACCCACCCTTGGAGCGCCCGGGGTGAAACGGCGGCGGCCTGGGAGCAGCTGTTCCCGGGCTCTGGGCAGGGAGGGGGAGGCAGAGATCAGCCTCAAGGACAACCAAAAGCAAGGCTGAAATAACGCCGCTGGGAGAGACAGACGGTCGGGCAAGCAGAAATACAACAAAGATCCCCGTCAGGACCCCCGGCCCCCCGCCGCAGCCTGCGCCGCCACCGCCGCCGGGGAACGGGCAGCGCAGCCCACCGCCGTGCCGGCCCCGCGGCGCAGGGCTCGAGGAAGCTGTGTGGGAAGCTCAGGGGGTTTGATGGAAGCTCAGGAGGTCAAGAGGTGTGCTGGGTTTGTGACCTGTGGCGGGGTTTTTGGTAACGGGGAAGGGGGCTGCAGAGGTGGCCCCCCGCGAGAAGCTTCTCGAAGCTCCCCCAGTTCCAAGTCGGACCCACCTCTGCAGCAAGGCCGAGCCAATTAGCAGTGCCTCTGCAATACCGTATTTAAGAAGGGGAACCTGGGAAGAGGAGAGGGAGTTGTGAGGAGGAGTTGCGAGGGAGACCCCTCTGCAAACACCGGTCAGTGGAAGAAAGGAGGAGGAAGGTGGGGAGGTGTGCTGGTGCACCCTGCCCTGTATCCCATGGTGAGATGGCAGGCTGTCCCCCACCACCACGGAGGTCTGTGGTGGGGCGGATGCCCACCTGCAGCTTGTGGAGGAGCCCACACTGGAGCAGGTGAATTAAAACGAAGGAGGGCGGGACTCTGGGGGAAGAAGCAGCCCCCGCTGTTGCAGTTCAGCACTGGGAGGACTGCAACACGTGGGGTGACCCATGCCAGAGCAGCTCAGGGACGGCTGCATCCCATGGGGAGCACTCACGCCAGAGAAAGTTCATGGAGGACTGTCTCCAGTGAGAGGGGAGCTGCATGGAGCAGGGGAAGAGTGCAAGGAGTCCTCCCGAGGAGGAAGAAGCAGCAGGACTGGCCACGCCCCCCCCATTCCCTCTGTCCCTGCACCCTCCCCACATGGAGGTAGAGAAATCAGGAGAAAATCTGAGCCTGGGAAGAAGGGAGGGGTAGGGTGAAGGTGTTTTTAAGATGTGGTAATGATTCTCACTGTCCTACTCTGTTAAGTAGTGTTGTTAGTGTTTGAATTAAATTTATGTTCTTTTCTCTTCCCCTAACAAGTCTGACTTTTGCCCGTGACTGTAATGGGTGAGTCATCCCTCCCTGTCCTTAGCTCAATGCCCAAGCCTTTTGCTTTGTTTTCTCCTTCCCTCTCCTGAGGGGCAAGGGATGAGTGAGCAGCTGCGTGGTACTCAGTTGCCCTCTGGGCTCAAACCACAACAGGATGGAAGGTCACCTCAGCATTTCAGTCACGAAAGATCAAACCAGGTCACCTTACAAACATGGCTACATCTAGTGCTCTTCTCCTGTAGAAACCCGACATCCTCGGTGAAATACAGCACACCTTACAGCAGTCAAAATCCCCAAAGAAATGTTCCCAACACAAAAATTGAAAGTGGACTAGAGAGCTTGAATTCTCATGACAGATATAACTCACAATTTCATTTTTCTGTCTTTTGTTTTTACAGGGAGGGGGAAAAAGACGAAGTGCAATGAAAGTTGCAACTAACTTCAGCTACGCTAGAAACGACAGCAACTGCACCAGCGACAACAAAATCAGTCAAGTCATTTTTCCTTTGCTTTATACAATTCTGTTCCTGGTGGGTATCACCATGAATGGCCTGGCAATGTGGGTCTTTTTTAAAATATCCAGCAAATCCAATTTCATCATTTTCCTCAAAAACACTGTCATTTCTGACCTCCTCATGATCTTGACTTTTCCATTTAAAATCCTCAGTGATGCAAAGTTGGTATCATGGGTACTGAGAGGATTTGTGTGCCAGGTCACCCAGGTTGTATTTTACTTCACCATGTACATTAGCATTTTGTTTCTTGGTCTAATAACTATCGATCGCTACCAGAAAGCTGCTTCGCCATTCAGAACATCAACACCAAGAAGCCTTTTAGGTGCCAAGATCCTGTCCACAGCAATTTGGATATCAATGTTTGCTCTTTCATTACCCAACATGATTCTAACGAACAAGAAGAAAACATCTGAGAACGTAAAAAAATGTGCTGTCTTGAAATCTGAGTTTGGCTTAGTCTGGCACGAAATCGTAAACTATATTTGTCAACTTATCTTCTGGGTTAATTTAGCAATCATAGTTGTATGCTACATACTCATAAGTAAAGAACTGTACAAATCCTATAAAAGGACAAGATGCGCAGGAAAGGCGACCACAAAGCCTGTAAATCTGAAGGTTTTCATCATTATAGCAGTGTTCTTTATTTGTTTTGTGCCGTTCCACTTTACCAGAATCCCCTACACCCTGAGCCAAACAAGAGATGTGTTCGAATGCTCTGCTCAGAACACCTTGTTTTACTTGAAAGAGAGCACGCTGTGGCTGACGTCGCTAAACGCTTGCCTAGATCCATTCATATACTTTTTCCTTTGCAAATCATTTAGAAAGTCCTTGCTAGACATGCTGTGCAAGCACAGAGGATCGTTAGAACTCAGAGCACAGATGAAGGAGCAGAATGAAGGAGATGACACAGACGAGACGCCGTTCTAGAGCCAAGACCTACCCATACCCCCTGCTGGGCCACACACGTTCATTGGTGGGCAGAAGCACAAATCCTGCGGAAGAATACCTAGAATTTCACCAACTTCTTTAGAAATTGTCCTACAGATGAAGCACAGGCACCCTGGAACCGTCACTGTTCGCAAAAATGGTGAAACTAGAAATCCTGAATAAAACAACAGCACCACCTGCTCACAGCCTCCATGACTGTCAGAGTTACTAGGAAAAAGTTTGAAATTATAGTTGGAGCTGTAAGAAAAAAAATTAAACAGTCTTGTAATGCTACAGATGATATTGTGACCTGCAAAGATTTTGCAGAAATGGCTTAAACTTGGGCCAGAGTAAAGTCCATGGCAACACAAGATCTGGGAAATGCAAGTAAAACCCACACTGTGGCTTTTTTTTAAATACGGGGAGTTGTCATCTTGTATGCAACTGGCTGAAATACAGGACATACGCAGATACGCTATTTATCTCTGCAGATTTTTGGTAACAGAATAACATTTTGCTTATGTCATTATATGCTTGGAATCCTTCATTCATTGACCAATAATTAACAGTTGTATGTCAGAGGAAATGATTTCATAATCAGGCTTATCTTGATGTGAATTAAATCTTCAAATACTTCACCTTACTATATGAGTCAACAAAAATGTCCAATTTTATAGAGAACAATATATTGTATTGGAAAAGATACAGACTCAATTTACATAATGCTTAGATCTTAGGGAAGGAAAGACTCATGGTAAAATCGTTACTGATTACTAAGGGCAGCTCTTTTGCACCATACGAAAAATGTAATCATTTACCTTTTTTCATCTGGAAAAGTTGAAAAAACAAAACAAAACAGGAACTTGTTTTCAGGTACATAACATTTTCAAATATCATAACCACCACACATGAAAGAGACCCTAGAGTACTGTAATAAATTCTGGTTCATTTACTATCACTGCAAACCAGCTCCAGTGCAGGAATACGGTTCGCCATCACGCAAGAGCTCAGTCCTGCCCAAAGCCACTGCCTGTCTCCCCGTCTCCGGTACTCACCTGAGCCTGGCAGGGCACCGGGCAGTTTTACAAAGGATATCATACTGTCCAAAAAGTTAAAAGACGGTTCGCTTACTTTAACATTCAGCCTTGGAATTTATGCATCTCTCAGAACCTGCCTGAACAAACTAAGTGTTTTACAAACCGTTTGGTGCGCTGCTTATGCTGGTATATGCACCCCACTGATCGCAGCCAGCGAGGGGCCGCACGGCAGCCGACAGTGCCCACTGCCACCCAGCGCCCCTTCCCCCCCCCGTTTTGGACCTACACACGGGGGGAGAGGGGCTCCTCCCAGCAGAGACACCGCCGCCTCCCGCGCCCCACGGCGCAGCCGCGGGTGGGACCCGCGGAGGCACCTCGAGCCTGCCCCTGACGGCTGGCAGCAGCGTCCGCGGGGCACAGCGGAAGAAAACGTGGAAGACGGTGCCTCGGACATCAGCCCTTACACCTCAGCTTCGTCCAGTCCTCCATGAACGAACAGGAGCCGGGTCAGGCTGCTAGGGACACGTCACGCCGATGACAGTGGCGAGGGTGACCTTCCTCCCAGTCATCCTCGAGGCTCTTTGCTCTCTGCTCGCCCTCTGACACCGGCATCAGCACGCACACCTACATTAACCAGAATGTACATACTAATGCACAAAGTTATTGTCAATACAGCTGCAGCCCGAGAACCTCAAAAAGCAGGTCTGCGGCAAACGGAGGGAGGGCCTGAAGGTGAGCCACCTCCCACACGGCAGCAAGCGAGGAGCCAGAACCTCACGTCACATCAGCTGACAGGAAAACACAAGACAAATCACACAACTCGGTTAAACTCATGCAAAAAAGTTCTGTTTGCGGAGAAACGCACTAGATTCCAACATTATACATAGCAAACACATAATAAATACAGAGCATACCACGCAGCAGCAGCTGATGCCAAAATAAACCAGAAATCCCATTCTGGAGACCAAAAGTCAAGCTCAGGTTCACATGACAATATTAACAGGCTACAGAGGGAGGGTAGAGTTTCTGAGTATGTAGCTGCACCTGATTTTGCAGCTGAGTAAGCCATGGTGAGGGTGCCTCTGAGCAGACTTGCTGGTCACGAACTCGACAACTAGAGCTGTCCAGGACAGGGGAATTCACACGCACAAACAAGAAAGCAGAGCCCCATTTGAGGATTATCCTGGAAAACTGTCAGGAGACACTCTGTGTTGGTTCACCCCACATCTCTAAAGGAGCCAAATAGTAATGGCGCAGTGTAGGTGCCATCAGGTCTGCCCCACACTAACAAAATGCCAGAAAATGTGCCCGTCTTGATGGATATGGTCATTTTTGACTTTGTTAGGACAAGAGAAGGCAATGTGCTTTCTGACAGAGAGCAAAAGGAAGAGAGAAAAGCAACAGCAAACATGATTAACTAACTTGGATACATGAAAACGAGGAAGGAAACAACACACCACACCAACAGAAAAAGTCTCATCTTTCTACACATTTCCCCATTCCTAATACTTTGCTCAAGGCTTCTGTCAGCAGAGGAACAGCGGGTGAACCGGGGAGAGCCAAAGACCCCTCTCTGAAACACCTGCTGCCGGGCTTGCTCAGGTACTCCCACGATCGGAGCGTTCACGTGGCGGGATGGGGCACGCGGTCATCTGGCTTTCCGATGTAAGAGCCTGATGACCAGCAGTGTGCATCTTACCTTGAAAATGTTATTTACATCTGTGCTGAGAAAGGAAAAATGGTGTGTGCTTGGTAAGAAATACCAGAAGTCGCTTCCTCAGAAGCGCCTTGCTTTTGGGCTACAACTGTACAATTTCTATTCGATGTTAAAATGCATTTCCATGTAAAGTCAAATGGTACTCTAGGCAGTCTGCTGTTACACCTTGCTAACTATATTATCTTAGGCCTCCATAATGGTTCTATACCATTTTAACTTTTCATTAGATGTCGGTTTGTGAACAGCTTAAACTTAGGCAAAGATCTAGATTTTCTATGAACAAGAACAGAAATCGGTCGGTCTAATGCACGTTCAGGTTTTTTGTGTCTATTTGTGTAAACGTACCAGTCACTGGAAGGAACATACAATTTTAAGTACGGAATGCTTTGTTTTATGTTTTCTCTCCTTTTCACCCAAGTCAATCTCAAACAATGGGCAACTTTGCAAATGAGAGCACTGGCAGTAACTCCAGTGGAGCACCCTCCTCCGCGCTGTGCCACCGAGACACCACAGTCACCCACCTGGTCTTCCCCGTACTGTACACTCTCGTCTTCCTTCTGGGACTCACACTGAACAGCCTGGCCTTTTGGGCGTTCTTCCACATTCCGAGCACATCAACTTTTATCATCTACCTGAAAAATATCCTGGTTTCTGATTTTATAATGACCCTGATGCTTCCTCTGAAAATCCTGACGGATTCTGGCCTGGGACCGTGGCAACTCAAAGCCTTTGTCTGTCGCTTCTCAGCCGTAGTATTTTATGACACCATGTATATTAGCATAGTGCTACTTGGCCTCATTGCTCTGGACAGATTTCTCAAGATCGTGAGACCTTTTGGGAAGTTCTGGGTGCAAAACCTGACCTCAGCAAAGATCCTTGTGGGTCTGGTCTGGCTCTTCTTCTTTGTTCTCTCTCTGCCTAACATGATCCTGTCGAACAAGAAAGCAACACCCCAATCTGTGAAGAAGTGTGCCTCGTTGAAGAATTACTTCGGACTCAAATGGCATGAAGCTGTCAATTATATCTGCCAGTTCATCTTCTGGACTGTTCTCATCTTCATGTTTCTATTTTACATAGTTATTGCCAAAAAGGTATACGAGTCTTATATAAAAACACAGAAGAAAGACAACAGAAGCGAGCAAAGGATCAAGGGGAAAGTGTTCATCATTTTTACTGTGTTTTTCTTGTGCTTTGCCCCCTTTCATTTTAGCAGGGTTCCCTACACTCTGAGTCAAACCACCACCCGGATGGACTGCCGGCTGCAGAACCAGCTCTTTGTTGCGAAAGAAAGCACCCTGTGGCTGGCTGCCACAAACGTCTGCATGGACCCCCTGATATACATGTTCTTGTGCAAACCATTTGTAGAGAAGGTGTTATGCAGGAGAGTACAGACATTTCAGAAAACAGCTCATACAAACCCCAAAACTGAACTGGACACGCGAACATCTGCTACCGAACCTTGATTCTGCAGCTTCATGTTCTACAGCCTCTGCATATTCACAGAGAACTTTACAAATAATCTGCTTTACTTCTGCTGCGGAAAACGAAAGGGTGGTTGTACAGTAACATGAATACTTAATAAAAATGGATTTCCCTATTTATTCTTGCTGCTTAGCCTTGATAGGTCAGAAGCCACGGCGCCGCAGCGATCGGTATTGCCTCGGAGTCACTCGGGTGACTTCACAGCCACGGCGGCCCGAACACAAGAAGAGCATCGACGGTGCATAAAGCTAACAATGATCCGTTTGTGTGGCTGCGCTGGCTCTGCAAAGCCAACGAGAACAGAGGTTTTTCTGATTTGGTCACTAAATCATGTCCACCTCACAGAATGCAGACAAACCGTAGCCTATGAATTAAAATACCGTATCATGTAAGAAGTTCATATGACTTAAGACAATCTACAGAGGAATTCTGTCTGCTTTAAACAAGAAAACTTACTTCTGTCTGCTTTAAACAAAAAAACTTACTTGTTAAGATTTAAGCAGCTTACTGCCTACGGCTGCTTCTAAGGCCAATTTAGCTTTATTGGCGACTAAAGCCCAGAGCTGTTGACTCTGCATGTCAGTAATTCTTACGCTGGGTGTCAGCTCGGCCGGCGCGTTGCAGGGCAGGGAAGAGGAGGAACCGCACCTGACGGGGGGAAGGAGGACACGCTCCCTCCCTCTCCCTCCCCATCCCTCCCACACTACTTCCCCAGCCACCGCACCGCTCCCCCGTCCTTCCTCCCCGCTCCCAGCGGGGCCCTCGGTGGGGGACGCGGTCGGCCATACCCCGGGCTCCCCCCAGAGCTGCCCCCTCGCCCGGCCCAGCCGAAGCCCCGGGACTGCAAAGGGCACCCCAGAGCCGCGCCGCGTTCAGCCCTGCCCTCCCCCCCCGCCGGCGGGGGGCTCCCACAAACGTCCCCCGTGGTGGCACACCCACCCTTCCCAGTCCCAGCCACGGGACGCTGCCGAGCCCCCCTGCCCTGACAATCCCTCCCCACGCGGCTCACCGCCCCGCTCGCGGCGCGCTCCCTCGGCGATCCCCCAGGGACGTCCGAGCGGACTGTGCCTACAGAGAAACCGCGTTCGAATCCAAAATCCGGGAATTTGTTTCGCTGCCTTGAGACACAAAAGAGACAGCAACCCATTATTGACTCCAACTCTGCGCAGCCTGTTCAAAACATCAGTTAAGCTGACCCCAGCCCTCGGCAGCGCTTCTCGGACAGCACGTTCCCTCGGCCCCCGCCGCGGCGCTGGGGACACGGCCCCGGGGACGGCACCACGGCTCGCTGCCGTCCGCCGGCCCCGCAGCCCCCCGGGGCTCCCCCCGTCCCGCTGCCCCCTGCCCCGGCGGGGCCGGGGAGCCGGGACCCCCGCACCGCGCTCCCAACACACCCGCGGCCCTTGCTCCCAGCCCCCCTGCCAGCCCTGGGCCTCGGCACGCGTGCCAGGCGCTCTGATCGCCCCTGGACTGCGGTTCCTAGAAATCGAACGTTCACAGCAGCCTAACGCAGTCACGCGGGTCGCCCCACGCGGCCTGGTATTTTCAAACTGGTTTGAGATTACTGCGCGTTAATTACACCGGCCGGTGGGATTCTCCTGCCACACAGGCAGCTGTATGAGCTCTGTGTCTTATTCAGCAGCTGCCACTGGCGGTGCCTTCCCCACTAGCCATGCTGCAGACCTCCCGGACCTGCACCTCCCTTTGACAACTGAAAACTGAACTAATCCCTGAGCAGCTTCCAGCCGATTCCAAACTGGCCTGTAAATCAACGTCTTCTCAAACTGCGTCTTCCTCTCGGGATTAATTGCTACTCAGGAATTAATTCCTCTCTCTCCACACACATACAGTGTTTAAGAGGATTAATTTAGCTACTTTAGTAAAAGGAAATATACTGAATTCTTAGCTGCTAAAATAGTCACCACTTCAGCAGCGGCTTAAAGAAATGTGTGAGGAGTCCGAAAATGTTTCTCTCAGCCTGTTGACGTAGCGCAGCAATTAATGCAGTGACCAGAGCTGAACGCCCGGAGAAGATGGTTTGTAAATCAGCTGTGATCTCCCACCAGGCAGGGGCCCACGGGAATCTGTGCTCCTGAGCTTTCGGTACATTAGGGACAAATTCAGCACGGAACTCTGCAGCCCAGTCCTGCCTCTTCCAAATGAATGTCCCCAGCACAGCTAACATCCAGGTCCCCAGGACTCTCAGCACAGACTTACATCCAGCTCTGGATGTAAAAGTGGAACTCTGGCCCGTTTTTGTGGTTATTACAGAGAAAGACAGTAACCTAAAATAAGCAATACGACAGTGATAAACTATGAAAATGCTGAAGAGCAGAAAACTTCTTCCACTGTGGAAGTTTGTTTCTTTTATTTCCCCATTTCTGCTGCCTTTAATACAAGGCCCACCTAACGCGGTGCACAAACCCACACTGGCAGTGCACCCAGTTCAGTACTAAGAGCCTGCGTGTGAGGGTGGGTGTAACCACAAAATGGGCCGAGCTGCTCCTTAAATAAGGGGTGTGCCAAAGGTTTCCGAGGAGTCTTAATCATCTGTTTTTCAGCTGCTGCTTCTCAGGTAGGTAAAAGGGAGCCAGAGTTACCAAACTGTAGCAGAGAAATGCAAGGTGACTGCAAGGATAGGACATCTGGTTGATCCACTTAGAGAAAAAAAGTCCCCTAAATTCTAACGTTTATTGCCCTTTTTTCTGCACGTTTTTAGATCCCTGCCTCCAGATGGAAGTAAGAATCGTTAACAGTTAAAATGCCTCAAAGTTTAGGCCTCTCCTTTTTAATGTTCAAAAAAAACGGCCAAAGCAACATGTTGTGCTTTCCATCTGACCAAAACAGAGACATGCTTTGGGAGGAGACTTCCCTCAGAGATGAGGAAGCCTTCAGCCTAGATGCCGCAGAAAGCTGCTCTTCTGGGCACTCCAGATTTCTTTAGCGCAGCCAGGGAATTTCTGTATTTCTGTAAAGTCTACCAGCATATTCAACGCAACAGTCGCTATTTTTCCAAATCCGATTTTTCTCCCAGCTTAACCGGAGAAGGCTGGTACTGACACTCACGTCTCAGAAGGTGCTGAGAGAACCCTCTGCTTCCCCTGGGTTCAGCCGCGGCACAAGGCAGAGCAGACACGTGCCCCATCGCCCCCTCGGACCATCACCACCACGGGGGCTTTGCCGTTCTGCAGCCAAGCCTCCGCTCGCTCGGCTTGCCTACGCTCCAGCGTAGAAGCAACAGAGAACCTGGAAACTGGAAAACTGGCACCAGGCCTCAAACTTGTTCAGACAAATGAACCTTATTCCCTGCTCCTGTGGTCCAGGATTCACACGGAAACTAGTGACACGTATTCTAAACATTTTCACAGGTTCCTGGGTTCCCAAAAGGGGAACTACAGGGCACTAGGCAGCTGAGTTTCATAGGAAATCAATCTTATTTGGATACACAAAGGCTTGCATACATTTCTGTAGATTTTTTATTTTACTTGTGTTTCAGAAGGAAATAGATTATAACCTTTGCCTAACAGACGCACCACCTAGCCTTCCAGATTTTGCACCAGACTGCCTCTCCTTTGAGGGACAGCAAATTAACTCCTAAATGCCTAAAGACAAATTCTGCACTTCATACATGTCCCGACTCTCCAGCACAGCGATACACATCCCTCCATCAAGGCTCCTACAACTCCGAGTACTGAGAAAACTCTCATAACATGCAGCAGTACTTCAGTTAATTAGAAATGCAAACCAACAATCTGCATAATGAGTAAGAGCTGGGAAGCCAAGTTGAGCAACCAAGATATTACCCATACGCCGACACACAAACAGAGAGAGCCAGCAGGCTGCATGTGAAAACTAAAGGCACTAGACTAGACCGAAGCCTATAGCCAGGATCGGCCAGGCAAGGTGTGTAACTCCAGGTTACCTGTCAACATCATGGGAGGAACTTGAGGACAGAGGACAAAAGGAATGAGCTTTTTCAAAGTCAGTTCTCAAGTAGCTCCTTTCCTCCCTCTCCCCGCTAGTGACAGCCGTCGAAACAGCGATCGAAGTAAACCAGCTAAGGAAAGGGGAAGTGCCCAGCTCTTCCAAGACACTTCCACTGACAAAAGCAGCTCCATCTTGCACATCTGGAGGTGGAACGCTGGAGGAGTCACCCCAGTGTTGCAAGCTCTGATCATCCGACTGCTTTTCAATGTTTAAAACAAAGAAAAAGCCAGTCCTGTATATTATCCAGGTGGCTAATCTGCTTTAAAAATATTGCTAAATATGATAGTAAAGGAGGTTTAAAATGAAGCAATGCAATAATTGTTGTAATAACGTTGTTCGGGCTCTTATGAAATCTGAGAATTGCTCTCTAATCACCAGAATACAAAATGGGACATCCAACCTTCAAATAATGTGAACAACAGTAAAGTTACAGGTTAGCTTTCAGCTTTTCTTTACATCAGACCTTCACATTTCTCTCGCGCTGTTTTTACGACAAGCTCCCTAGCATTTCCTTGTCATGTGGCAGCTAGTCCTGACTTGCTCCAGCCTGAGAACAGCCAAACAACACGTCTGAATTAAAAGCCTACTAGGGGATGCTATGTGTCGTGGTTTGGGCCTGGTTGGCAGCCAACCACAATGCAGCACCTCTCTCTCCCTTCCCCTCCGGCAATGAGAAGGGACAGAGGGCCAGGCTTGGGGTTCAAGATAGGACTGGGATGGGGGAAAATCACCCTTTATGGTCACGAGCAAGAGGCAGACTCGTTAGGGGAAGAAAAAAAGAACAGACATTTATTACAGACACTAACAACACATAACAGAGTAGGACAGTGAGAAGCATTGCCACATCTTGAGAACACCTTCCCCCCACCCCTCCCTTCTTCCCGGGCTCAGCTCTGCTCCCGATATCTCTACCTCCTCCCCCAGGGGCACAGGGGCAGGGAATGGGGGGTGCTGTCAGCGCTGCCAATTCCTTCATCTTCGGCGAGGGGAGTGTCTGGAACTTGTTCCTCCTGCTCCATCGTGGTCCCCCTCTCACAGGAGACAGTCCTCCACAAACTTTCTCTGACTTGAATTCCTCCCATGGGCCGCAGCGTTCCCCACACTGCTCCGTCATGGGTCACCAACTTCCTCCGACTGGATTCCCTCCCACGGCTGCAGCCCTTCCTGAGCTGCTCCGGCGTGGGACTCCCCCGCATGCTGCAATCCTCCCAGCACTGAATTACAGCAGCGGGGCTGCCTTTTGCCACGAGACCCCGGCCTTCTTCGGGCACAGCACCTTGATCATCTGAGCAGGAGCCACAGACCATAAATCAATGTCTGCTCCACCGTAGCTCTCCATGGGTGCCGGGGGGGGGGCGCCCTGCTGTCTCCCCACAGGATACAGGGGGGTCTCTGCTCCTGCACACCTCCCCCCTCCTTTCTTCCTCCGTTCCTCCACTGACCTTGGTGTTCATGCAGCTGCAGCAACTCCTCCTCACAAGTCCCACTGCCCGTCACCACGTCCCTTCTTAAATACGTTATCGCAGAGGTGCAGCCGATTGGCTCAATTTCCCAAACAGAAGTGGAGCTGATGTGGAGCTGGGGGAGCTTCGAGAAGCTTCTCACAGGGGGCCGCCCCGATAGCCCCCTCCCCTGCCACCAAAAAACTCCACCACTCACTCAAACCAGGACATGAAAGGGGTTTCTAACCTATTAAGTTTTACTGATACACCAAAATACAGGTATTTTAAAGAAAAGTTCATGTGCCATTGCACCACATGCAAAAAAAAAACACCCACACCCACACACCCCCCAAAAAAAAAAACAAACCAATTTAATTTAGGTTTTATTAATCTATTATTTGACCACGGTTGACACACAAACTTTGGAGTATGTTCTCTATTCACAGAGTACCAACTATTAAACACTTGGGTCTCTATAAGAAATCAAATTATATTTTTTTAAACATCCCAGTTTTCCCTTCTAATTTCCTCCCTTCTTCCCCACAGCACGTCCTGCAGCACCGTTTGCTAGACCCCAGCCCAAGACACCACCAGCCCTCAGAAGTGCCTGCGGAGCAGCGGCGCACATCCATCCGCCACACGCCGTCGTGCCGTGTCCTGACGGAAGCCCGCGGGACCGAGAGCAGGGGAGGGGACACGTCGGGCAGCACCGTGCCCAGCGCCGGGGACGCAGCACAGCACCCGGCTTGGGGGGCGTGGGCTCTGGTGCAAAGCACAAGTCAAGCGTGTAACCGTCAGATTCGGGGTTAAAACTGAAAATCTGCCTCCAGCCCTCAGCTACGGCACCCTGACCTCCAGGCTCCCAAGCTGCTGGTCCCGGGGGTCTGCTGTCCCTCAGAACAGAGAGGGGGTTACCATCCCCCCGGCTGAGGGGCTTGCTGGCAGGCAGCCTGTGCACAGAAACACTGGAACCAAGACCAACACCACGAATGCACCGTTCAGTGCCCAAACTGGGAAGTCTCTGCTCCTCTAAGGACCTCTGACACTGGAATTTTGGGCCGTCCAAACATTCCAGAGAAGGACCGCCTATTACGAGGTGTCTTGATGGAAGAGGGAGGTTGATTTCTCCTGCAAGTTCTGCGATGTTTCCCCAGGAACATCAGACAGAGGGCTTCTGAAGGACTACCTACATGCCCTCCAACAAGTGGGTGTCCACCGTCGCATCTGGATGCGTGCTCAGACGTAGCCCTTCAGAGCCAGGTTTCTGAAAGACGGGAAATTTGAGGAGCCTAATCCCAGCCAGTTTTTGAGGAGCCAGCACGAGAACCGGCCTTCACACGACTCTCCCTCGTGAAGAGACATCCAGAGGCAGGACGCAGCCTGAGAGCCCCGTTCCCACCGCTCCTCTGCCGGGCCCGTGTGCCGGCTGGCAGCTAGCCTGCTCTCCAGGCAGCTCCCTGGCAGGACACAGTACCCGGGCGGCGAACCGAGCGGCATCAAGCGGGAAACGGGCCTGAGACGGGCGATGAAGAGAATCCACGTGCAGAACAGCAGTCGCAGACCACGACACTGCTCAGCTGCACCCAGCACGGGAGTCCTTTGCACAGTCAGGTCCCACAAGATACAGAGAGAAAATCACCAGTGGCAATACCTGCGGGAAAAGACCAAGAAGCAGTCACCTTGCCAGAGCTTAAACTCAGAGAGCTCTAACGCAAGTACTGACAGCTCTAAGTTGCAATAAAGCCAAAGAACAGGCTCTTTGGACGACAGTTGTTTGACCGCTGGTAACTGGAGAGGAGACCACAGTGGTGAAAAAGCGGTGCTCAGGTAAGATGCAAAGCTGAGTATAAACAGGTCTGGCTCCAGCACCAAACATCTGGTATTGGAGAAGAGATCCAAGAAATCCCCAAAAGAGCAAAGAAACAAAGAGATTTAAATGAAATCCCCCAAATTCTCAAAAGAAAGGAGATGAGGCTAACCCCCAAATCAGCACAGAATTTGCACAGCACCCAGTCCTCCGGTAAACCTGATCATGCTGAAAGTCAAGCAAAGAGCTCTCAGTACGAGGCCCACGCACAAAGGCAGACACGCTCACGGCTCCGGAGCCTCCCACTGCTGCAAAGCCACAGGAGAAGGGGCAAGCCAAACAGCCTCGGACGCTCCCCGGAGGAAGAGCGAGGTCTCCGCTTAACCTCCAGCAAAGACAGCGATTTACAGAGACAGGAGAGGAACGCCTTCAAAGAGCTGTAAAGGTGAGAACTGGAGCTGTGTGAGCGGCTGGGCAGCGAGCTGCACCGTGCCGGGGCTGTGCCGACGGACGGCAGCACCTACCACCGTATCCCGGGGCAACTTCCAGCGCGAGGGAGCAGCCCACCACCCACTCCTGCCTCACACAGGCTCCACTCGGAGCAGAGAACCAGACCACCACCAGTAACGGTAGGGAGGGCAGCGACTGAAAGCCATGGAGGAGGCGAACCAAGGATTGGAAGGAGAACCACAAGTCACCACTAGTCTAGGAACAGGACGAGCAGCTGAGGGGGGAACCAAACACAAGCAGCTGCTAAGCTCTGGAGCACAAGGGAGAGCTGGAAGAAGGTGAAATGGTGGCTGGCACACACTGACCCGCACGGCCACGTGCAAAGTCTAAGAGCGGCAGAGACTTTGCCAGGTCTCCTCTCCCTAACTGCAGAAAAAGCCTTCTCCACCCTCGGGGGATGCGATGCGTGCACTCCAGCGTGTGCATGCAGCGGGGACCATCACCTCGCATCAGGGTACCCAGCTCCCAAGATCAGCTCGGAGTGGTGAAGCTAAAAACAGGCGAGAGCAGCACAACCCGCGGCCCTGCTGGCTTCATTTCCCTCCGCCGTTTTGCCTTGCAAAAGCTGGTTGTCAACGGTGGGCTGTGTCAGGAGCCTCTCACCATCAGGGACTGCACCCGATTCGAGGGAGAGGGCCTGCGGCGGGGGGGGGGGGTTTACAGCCTGCCCACTTGCAGGGGGTGGCAACGAGCTCGGGGCCGCCCGGGCACGGGGCCGGGGGAAGCTGTCCAGCACTGCGGGGAGGCAGCGGGTTTCTTTTCTCCTGAAGATTTAGTGAGGGAGATGTATTTTTGCTTTAAGAAGGTTGTAGGAATGGGAAATCAACCGCTTCATCCTCTACTGAACCAAAGCAAAATTTTGTCCTGATAGAACTACCGCCACAATTATTTCAGTGCTCTTAAGGCGCTAGATTATCTTACTCTCAATGTGTGTACACCCAGGACCAACTGAGAGCAGGTCTGCAAGAGTCAGCGGGCTCACAGTCAGAGTCTCGAAGGACACCGTGTCAGTAAAAAGTATGCAGTAAACCGACAGTCTAGTCATTTTAGCTGTAATATTTAGTTACAGACGTAACATCTTACTTTCATCCTACGTGCTATTTAGAAGAGAGGATCTGTTCAAAGCACAACATTAAAGATGTCTAAATACAGTCAAATTAATAATTGACATGATAATCTCAATTAGCTGATATTTGCATCTACCCAGCACAAGATTTTTCGGTATCGCATTAAATTCGCGTTCCCCCTGCAGACAAAACTGCCCGGACCGAAAGGCACCGGCACGGGTGCTGCAGAACAGGACTTGAGCCGGCTTGCAGCGTCTGCCGGCACGACGGCTGCTGCCTCCCCTTCAGCAGGCACGCACCCACCACCGGGTGAATCACCGTCTGCGTCCCGGCGCCCGCGCTGCTCCGCAGCCAGGAAGTGAGCGGGAGCGCGCCGCTCACCGACCCGGCATGTGAGTCATTCCCAGGAATGAGAGAGCCAGTTGCTCCAGTTGCTCCTGGCCAGGGGAATTCTGACTCCCTGATCAAGTATCGCAAAAAAAAAAAAAGCCCTCGGAAGCAAAAAAGCTTACTTCCAGATATGGTTTCTTCAACTACCTTATCGCAAGAAATACTCCCGTGCCGACTGTAGTTCCAAGACTCATTTTGGAGGAGTTTAAGGCGCTTTCGAGATGCAGCTCGGAGACAAGTGGAAGGCGACGATGGTGACAGGTAAGCGATCTCTGCCCATCTGAAAGGCGTTTGATAGGTTGTTCTGTGAATCCTCCTGCTCTTAAGCACCCTCAGGTGAAGAGAAAACAGGAATTAAGATACAGTTGTTGAAAACCAGACTTGGGACCGTAAACTAAATATCAGATCAATTAGAAGTGTGAAAAGTTGTCGAAATAGCACGGCTTTTCTAACCTTTTACTCATTCATTAAATGCTACTCATTATCTTTTTCCCAATGGCAAAAAAAAATAGTTTTCTACTAATCATTCCTTCTGAGATGATATGAATCGAAGTGCAGGAGGGTTCATGGTTTCAGTAACTTACTTCCTGACAGAGCTTAATCCGTATCAAGTAAGATTCAGTATCTATAATATCTGAAATTGGTATAAAAGGTTTGTACTGTATTCCTTTTCACCTCTATCAGCAAAGGAAAACATACTCGAATTCTCTTAATTATATTATACAGAATAAAGGTTCTCTTCCTTCATACTTCACTCAGATCATGTTAAAACTTGTCAGGTTCACTGGAAAAACCACATAGCTCCGAACAAGCAACTTACAAACCATGGGTCTGAGCAGTCTCAAAGTTTGGGAAATACATAAGGTGCTTTCAAAAACCTTTCTCATTTAAGGAGTATTTTAGATGGAAAAGGTTATTCTTAAGTTATGAAAAACTGAAAGTAGCAGTGCAATTCAGGTTTCTGTATGTTGAAAAATGGCTTGCCGTTTGTGCGTTATAGGGACTGTAGACATCTGCCTCCTCATTACATGGGCTGGGTCTGGCAACTCGGGTAGTGCTTCACACTTTTTTCCCATCTTTTTAAAGAAGATTCCGCGATCTTCTTTTAAAAAGGGAAACCAGGAAACCCAGGGAAGCATTCAGTGATTCACTCCTAGCGGCGCAGGCCCGGGATCACAGGAAAGCCGCCGGCATTTCTCCGGCTACGAGCCCGCTCCGGCGGGCACCTTACCGGCGGGGTGGGCAGGCAGCTCCCCGGCACCCACCGGCCCCTCTCCCCCTCCCCGGGGAGCTGGCAGCCCGGGGTGGAGGCCGCGGGTCAGCTCTTGCAGGAGGGAGAGGGGAGCAGGGGGGCGAGGCCGAAGGGCAGACAGAAAGCAGCTGTTTGCATCGGGGGGAGGCGAGGAAAAAGCAGCAAATTTTGAGCAGCGCCAGCCGCCGGTTCCTCCTCCCTCCCTCCCTCCCTCCCTCCCTCCCTCCCTCCCTCCCCGCGGAGGGCTGCCCTGCCCAGCTCGGCCCTGCTGGCTCACCCTCGGCTCCCTCCCAAGCTGCCGGGGCCCCCCCGGGGCAGGGAGGGAGCGGGGAGACCAGCTCGCCCAGCACCTGCGCCCCGCAGCCCGTCCTGCGCCAGCACGCAGCGCGCTGGGGGGAGCGCCGGAGCTCCCGGGGCGTCGGGAGCGCGGCTGAGCCGGGAGCACGGCCGAGCGGGGAGCACGGCCGAGCAAGGAGCACGGCCGAGCCGGGAGCACGGCCGAGCAAGGAGCACGGCCGAGCAAGGAGCACGGCCGAGCGGGGAGCACGGCCGAGCCGGGAGCACGGCCGAGCCGGGAGCACGGCCGAGCGGGGAGCACGGCCGAGCAAGGAGCACGGCCGAGCGGGGAGCACGGCCGAGCCGGGAGCACGGCCGAGCGGGGAGCACAGCCGAGCGGGGAGCACGGCCGAGCGGGGAGCACGGCCGAGCAAGGAGCACGGCCGAGCGGGGAGCACGGCCGAGCGGGGAGCACGGCCGAGCCGGGAGCACGGCCGAGCGGGGAGCACGGCCGAGCGGGGAGCACGGCCGAGCCGGGAGCACGGCCGAGCGGGGAGCACGGCCGAGCGGGGAGCACGGCCGAGCGGGGAGCACGGCTGAGCGGGGAGCACGGCCGAGCGGGGAGCACGGCCGAGCGGGGAGCACGGCCGAGCGGGGAGCACGGCTGAGCGGGGAGCACGGCCGAGCGGGGAGCACGGCCGAGCGGGGAGCACGGCCGAGCCGGGAGCACGGCCGAGCGGGGAGCACGGCCGAGCGGGGAGCACGGCCGAGCCGGGAGCACGGCTGAGCCAGGGTGGCCAGAGCAGCAGCAAGCACCGGGAGGCAGGCGGTGAGCCACAGCCCGTCAGCCGGCCGGCACCGAGGCCGCCCCGCGGAGGCCGGGTGCTCCTTGTCCCCCCGGGAAGCGGCTCCGCTCGCCGCACGTCGCCCCGGCTGAGACGCATCCAGAACAACTGGAGGGGGAAGCTGCTTCTCCTCTCCCCACGACAAGCCCCTTGCTCACCTCGGCACAGCGAAGCTCCCAGCGACCTCCTCTGTGACCAGCTGAGCGCTCGGAAAAGGCAGCCAAGGCACCTGCAGCAAGACTGTAGCATGAAACTTGGAAGCGCGCAAAAAAGTTGGGAACGAAGTGAAAGTGCACCTGACAAACCAAGAGCTGCAGACCCAGCGCGCTGCCGCCAGCTATCCGGGCTCCACAGGGAACCGGGCCGCAAGGGACACTAACTCCAGGAAAGCACTAGAGGAAGACGGCGATATTAATTCCTATGTTTCAGTGGTCTTGACCCTTCCCACCATAAAAAATTACCATAGTGATCTACAAAAAATAATTTAAAAAAAAAAAAAAAAAATCACACCCTCGATTATCAAAATTAGGTTTCCACATCTGACCAACACCGAACCTCATATGAGATACTACAAGAACCACCACTTCTTGGATTTCCTTGGGAAAACGTCAGTGACATATCAAAGTGACAGCTGCTGATGAACAGCATAAATCGGGCTCATCACCTTCACTGCACCCGCAGCTTCTGCCCCGACACGAGGAAGAGCCAAGTGCTGGCAAAGCAGCCGGGCCGGGGGAAGAGCAGCAGCTCCGCGCAGCCCGGGATGTGCAGGCTGCCCGTTCCCGAGAGCGGCAGGCAGAGCGGGAACTCTCCAGGCCGCTCATGAAAATCGGGGTCGCACCAGGCTGAACTCCTCCCGGGCACACCCCAAAATCCCCACATCCTTTTCCTTCCTCTTTGAAACAGCCGTGTTGCTGCAAGCAGCTAAGATGGTCAGTTGTGCTGCAGCAGTATATACTGAAGCACAAAAAGCCCCAGCTGACAGCTGCAGATGAGGATTTTTTGTCCTTTTTCAATATGAAATAGAATCGCGTATAAAAAAATCAATAGAAATTGTTTCATTGCAAATTCAAACATCTAAAAGTGAGACTGCAATTACTTAAAAGTTTAAATGGTACTATCTACATGCATGTACCAACAGTATTTTTTTTTTCCCTACGAGCTGTTTTGCAGCATTTGAGACATGACAGATGTGCAACAGCCAGAGCTGCCATGATGAAGGTGTAACGGGATTGATCACATACCTTCACTTTTCCCTTTGTGACCCAGACAACACCTTGACTGCTTTTTAAAGTTTCACTATGAGCTTTTTAACTTAATGTTTTTTGTTGCGTAACACCAACAATCAAACCTACAAAGCTAACGTTTTCCGCAAAAAGCCGCGACAAAGGGAGGCGGACAGCCAGGCGGGCCCCCGGAGCACCGCGGGACGCGCCACCCGCTCTGCCTGCTCGCCTGTGCCCGAGCCGGCCGCCCTGGAAGGAGCCCAAGCACCACATGCTGAAACTTCACAACCAGCTTTTGCTTTTTGCCCAAACTACTCTGTTTGTAACATTTTATATTTAAAAGACTCTGACGTCAGGATAGTAAAGCGTACTGGGGAAGGAAGGAACAGCCTACGGAACTGAACAAAGGTTTCTTGACAAAGATTTCCATGTCGCCCGTTGTACCAAGAACAGAGCCCATGAAAACACAAGCAGAGCAGGAACGGAAAGGCTGGGAGGGAAGCTTGTGAAGAGATTAAAAGAGGGAAACGTTGAAGTTATTCTGGGGAAACACATGTAAATGCGAACCTGCTTCTGGCCTCCCCCCTTGGGAAGGAAGACTAGAAATGTGACCTGGTGAGGGATTAAAACCGCGTCTTCCAAGCAGCGAAAGCACTGTGATCCGGCGGGACGGGAACAGGATGAAGTTTGCAAACGACACCAGACTGGGAGGAGCGGCTGCTACCCCGGGGGGTCGCGCCGCCATCCAGGGGGACCTCAACGGGCCCCGCTCCGGGCGCCCCGGTGCGAGACACGGACGTACCGGGGCCACGGGGACGGCTGACGTACGGGAGCGCCCGGGGGGTGAGGGGTCTGGGACTGTTCAGCCGGGAAAAGAGGCGGCGCAGGGGGATCTCAGCAGGGGCACGAACACCCGCCGGGAGGGCGCAGGGGGGACGGAGCCGGGCGGCGCGGGGAGCGGGAGCTGGCGAGCAACCTCCAACCAACCTCCCAAGCGCAACTACCAACAGCGGCACAGGGCGGGGGAGGCGGCCGAGCGGGCAGCGGTGCCGCGGGAGAGGCCGGACCAGCGCTGCCCGGAGCTGCGGGGCCCAACCCCGCCGAGCGCGGCGAGCGCGGCGGCTGCAGCGCGGGCGGCACGTCCGTGGCGGGCGGGCAGAGGAAGCGACTCAGCCGGGTTTGTAACGCCGCTTCCACTATCGGCAGGCTTTGCGCAGCCAGAAACAACAGCAGCAGCATCTTCTAGAAAGAAGCGGAGGAAACATTCCAGAGTTAATCTTTTCCTCCTGCCTAATTAGAGGCTGCCATAGTGAGAAAACATTAATTATCCCAACTCTGCCAACCACTGCACAGTGCTTTTTTTGTTAGTTTTTTTTTAAAAAAAAAAAAAAAAAGGCAAGCAATTGCAACACATTGCTCCTCTTCCACCACCAACGGCCATTTACCTGCTGCCCACCAGGATGCCATTCCTGCTGGCAGTTCTCCCCCAACTCCCCACGTAAGGGCAGGGATGTGCTTTGGCACTGCTCTGCCTCGGCCAGGGCAGCCGAAGCGCCGGCCTCCCGCCGTCAGCAAAGAGCAAAGCACGGCACACAGCACCAGGACCCACAGCCAACGCCCGGCAGCAGTTTCTGCTTTCTGGTCAGGAAAAATGCACGTGCTTGTCCTTGCAACAAAGGGCTGGAAAGCGTTTCTTTAACATCACTTAGGAATTGCGATGCAGATTCAAGAGGAAAAGAAAATTCATGCATCTTTAGGTTCTGTAAATAAGCTTAAAAAATAAACAGTCTTATAGCAACGATTAACAACATTTACTAGATTTTGTAACCTCTGCACAGAAATTAATCCATGAACTTTTAATGAGGAACAGTTCAAGAGACAGAAAGAAGAAAGAACTTGATAGTTCAGGCAGCATCCCAACAAGGTCTCGTGTCAGGGCTATCCCACATAGGGGAAGATAAGGGTTCATCATCACTCACTTGAAACGAGAGAAAAATTAATGATTACATTTGGACAAAATATTCCAAAACTGACGTTGAGAAAATCAGAAATGTCCATTTCTAATAGTATTTTTTTAAAGAGAGGAAATCATGTTATCCTAAGGGCGTATTCCTCCCACATTGATGATTTTTTATATTAAGCCTTATTATTTAACTCTTACTGCAGCATTTTGCTACAGGCAGCTCAGGCCCTCCTGCAGCTGCAGAACAGCTGCGTTACAGGTGCAAACGGAATGTGAGATTTCAGGCAATGCCTACGGGAAAGCACGGCTAGGGACTGAGGCAGAAAGTGTAAATGAGCACATTTAGCTGGCTACTGAGAGGCAAGGTGGGTCTAGCACGGGCACCGGCAAGGCGCGTGGGGCTCGCAGGTGTCGTTTACGAAGGGCCGGGAAAGCCCAAAATCGCGGATGCCAGTGAGCGAGCGCGAGCGGGGCGCGCTGCGGGGTGCAGGAACGGGCGCACGGAGGCTGATCCTGGAGACACCTCTTGGGGAAAAGGAGGGTGGGGAGGGCAGGCTGTCAGCAGGGCGGCCGGGGGGGGAGGGACCGCTGCCCCCCCCGAGCTGCCCCCGCCGCGGCCTCAGAGGAGCCGCACGCCCCGACCGGCTGCTGCGGCCGGAGGGGCCGGGGCGGGAGGGGTGGGCGTCCGGGGGGCTCCAGAAGCTGCTCCAGCAGCTGAAGGCAGACGGAGGCAGGCTGCACCGCAGCTTGCCCGGGGCCAGGACGCTGTGCTGCTCAGAGACGTGTGAGAGAAAAGCCAGGCTGGAATTGAGGGGGAAGTTCAAGGAGGAACCCGAAAACCCAGAAGGGGGTTTTGTACTAGACACTGAGGCAGATCAGAAGTTTTCTGAGCAGAGGCAGTGGTTCCTGTTTCTGGATATGACTAACCAGACGCAGCTGAAGACAGTTATACCCTAGTTCTTATTCTTCAGGCTCTCTGCAGTTCGGTGGGTTGAACGTGGCAGCGTTATGGGGAACTGGCACAGACGGCCTGCGTGCCCCTCCACGCTGCCGGGAAGGCGGGCAGCGGGAGCCGAGGGCACACAGCCCCACGGAGGGCACACAGCCCCACGGAGGGCTCCTTTCCCCCCCTCCACGCTGAAGGAGGCCCCAGTTCAAAGCCACCAACTCGTGCGGGCTGGCCGAGCCCAGCGCGCAGGGCAGGGGCTGAGCTTGGGCGGGCGCTCGGGGCTCCACCGCGGCAGCAGAGCGTGGCTGAGCCGGGGGCACCCCAGCAGCTCCCCACCCCGGGCCGCGGGGAGCCATCTCCCAGGATGGAGATCCACAGCCCCCACGAGCAACCCGCACCCGTGCTTGACCACGGTAAAAAAAAACAAACAAAAAAAAAAAAAAACAAAAAAACCAAACATTTTCTTCCTGAGCATCAGCCCGTGGCCACTGCCTCCCGCCCGGTCAGGGGGTACCCCTGAGAGGAACGGGCCGGGCTCGCTCCCGCCCGGCGCCCGCGGGGGCTGTGGGAGCCCCCGAGCCTCCCGTGGCCCCGGCTGGAGCCCCCCGGCTCGCCCAGCCTGCGGACGGTGGGCACAGGGCACCCCGACTGACGCAGGCCCTGGCGTTACGCCGGGGCTCGTCACCGCGCCAGCACGGGGGCAAGGACAGGGATGCGACGGCTGGAGAGAGACGCGAAAAATAAGGAAGCGTGCGAAGCGCGAGAAAGCAAGAGACGCACGCTCACTCGCTGCACGTACAGACTGCAACAGGAATATCAAGTTATTCCACTCTGCGTTAACAGTACGTTAACATGCACTTTTACCAAAAGCGTGATGGACAATTTTTAACAGCGGCCTCTGAGGAAGGAAAAGGTGGTAGTGTCCCAGTTATTGGGATCGGGTTCTCTTTTAGTGAACAAGGAAAAGCACTAAGGAAGATCAGTAGATGCAAGCTGAGAAAAACAGAACCTTACGGCTTGCTCAGGTGATGCAGTATAGGAGTGACTGAAATAAAGAAGAGAGCAGGGACACGGGCCCCACGGCTCTGCTTGCAGAAGCTTTATGCACACATACGCTTACCCTACAGCCCACACCAGTGCTTTTTTCCCCTCAAACTTTACAATTAACTCAGTGATTTGGTTCTGATGGGCCACAGAAGAGAACGTAATTCCAGCCAGCCAACAGAAAATTTATTAAACCGCCTCACATTTCTATCGTTTACATTAACTCTGTCATTTACTGAACTTTAGGGTGATGAATGCAGATTGACTGGCAAGAAGCCACACGGCCAAAAGTTGTGTGCTCACATAAAAAACCATCACTTAAAACTCTGCAGCCCTATGACCCAGAACACCTAGTCTAGTTCACAAAGAATATTCTAATTTTTAAAAAGTTGTAAGATGAAAAAGGAGCACAATTAGATCTGAGGATATGGACTTTCTTTAAACAGTGAAGCAACTTATAGCCTTAGTCATTAGAAAAACTATACAGTCATTCCCTACCCATATGACACCGAAATCTGCCATGCAGCCTATTATTTCATTTCTGAGGTTATACCAGTCATGCATATAAACCAGTCTATCAACATTAGCAGTAAAAGATTACCTCATCTGTGAAACAGCATGTACTTAACTTGTATTTAATGCAGTTGATAGCCTTTAGGGGAATGATAGGAAAAAAACAACAACCGACCAAGTGTATAAACTACAAGAAGTAAAATGTATTCTGGTTAACGAGCTGCTTGAATAAAGAAGCAGCTCCTAGGGCATCTCCAAAACCATTCAAGCAGAATATACTTGCATGGAAGAATTAGAGAGCTGGCTAGGATAAAATTGGTCAGAAGAAAAGTGCCTGGAGAACTGGGCAAGGAGTGGAAAACCAACCTTGCCCAGCACAGGAACACCATATTCAAACAGGTAAAAAAAGCCACACTCGGAGTGCATAGTCAGTAAACAATTATAAAATATCGTAGAATACTCTTTAAAGAGAAGGCAGTCTCCATCTCCCATACCAAGAGAACACACGGGAAAAGGCGACTTCTCCCGGTGTGATCACTTTCTTCCTACTCCTAGAGTCTGCAACGTAGTGGTCTTTATCAGAAAAAATTAAGCTTCTGGAATAGAGGGATCCATCAGCATTGACTCGAAGGAGCCTTGCTCACCCACCCTAGCACGTAAATAATGAAGCCACTCTACTCCAAGTGCTCTGTCTGCCACAGCACTCCTTAGCCTGACAGACTGAGGCAGGAAACTACGGGAACAGCTCTGGCCTGGTGAGTCTAAACTTAATCTCTGACATAATAGTCTAACCCTAATCTCTGCCTATCCCAAAATTCTGTCACACGACCAGCTCTGTGCAGCAGCGGCCACTGAGCCCTGCACAGACCTGTTCGTTTAAGACTCTAAAGCTTCAAACTACTGCAGCATAAGGGAAAGTCCTCGGTGCGTAATTAGGGCAGTCGTCAGCAGGTGTTGTCCCTCACCTCCACCCCGGGCCCGCACCACAGCCTCTGCCGAGCTCAGCTGTGCCGGCAAGGCAGGACACCGCGCGCTGCTCGTGGAGGGCAGCTCTCAGGCTTTACAGCTGGGAAGAGGGTGGTGCTTCCTCCTTCCAGCCCCTACTTTGCCGGGAAATTTCTGGAACGCGTGTTAACACTAAAACCATCAGGCGTAAGATGACAGGGAGATAGCCACTCAGGGGCCTGATCCTACCCGCTCTACAGGAGCAAGGAGCAAGCTCCCAGCGCGGCTTCAGCCCGGGGAGCCGAGCAGACGGGCTGCAGGGCAAGCGCGGGAGCTGCTGCCGGACCCCGAGGGACGCGGCTGAGCCCGCCAGAGGCTGGGGACCGCGACACATCCCCCGCGGCGGCCAGAGCCTTCGGGGACGGCGAGTTAGCCACTTCTGGCCCAAGGAGCTTTCAGCTACGGAACGGGCGAAATCCCAAGACTCAGACCAACAGCCCGGTGGATTCGAGTAACGGCACCCAAGAAACGAGGCACTGCCCACGAGGTGGGAGGAAACTGGATTTTGACGCACACTGAGCAGGGGCTTGAGAGTCGTAAGGACGCTGCGGCTGGAGCTGACTGTCGAGCTCGGGGCGCAGGCGGGAGCGAGGGGGAGGCCGGCGGGCAGCTGGGCAGGGGTCCCGGCAGCAAGGGAGCTTGCTCACCAGAGCCAGACAACACCCATCGGTTTTCTGATGGAAAACGAGAGACAGGCCGTGTGGCGAGTGCGGGGGCTGTCTGTACGCGAACGGGCATTCGCAGACACGACCCGGTGGTAGAGTTTTACGGTCCCTGAGTGACGACATCCACCTAAACGCACAGATGCAGAGGGGCCAAAAGGAGGGAGCCTTTCTCAACGGGATTTAGAGCGAAGCCCCTGCAGAGTACCTGGCCGTGCATGTGAAGTCCGTGTAGCAGAGGTGTGATCCCAGCCGCACCCAATCCTGCAGCGTTTCCCAGGGTTCCAGCAGTCGCGCTGCCTCGCACCGCAGGGAAGGCAGCCGATGCTTTCCTGCCTTCTCTGCGGCGAGGAGCTGCGAGACAGAGCACCTGGCTGAGGAGCCTGAGAGCGGGGGGCTTTCCAGGGACCAGGACAGGAATTACACAGACTTAAAAGAGACTCTGAAAAGCAGGGAAATCAGCATCTTATTTGCATAAGAAGATAGATACGCATCTTTTCATAAAGTGACATACATATTCTTTTGATCTCAGTGCCTCCTGGGCAAAACAGGATAGCCGCGAATTATAAACAACAGCAACCAAGCAATAGGTTACTGCTTCTCAGACTGAGGGAAAACAAAATATCCAAAATGACCCTGACAATCTCATTATGGACCCCAGTTATTATCAGAGCAAACAATACTGGACAAGAAGCCAAAGCAATAAAAAGCTTAAAACATCAGAATCAAAAATTTTTACTGAAGCTTTAAAATGTAATGATTTGCTTCACTGCCATCTAGTGACAATTCAGTGCAGTTCATAACAGTGATAATCGCACAAAACAATCTTAGATCTGCAAAAGGGCTTCAGTAATTTTATCATCTATTAATTCCCATGCAAGAGGCAGTCGGTTCTGGTGTAACTACTGAGATTTTAATTATTTTGGTAGTTTTCCTATCAAAACTCGTAAACAGAAAATAAAGCATGGAAAAAATTACACATTTTCATACTGCAAGAGTAAAGCAATAACCTGGAACGTTGTCTGACGAATTGGTATTGTCAAAATTTCTTTGAATCATGTCAAAACGTTATGAAGCCATCATAGCATAAATAAGATTATGCAGTTTTCCAGTATTGCCTGTAGGCTGGCTTCTGAAGCACTTCATTCAAAACCATGAGAAAGGAACAGGAACTTACCATTTCCACCCCAATTTGCTGGATACTTTATAAAGTTATACACAGATATCTCAGAATTACATATGACACTTTTTTTTCCTTTAAGAAGAGAGAAATGATAAACTTCAAAAAAGACTGCACTCTCAGGCATTCGCCACTGAAATGACCAAGGTCAAAAATAAACAAAGACGACATCCACGCGCGAGATGTCGGGAACAAGGCCAAGGGCTTTGTCAATGGGATTCGAAGATTATTTTAACTGGAGCAGACCCAGAGGAGGGCTGCTATCTTCAGGTCTTACAGAAATACAAGAAGGGTTTGGGCTTGCTTCACCACAGTAAGCAAAGCCTCGGTAGAGTAAGAAACATGCACAGAGGGCTAAGTACCAGAGGTGGGATGGGTTGAAAGGCACTGGTACAGGAATGTGTGACACAAAAAGCAGCCCCAGAGACAATCGGGCTGGAAATTAGAGTAATGTTGCTAAATCTTACAGCAATAAGGCTCCACCACAGGTTGTTAGTGAGCTGGAGAAAGGGAAGTCAGCTTTAACAGTGAAATTGGTGGGCTTACAAAAAGGTGGCAGGATTGCCTGCCAGGAGGCAGCGGACGCCCGGCCGTAAGGGACGCTGGGGCAGTGAAGACCTGGAGAGCAGAACGGCCGAGCCGCACGCGGGTCGGCGCACAGCACGCCCCAGCCCTTTCGCCGGGAGTTCCGGGGGACGCTCCTTTCATAAAGCTCCTCTCCACGCTGGGGAGGGGAACGTGGGGGGTCGTCTGCTTTGCTTTGGTTTTAATTCCAGTTTATTTTCCCCAGAACGTAACGCTGGCACAGCCCACGGTGCATCCTGGATCTGCGGCTGCCAGTGGGACTCCTGAAGAGCATTGCAGCTGAAAACCTACAGTAGCGCAAATGATGGGGTACAATTTGTCTTATGGAAAGCTGCCAGGTAAAACAATGTTGGAAATTTAAGTGACCGAGAAGCGTTTGTTGTATTACTGCCAGCTTCTACCAACATTTTAAAGAAGTCATTTCAGAAAAGGCTGTCTAAAGGCTGCCAAGTGCTGCCCCCCGTGGGCGCCAATCCTGGTTCACCACACCAGCCAAGTTCAGAGTATAAACAATATGAAATAAAATGTGCTACAGCTTTATGAGGGAGGTTGTAAGTCTGAAGCTTTTTCACAAGCATTTACACATGAAATCTCAAAACCCCCAGAGACTGATTTTTAGATACTTTTAAGTAAGCGAGTTTAAATCAGTGTTTTAACCGGCCCAGGGAGTCTCTCCAGAGACCTGTCTCTTGACAGACAGATCACCTCAGCTCGCGGGCGCGTTCTGCCAGCGGGCCGAGCGCTGGCACGCTGCAGTTCTGACGAGCAGCTCGCTCCCGACACGCTGGAACGCAGCTGCACGTGTGCGCGGCCCCGCTCCCCGCCGGGCGGACCGCGGGGACTCGGAGCCTTCTCCCCACCCCGCTAACCGGGTTCACCGCTTCCCCCCACAGAGCACTGCCAGGCCGTTTGCCTCCTCCAAACGCTGCAAAAAAAAAAAAGAGTTTACCCGCACCAACCCCCGCGGCTGCACGGCCGGCCAGGCCCTGCTGCCCCCCCGCTCCCCAAACCGTGGCCGTGCAGCCTCCCCCCGTGCCGGGCTCGGCGGCAGCAGGGGCACAGGGGGCTCGCGGGCAGCATGGGACCCTCCGGGCCGTACGCACACTCCCGTCCTGCACGGTTTTTCCTGGGAAGCTATTTGCAGAAGCACGTTTGTATTTCAGGGGGAAGCGCAGATGTCGCGTGCAGAGGCCAGCAAGCCACGGGCACACTGATTGTGACACCTGCAAGGCTCAGCAGCACTGCTTTCAACTCGGGTTTTCCGAGCAGGCTCCAGAACTGCCCAGAGATAGGACGCGTTTTCTAGAGGACGGTTCTAAAACAGCCCCATTTGTAAAACACTAGAAGCAGACTTTGAACTTGCTGTTCTCCCTCATTCCCACAGATGACCGTCTGAGCCAAGACAACAGTACCTCGCCCAACTCCACAGCAGGCTTACTCGGGAACTCCACGCACAACGAATTCACCACCATCGTCTTGCCGGTGCTTTACCTCATCATCTTCCTGGCAAGCATCTTGCTGAATGGCCTAGCAGTGTGGATTTTTTTCCACATCAGAAATAAAACGAGTTTTATATTTTACCTCAAAAACATCGTGGTTGCAGACCTTCTCATGACACTGACGTTCCCGTTCAAGATAATCCAGGACTCGCAGCTGGGACCGTGGCACTTCAACTCCTTCCTGTGCCGATACACCACGGTTCTCTTTTACGCAAACATGTACACCACGATTGTGTTCCTCGGACTCATCAGCATCGACCGCTACCTGAAAGTAGTGAAGCCTTTTGGAGACTCCAGGATGTACAGCATCACCTTCACCAAGATCTTATCTGCCTGCGTTTGGGTTGTAATGGCTTTCCTGGCTTTACCAAACCTGATTCTCACAAACGGCTACCCGACAAAGAGAAACATCGACGACTGCCTAAAGCTGAAGTCGCCCTTGGGAGTCCAGTGGCACACCGCTGTCATTTACATCAACACCTGCATGTTCGTAGTGGTGCTGATAGTGCTGATAGGATGTTATATTGCCATATCCAGGTACATTTATAAATCGAGCAAACAATTTATTAGCTCATCAAGCAGGAAGCGAAAGCATAATCAAAGTATAAGAGTGGTTGTGGCTGTATTTTTCACTTGCTTCCTGCCCTATCATTTGTGCAGAATACCCTTTACTTTCAGTCATCTAGATAAAATTTTAGATGACTCTGCACATAAAATCTTGTATTATTGTAAGGAAATGACACTGTTCCTGTCCGCGTGTAACGTCTGTCTGGATCCAATAATTTACTTTTTCATGTGTAGATCATTCTCACGAAGGCTGTTCAGAAAATCGAATATGAGAACCAGGAGTGAGAGTATTAGATCACTTCAGAGCGTTAGAAGATCAGAAGTGCGCATATACCATGAATACACTGATGTCTGAAGCCACCCACACAGAGACTTTTGCTGATTTGTGAGAATGTTTGTATATCATGTAAATAAAACATATCTTTGAGTATCTGACCACGGAAGTTCATTAAGGCATGTGCACACACACGCAGCTCTTACTAACATCCGTCTCAGAATTCAAAAGCTCAAATCCCCACGGAGCTCAGGTTCACCTCAGCAGGGTTTTGGGGTTGTTTCGGTTGGTTGGCTGGGTTTTTTTTTAAGGGCCAAGAGAAGCTACGCATGCCCCGGCTCAGAGAGCAGCCCGGAGCCCCGGGAGGCTCCTGCCGAGACGGGCGAGCTGTGGCCTGGGAGCGGGAGGCAGCGAGAGGAGGGAGCGGGGAGGTGGTGGCACCCGCGGGCTCCGTCTGCGGAAACGGCGCTTTGCCCCCGGCCGGCAGCGGGCGCCGGCTCCTCCGCCCACCAAACCCGCCAGGGCCCTTCCCACCCCCCTCAAAACATCAAACAGAAAAAAGCCAAACGCCACCCCAGCTTAAGTCTCCGCTCGGGAAAAACAAACAGACAGACAAACAAGGAAGGAAGACGGCTGCTAAAGCAGCTTTTTCGTTCCTGCTAATCTCCTTCTCAGTGAGTACACAGCAGGAAAACGGCCCTTGCCAGACTCGCACATGGCAGGACCGAGCAATCAACACGAAGCTGAAAATTCCGTCTCCCAGCACTTTCTATGCCTGCTTAATGCAACAGGAGTAAGACTTAAAGCATTAGGAATTTTTTGTCCAAAATTATTTATAACTTCAGCTGCTCTCAACTCTTGGAAACGGTAATTGTGTGTGATGAGCAGGTGAAATTCGTTTTCGGAGAGCAGTTCAGGCAGCACCTTCAGGGTATTATTTTACGCTGTGGTGCACGCAACCAGAGCAGAGGAAACGTAAAGGAGAGCACCCAAAGTCGAGGCAAGAAGAAAGGAATAATAAGTGACCGGCACAGCAGGCGCTGCACGAGAGGGTGCTGACTAACAGCTGCGGCACTGAGAGGGAGGAACAAGGTGCCGGAGCGCACCCTCGGGAGCGAACAGCCACCGGGGCATCTCGGGGGTCCCAAGGCGATTCCGGCGGCTCCAGCCGGCACAGGGCGAGCGCCGGCTCCCCGCGACGAGCTCCAGCAGGGTTTGCGGGGGGCGCGGAGCCGCCGGCCAGCAGGGATGCTCGGGGGGGGCAGCGTGGGGGCAGCCCCGGCCCCGGCGAGAGGGCACCCAGCCAGGCCGCACGGACCCGCCTGCATCTCGCCCTGAAGGGCAACCGCGTCCGCGTGCACCATCTTGCCCTGTACTTCGCAGGGCAATAAACCGGATTTCTGCAGGGTAAAGGCCACGGGTACAAAAAAAAAAAAAATCAACAGCCAACTTAAAAAATGCAGATTGGAAGGAACCGGCAGGCGTTTTGAGCAACCGACTGTCATACGCCCCTTCCGCCATGTAGTGCAAGTGAACAAACAGAAGATGGCAACAGTCCCTCATCAAGTGCCTTATTCATTTAAGGACTTTCCTCTTAATATAGAAAAAAAATGGTTTGACAAGAAAATCCTGAAAACGCAGCACTCAAATAACAAGATTAGAACAACTTTGATGAAGTTTTCTACTGAAACGAGGATTCCTCTCTTTTTTTTTTTTTTTTTTTTTTTTAAACACTGTTACTTTATACTCTGGTTTATGGATAATGAAAAAGTTGAAATGTAAATATTATAATATTTGGATTAATGCAAGTATTATATAACTACTAGCATTGTTCAAGGGAGATCATTTCTGGAAAGGAAGACAGGGTACTTTGGATATCTATCCTACTTCATATAAAAATATTTAAAATGCTGAAATACCACAGAGTAAACCCTGTTTCCCAAGCAACTCTGCAGAAAACGAGGCTCACGCACAACCTCAAACACTAGCTCTGGGATCAAATCTGCCATTTGGTACTCTTAGGGGTCTTTGCACATCCAAAACCACATTAAGGGAACCATTCTGGGGACTGGGTTGCATAGTTTCGATTCTCAAATTAAAGGGAACAGCGTGCTGGGTTGGCTCAGTGAAATGGCAGTATACAGCACTGCACAGACATTAATAACCAAAGATTCTCTTCTTCGGCCTTGCCTGGTGAAAGACAGCCCCGACCAAGCGCCCGAAGGAGACAAAGCCACCCGGCGTTCCTGGGAAGCCTGGTCCCACGAGGGAGCACCGGCACGCCCCAGCCTCCGCGCCGGACCTGACAACTTGGATTCATACAACACTTCGCTGTAAAAACGCCCCCAAAGTGAGTTTACTTTATCTCGACAGGATGTATCTGTGATAATCCTTCATCGCTGGTTTGTACACGCACTTACATATATCACAGCTCTTTGAAGATGCTGCTTGAGAAATATTTTCCCAGGGCTAAAAATGAATTATAAAAGAATACCCTAGCACCCAAATACCAGATAACTGTATTTAATTTGTTGGAATTTGACATGGAATTTTGGTCCTTAAGAGTTGCTCCTGGAAGAAAAAGATACAAGAAGGTTCACAGGGAAAGTCTCATGCCCTGATCTATCGCTGCCATTTCAGAGAACCACATCAGAACAGAAGCATATGAAAATTTTGGTTCTGCAGTCTGAGTTTCCCCTTTTTTATAGGACACTGCATGTGAAAGATGCCTTTCCAGGTAGAGGCACGACAGCAGATCAGACCCAAGAGTGCAAGGAGCACACAATTTGGGAACATTTGCAATTTTTTTCATTTAGGAAGCTTTGCATTACATTGTAATTGAGCAGCCCAGCCAGAACCTTCCACGCCATAAGGCTAGAGTGGAAGAAATGTTATTTGAACACGTGCTTAGAGACAGCTCCAGACCTGTGCAAGATTTTTGTCACTACGAATGTTATGCCCTTTACTTTCGAGGTTTCTCCAGCAATAACCTCTACTGTGGCTTTCCACCAGTCCTTTAAAAAGGAAGCTAAAACCCCCAAAGTTCTAAAAACGTATCTTTGTATTGATGCATACCAGAAACCCATGAGTTAAGCAATCATAATTGCTTAACCAGTGCACCCGTGAGCGGGCTTACTCCCGTGTGTCAGCCCCAGCCCTGAGCTCCCCCCGCCGCAGCCCGTGCCACCCCCGGGGCGGCAGCGCTCCAGCTCCGGGCAGCCAGAGACCTGGGATCTCAGCTTCAGACGGATCCTTCCAAGGCCTCAGAAGGCTGCTCAACGACGACGCACAGGCATTTACCCGTCAGCAAAACAAAACTAGGCAGAAAGTATTTGCCGGCAGCTTTGATAGGGCAAAAAACAAAATCCAGAAGTCCTGCAAGACTTTTGTAATTGGCATGCCCTCTAGTAGGATTGTTCTGTAAAATGATTTATCTTGTTCATCCTGCTTTTATCGATTCACTGGGCTTGACCAAAGATGTAACACAAGCCATGTGTTTTCACATTTAGCAGGGTTGGAAGCACTCACTACTTCATTAGAAGGTTTTGGCTACAGGACACAGACCTATAAGGCGATAAGTAGTCAGACATACTGCTTACAGATGGCAATGGTTTGGTGGTGTAAGATCCTTCATTTAGGAAAAAAAAAAAACAAGCGTGAACCCGTCAGCCCCATTCCTGTTCGCAAAGGCTTCAGAGCTGCCACTGTCAGCGGGCACCTGAAGAACCAAACCCCCAGCCCTTTCCGCCACCAGATACGCTGCCACTTTTCTCCCATCTCTCTCTAGGAATATGTTCTCCAGTTCTGGTACAGAAGTCCATCGGCAGGACGATAAAAAGGTACCCTTTCACAGGCACTGGGCTCAGACAAAAAGTTCAAATTATTTCCTTAATAAAATGACGGCAAGACCAGCAGAAGTGAATTTTGGATTTGGGGGGGAAGAAAAAGACTTGTATGGCTAAAGGTAAAATATATTACCAGTTTGTTCTTAAGCCACTGTAAGTATATGATATATAGCAGGGGTCTTCTGGCAATCACACTCACTGCTTGCTTTCTTGGCCCTTTGGAAAAAACAGCCATATCTTTAGATCCTTAAATACTAAATTTGGCTGGCATTTTGGAAAAATATCCCTGTTTGCATAACAAAGCAACCCTTCAGTTTGCCCTGCAGTCTAGAGTCATTCCAATGGGGTGAAACTATACACAGAGCTGGGATGTCCTACCCACTCTTTAAGCTCTTAATCCTCTGCCCTGGACAACTGCTTACTTCTCTCTGAAGCATGCAAAAAAGATATCTGTGCTGCAAGGTTTAATTCATCACAGAACGGCAGCTTATGCTTGAAAATATTTAATTTCTCCTTCTTTTGGGACTTCACATACTCATGCAGAGCTCCACACTTCCATCTTTTATGGAGGCAGCATTGTGACTGACGTACTTAGTTCTAGTTTAGCAATCCTAAACAAGCGTTAACCAAGAATGACATTTCGACCCAAAAAGTGTAGCCATGCCATCAGGCGATCCTACAACGGCATAATTTCGAAATACAAAGTATGGAAAAGTCATGCCCAAAGTTGCTCACCCTTTGGTTCTGTTACCTTTCAGCATGTTACCATTTTTAAAATCATTTCATACGGATGGCTGTGAAGCTTGAACTGTCCACTGCATCACGAGACCGCACAACTTTCCACAGAGAAACCACAGAGCAGCCACACATTTTCGCGTTTCCAGTGGCGCTCGAGCTGACTTTGCCTGCCTAGAATTGACTTCCTTTTCCAAAACACACTGGCTGCTCGCGATCTCCGGAGAGGAAGAGCAGCGGCACTTCGCTTCTGGTCCCCGGAGGAGCCCTGCTCTGCTCCGCCGCGCCGGCCGGGGCCCGCGGCAGCGGCTGGGCCCGCGAGCAGCCCCGGGGCCGGTGCCGGCAGAGCCTCCCGCCCGACCCACGGCAGAGCCGCGCCTGCTCCCGGCACCCCAGGTACGTCCTCCCCACGGCAGGGAGCGTCCTGCTAGCTCGGGCTCAGAGCTGCCGTGGGTGCAGCCCCACGTCAACCCCCACCCCCAGCTGAGGTCGTGGCAACTCTTGCCATTATACGCCGGTTTGAAGGTACGCCTGCTAGCGCTGGGGCTTACCTGCTTCAGTTCGTGTCATCCCCTTCCCTGGTGAGGAAGGTAACGAGCTTTGCAAAAAATAGAAATGTGAACCAGATCCTGGATGTGTCAGGGCGATCCAGCACCCCGGTTCCACGCACAGCCCGGAGCTCTGGCTGTCTGTAAACCAGTGAGTGCTCTACAGCGAGAGCCCCACCTGAGCGGGCACGCTCTATCTGCCTGCCTTTTGGTTATTTGCCTCCTCAGCAATGACCCCTGGCCACCATAAAAACGGTTTTCTGAGTTAATTAGTATATTGGTTTGAGCTGGTTCAGCAATTTTATGTTTCTATCAGAATATGATCAAGTTTTAAATAATCAAGAGTCTAGATTTTGGACAAAAAGAGTGTGTGAGCATATTAAACATAGATGTCTGTTTTACCACTCCATCTATATAAAACTACTCACACACGTAGCCTTTTGATAAACTCCACCGACAATAGTCTGCCAGAACTATGCAGTGGAAACACCCTGTTCAAATTAAGTAGCAAACTGAATAATATGTGAAGCGGCGTTTTCTTTAGTTTGTATCGTGTTTCAAGTACAATGATAGTCATTGGAAGCCCCAAATGGTAAACAAAATGGAAAAACAATACATCAAATAAAAGTGAAGTGAGAGGAGAAAGGAGATGTCACTAACTGCACTGAACACAGGATGGCTATTTCAAGCCACTGGAACAGCCTTGAACATTTAACATGAAAAGGTGCATTTTGAGGGCTGTTTTTAAGCTTTTCCTCAATGCATTAAACACACAAAACTGTGTTCTTCACTGACTATTAAAAGCAAGCACTGTTACCTTCATTTCCTCCTGGGCAATAAAGTCAGTGAGTTACAGCATTAAACTGCAAGCCTGAGCAGCAGGGCCACACCGCCCAAAGATCCCATTCAATTGACAATACTTTGGGTTCGACTCCCCAGAAATATTTTGCAAAGCACAGAATTAACCCTTCACTTTGCAGAAACTAAATGGCAACTTTGGGCTTCAACCTGAAGAAATTTCCCCTCTAGAAAATACGAATTCAAGGCTTTGTTCAAAGGCAGGCTCTGTTTAACAACTTTTCTGTACTCCCATTCTGGGGATGCAATTCCATTACATAAGCAGAGCCAAACAAAAATCATTCTGAAGACATCTTCTAAAGGTTCAGTGGGTATTGCTCTGAAAAGCCCTGGGACTAGGAACAGCGACTAGGGATTGCCAGGACACGTGCCCGTGCAGAGAACAGGCGTGCCACGTGCCCCGGAGTACCGGGCCCTGGCCTTCACTATGTCCCTGGGTCCCTAAAAAGCCAGTGAGCCTTCCGACAGCAACTCCCCGTGAATGCGGCCAGTGGAACTCAACTGCAGCAGCGATCTGCCTGCACTGTTACTCAGAGTTACTCAGCATAATTGATGCACATAATATTCTACAGCAGTCGTAAATATGGTGCTAGTATTGCTTTCTTCAGAGAAACAAAGTCAGTGCAAAACTACAGGTTGTTAAACTCACCCAACATCAAACCCAGAAGTGCTGACTTCCAGAACTCCATCATGCAAAGCTGAAAAATAAGGACAGGCGGCAGCAGTTTGCAATGCACGTGTTGTTTGATGCATCTTTACACTCAGCTGAGAAGTAACAGCCAGCCCTGCCATATGCACATTACACAGGACAGCTTCTTTTAATGTTATCAGGGTTGACAAGAACAAGATGCTTCGCTTTCTGTTTCAAAGCATTCTCTGGTTTTGGTTGGTTTTTTGGGGGGGGAGAGGGGGGAAGGCAGCAGCAGGGGGAGGATGGGAAAGGATATCCAAACTACTAGGATTCAAACTAAGTGATGTATCTACTTTACAACGTCAAAGCCCCATTTCTAGGCTGCATGAGAGCAATCCATGATCTGATATGAGACCCCAGGAAAGGAACTGAGTGCTAGAAAGCACTGAGAACCCCTTCTAAGCAAGCTGGAATTTTTCAGGTCAGACTCTCAATTCAAATCGAGCCTTTCAAATAGGGTATAATAAATATGCAATCAAAACCCAAACACGCAACAGGCATGCTGTCAAAACTGTCCTACAATTTGCCTGACACTGCAGATCACCTCCAGCGCTCTGCTCCGGCTCAGCCGCCCCGGCAGCGGCGTGTGCCACAGTCACGCTCTGTCACGTCCTTTCAGCAAGAGCCAAAGTATCTTAAACACAAGTTCCATCCCAGGGACCGATGAACGCCTCCTGACTGGTGACAACATTAGTAACTGCAGATGACAACTGCGTGACACTGCTTTGGTACATGCAGAATTGGGAAATCGTGCAAGCAGTTCCCATTTACAGGCTTGCAGTCCCGGAGCCCGGGCTCGGTGTGACCGCAGGGATTTCCTGTGCACCTACGCTCCTGCCTGCCACCGAGCCCGAGGTGAACAGCCCACCACACATGAAAATCAAGAGTTTTCTCGGTGAAGAAACGCCTTTCCTGGAAGAGTAAGACACAACCCCGCGGCACTGGTCATTCTGGTTCTGTGCAGACTCGGCAGCTGACGGGATCGGGCGGCCGGCGTGGCAGGGCAGATGGTGAGGAAGATGGCACCGCGCTGCTGAGAGGGTCGCCAGATGTGGCATTTCCAGGAAACCTCTGGTTAGTCGAGAACATTACAATGCAAACCTAACAGGCGAATCCCCTGATGGCGCGAGATACTTAATGCACAACAACCCCGGGTGCCAACAGACAACTTCAGGGACTTGCCAATTAAGACACTGCAGAGCACAGGGTCTGGGTCTGTGGATCTTATGACCACATAAGGAAATCTGCAGGCAAAGCATGGAGGAAGTTTACTGTTCTCGTTTACAATAAAAGGACAACAGAATCCTTCTGTTATAACCACCGAAGCGGAAGCGTCCACCGTGTTTCCATTGGGATGGCAAGGCAATACACAGCTCGGTGCAGAGCTCAAAGGCGTGCCTCCCAGCGGCCACTCGGTCATCCCCGGGAGGGGTGCTTACCCACCAGCGGCATCCCAGAGGAGACGGGGGTCTCCTCTCTTTCCTACCGGGGTGAAGATGGAAGCGTGACGCGTTTCCCCCTCCAAGGGGAGCGGCGAGGCTGCGCAGGACACCCGTCCCGGGACGGCAGCGCAGAGGGAAAGGGCAGCTCCCCGGGGGGGCCGCAGCCCTGCCTGCCCCCCGGCACGGGTACCGCAGGCTCGGCGAGCCCTCCCGGGCACTCGCCCGTGCTCACGTCCACCTTAGCTAGCTAGGAGAGGTCGACTCCGTAGAGCTAAACGTAACACATTACTGAGCCACTTGGGGATGGAGGCCTATCGCAGGACTGTAAATCAGCTAACCAGCCCGAGAAGGAACATTATGCTTCAGAAGAACGTAAAACAGAAATTGCTCTGCACTGCGGAGAAGAACTAGATCTAGCTCAAGCTTTCTGTCCCCTCCCTACCCTTTTGCTAGGGCTCTGATCAATGGCCTCCTCCAACAGAAAGTCTGGGGCGCTGCACCGAGTGAGAACTGCCCCTGGGAGGGAGAGATTTAGTTGGGGTTGGTGGACAGTTTTGCTTTTCCAAGAAGTTCCTCCTATTCTTCATTTTATGTTTCTCTTTCAAACTCATTTGTCTTGGCAGACTGCACTTTTCCTCCTCTTCTGCAAGGATTTCATCTGAATGCAAATGGAACATTGCTTATTTTACTTTTAGGCTTAGATGAAGAAGCTATTGGAAAAAGTTTGTTGTGGGTCATACTCTGAAAGCTGACCTTGGTCTCAAAAAGGATATTGAGGCTTCTGCTGCTGTTCCTGGGGAAAGGAGAAAAAAAAAAAAAAAAAGGGTTTTTTTTTAGAATTAATTACAAACTCTGTCTCAGAGGGCCAGAGTTTCTGAAAGCACTTGTGATCGGCCAAAGCCTTCTCTGACCCATTCTCTCATCCCTGCTTCCGAAAATGAGAACAGGGTGGACGGAAAGAGATGAGGAGTTTGGGTGACTGGGCGCCTGCTGGGGAGCACCCCCGTGCCCCCACTGCACAGCCGAGAGCCGGGGCCGCCGGCGAGCCCGCACAGAGCCCGGGTCTGTCACCACGGGGCCACGGCCCCGCTGGAAACAAGAAACAGTTTGTGCTGCCACCAGCCCGTGGCTCACAGCGTGAAACGGGGCTCCCAGCTCCCAGGCATGACTCCTCCGTGGCTGGTTTCCACATTTGGAACGAGAATGAGAACGGAAACAGAATCCGTATTTTTCCAAAACATGCTTCAGTTATAATAATACCCCATGACGAACAGAGGAAGGAACAGGCTCTTCCGGGGCCCCCTGCCCTGCCCGGCTCTCACCGAGGTGCTGAGCCTCAGCAAGGGAAACGTCGCAGCCGCAGCGGCCCCGCAGCCCCCGCCATCCCCGCCCGGCAAAGCGGCTCCTCCGGCCGCTCCCGGGCCGTGCCCGCGGCGCTGGGCGCCGGAGCAGAGCAGGGGGGTGCTCTCCATCAACCCTCCCCCGGGAGAGCGGGGAGAGGGCCCGCGCGGGGCACAGGCCCACGAGGGAGCCGGACGTGCACACGCGTGTGCACCCAGGCGCAGGGGAGCGGCGGGCCCTGGGAGCGCAGCGGCGCAGGTCGCCCGGGGGGTGCGCTGGGAGGGTTACGCTTGTGAGATGGTGCAGGGGAGGGACGGGCAAGCGCCCCTCTGGGCCCCCCCAGGACACCGGGTGCTCACCCACCATGAGGGTGAAAGCCTCCAACCCGCGGCACTCACCACTTCGTCCTAAGTCCCAAGGGTAACCCTCTCTTCTCCTGAGGCATGTGAAGAGCTACGACTCATCAGGGCAGGTGGATCTGCTTGAAACTGAAGCTTGACGGTGTGAGGCGTCACACACCGAGTCCAGGGGATGTGAAGCCTAAAGCTACAGCCCGCCAGCCCACGGGGAAGCCGCGGGGCCCACAGCAGAAGTGCCAGGGAAGAAGCAGGCTGGCATTCACCGGAGCAAGCTGTTATCTGCAGGAGCTGGCACAGCTCGACGAGACAGCCCCAAGAGGAAGGAGCCTGGCGCCGGGCAGCTGATAGGGGACCGGAGCGTGCCCCAGCCTCTGACACCCGAGAAGGTTAACTGAAACCAAACTGCCACGCTGCAGCTCCTGCCTACCAGACCCAAAAAGCTCAGATTCAGATTCCCAGAAAGGCTGACCGCTCGCACTGCTGTGGAAACTGAATATAAGGCAGGTAAAATAACTGTCAGCGAAATGAACACCCAAACCCATCACCCAAAAGCAATGAATAATTGACCATCATGGCTTTGACCTGGGAGTCTCAGAAATAAGAGAGGGGGCAAGAGTACTCACAATAGCGTAAAGACAGTTTGTCTCTGAATATACCCCCTTATTTCACTGAGAAAGAGCCAATGAAATTTGGGGAAGGAAGGGACTGCAGGTCCAGGTTAACACGCACTGGCTGAGTAAAGGATGTGCACATGGCAGCAGTGCTTCAGCAAAAGGTGCATCCATGTGTCTGTGCCTCTGGGCCCCTTCTTGTAAGGTGATAAACACTCATAAAAAGAAAGCCCATGAGGAAATTGTGTATTTAACAGAGGGTTTGGGTGACGCGCTGTAAAGCAGGGATCAAATCAGGCACTAAGTGTTTATAAACACTAATGTATGCAACTTACATATTTCACTTTTTTAAAAAATAAACATGCAAACCTCAATCTCACTCCTGAGATGTCTCTCAGAATACACTACCTACCCACATTCATAGAAAAGGTATTAGCTTTTCCATTTCCCTACATTTCCACTAATTTTGTGCTTGCTTTCAAAGCCTCCCAGTAAACATGTGGGAAGAATAGGAAGGGAGGAAGATAAACAGGTGATTAAGGTTAAAAGGAAATAAAATAAAAGAAGAAAAAAACAAGTGCCATGCACCACAGATTCACCACTTCTCCCAAGAATACATCTCAGCCTTTGAGCACGCCCCGAGCCCGCGCAGTCCAGCGCAGGACACTCCCATTAGCAAGAGCAGAAGCTATCAGGGCAGGCAGCTTCACAGAAAAGGTCACAGCCAGGCCTGGGAACGCTTTAAGAAAAGAAAACACCAGCCCTTAACTTAAGATCGTTTACGGCTTTGCCAGCTGCACAAACGTGGCTCTCTCGAAACGAGTCCGACGCTGATCTCCATGGAAGTACGTGCAAGTCCCCGAAAATAGCCCCGGCCATCTGCGGCGCCGGAGCTCGGCGGCAGAGCCGGGGGCCGGGGCCGGGGCCGGGGCAGCGCCGGCGGTGAGTAACCCCGCTCCGACGGAGCCGCACGTCCCCGCGCCGGGAGCGCTGCACGGCCAACGGCCAACGGCCCCGCGCTCGCGCTTCAGGAGGGAGCCTCTGCCTTTTCACTGCGTGCCTCTGCACCTTAACACCACGCGCCAGCCTCCCTCTCGTTAGCTGTCATTTTTTTTTAATTGGCAAATAAGGTGAACAGGAAATCACCCACGCGTCGGGCAAGCCGCAAACAAATTACCTAGAACACAAATGAGCAGTCCTAACTGTAAATAAATACAGAAAACCAGGGCAAACCCCCCCCACCTATTAGGCTGAGACGTGGAACAGCCTCAAGCTACACCACCAGACCGCTGCTCCACAGGTAAGGATTGCTCTGTATTGTGTATCTTAGCAAGAGAAGTTTTTCTTAAGCAACTACTTTTGTTTTAATTTATGACCGAGGAAACATAACTATGTAAAACTCATAGTTTAAAACATCAGAAAATAGAATTGAACTCCAAATGTTTAAATGACAAATGTTATAAATAGAATATTAAAGGGAATGATTTCTTTATTTGAGCCACATTTTACTTCTTTTAAATATCCAGTTTTGGGACAATAAAACTACTAATCACTAAAATGTTTTACTGACATACTCATACTAGAATAATTCCAAATTTGGTAGGACAGTTGCTTCTGAAAGCTGGTCTGTTTAATTCTCTAATATCAAACCATAAACTGACCGTCCCTAGTACCCTGGTCCCAGCTTTTCCTCGTACATGCACCATTCCCTAATTCGGATCCTATGGCTGATGGGAGACAGGAAGGATCTCGGGGGGGGAGGGGGGGGTTGAGCCTTAATAAAAAAGCCACTATTTGGGTTCGATCTGAAAATGATCCTACATGCAAACAGCTCAAAGCATTGCCCAAGTTTCACTGTGAATATCAGGGTTTGCACAGATACTTCACAGGCTCTAATCTCTTAATGCTAAAAGGTTGTGGGTCCAGAGTAATTTAGACCCGGGTCTAAAAAATCAGAAATGAAAGTAGAATGAAAAATTTAAGTTCTCAGGAAAACTAGACCGCTAAATTTCAGATTTCAAAACTAGTAGGGACTCCTGGACAATCAGAAGAAAGGAAACAACTACTGGTGGGTTTTGGCAGACAGAAATAGAAGCTCTACCCTTGAGGTGCCCTCACGCTGCACCCAAATGAGCGCGACTGCGTAAACAACCTTATCGCAGCGGGGCTTTGTACCTGCTGGCTCTCCCCACGCGCCCTGTCCTTCAGAACACCAGAAACTAATCGCACGTGCCAGGGCTCGTACATCACCTACGACCGAACTGATGGAAGAACTTTGGTGGGGAAAACCTGCCGTGCGCCGCCCCGATGCCGCTTCCCGCGGCCGCCCGCCCCGGCCAAGCCCGCGGCGCTCGCCAGGCCCCTGCTCGAGCTCTGCCTGCGAACCGGGCAGAGGGGACGCGGGGCCGGGGGGCTCTGCACCGCCCCGGCGCCCGCACCCCTGCCAGGGCAGCGCCGGGCTCGGCACCGCCGTCACCCAACCGGGGGACCCACACCCTCGCCTCCCTCATCGCTGGGTTGCCTGAAAACAGCAGCTCGTGCCGCTTTTTTTAAAGGGTGGCCTGACATGGGAGGGAGGAAGGGAGGAGGGGAGCAAGCGGAACAAAGGCTCAGTACTTAGATCTGCATCGGTTTGAGAAACCGGTGGTTTGCATCCGGCTGGAAATGCAAATCCGTTCAGAATTGTAAAAAAGTCAATTCTTTCTACTGCAATACTGCATACTTCTGGAAGGTGCTAACAGGACTCCTCTCAGCCCAGGCACTGGCAGGAAATGTTTGTAGCGCACTGAATGAAAAGCTTGGGAATTGTTTTTGCAAATATAAGGAATGAAAAACACAGATACAGTCATTAGCTCATCTTCACCGAGCCCCGAAGGACGGCGGCCCGAGTCGGAAGAGGTCTGAGGCCAGCTCCTCGTTTGATTCATCCCACGTTCAGGAAGTCAGGAGTTCGTAAGTAAAGTGTCACCGCACGAAAAAATACCTCCCTCCACCGCCGCCTGCCGCCTCCCGACCACGACATCCTGAATTTTGCCTTTTGGGATCAAAAGCGGGACGTACTGTTCAGATGCACAGAGCTCGTCACGCTTGCGTCCCTCCCCGCGCCCGGCAGGGCCGCAGCAGGACGCGCCCGCGGCGGCGGCAGCCAGCGCCTCGGGACACGCGGCCCTCCCAGCCCCTCCCACGGGGGACACCCCGAGGAGGCGCGCGCGGCCCGGGCAGCAGGAGCTGGAGGGCAGAGCTGCCAGGAGCCCACCGCCCCCCGAGCTCGCGCGTCCCGCCCGAGGGAGCGAGCGGGCAGCGCCACCGCGTCAGGCGCCAGCTCAGATACTCGCTCGCCGCTTCCTTGGTTTCTTCTGCCATTCTAGTTCTGCTCACCCCTTTTTCTCCACCGCCGTCTACACATCCATGACAAACGAGAACAACTACCACCCAATGCGCCACTTGAAAGGGCTGAAATAGCACATAGTGTATTTTGCATACTTTTATTCTCTTAAGTATTAAAATCCAGACATTGCCTTATGACAAATGTTATGATAAGAACAGAAAAATAACGAAATCTCAGTCTCCTGGCAAACTTGCAAGAAGTCAAGTGTACCAACATATCTCCACATCTGCTGCAAAAAATGCCTTCTGGGGGAGACCTGGAATTCCAGCAGTGGGCCCGGAATGTCCCTACCCGGGCGGCCACCGGCTCGGGCACCTCTGCGGCGACGCAGACAGGGAGCAGGCCAGCCCCGAGCCCACCCAGGCGAGCAGGGAGAGGGGCTGTCCCTCGGGCAGAGCCTGGGAGTTTGAATACAGGAGGAACTAAGCATTTTTTATGGTTTATGCAACTTTCCTTTTGTGTATTATGCCAAGACGTGATTTGAAAACCAAGAAAGTTCAAACTTTTGTATACTTTACCAAATCAATCTTGTTCACTTGGTGAACTAAGTTTGCTGGTTTTGCACAACTGGTCAATATTATCCGTATAGAATAAATATACTTTATGCTGGACCAATCATTTGAACATGAAACGCTGCTCAAATGTGAGAGGCTATTCTCCCCTACAAACCACAAACTGCTCGGTGCTAATGCATGCCCTCCATCACATGCCAGCAGTTATGCAGCAGCAAAAAAAAAAAAAACAGCAGTGCTTTGAGAAGTGGGGAGGAAAACCAAAACAAACCAAACCTCATTAAGCTTAGTCAACACCTCAAGGAGCATTTGGACAAACAGGTCCTGAGCTGACCCCCCAATTAACATCAAGTGAGGAGTCTCCAACTTACAGACGAACCCCAGGGCGGAACGGGGGGTGCGCACCTCTGCTCATTTCGAGCCACGCATCGCACGGGGGAGCCACAAGTTCTCCCCTGAGAAGAGGCTGCTGTCGTTGCCAAGGTTTAAGGGCAGCCCGAGCAAGAGCGCGGCCAGGAGGGGGGCGGAGGGGCAGCCCCTCTGTGGAGCGGGGCTCGGCTCCCGCCGCCCAGCGCCCGCGCGGCCAGGGGCCGGCGGGGCGCGAGGAGCCCGATGTGCCGCGCAGCTGCACGCCGGCCACTCCGCTCGGCGGAGCCGCTACCAGGGCGCAGGAGCGGCCCCCCGCGGGCCCAACGCGGGGAGCCACGGCCGAGGGAGGGAACAGGCTCACCAGGCAGCGGCCACCGCCGCCAGCGCCGAGCTGTTCAGAGCTCGGGGGACAAGGCCCTTCAGCCAGAGCTGAGCGCGCGACGAGGGGACAGAAGGAGCAGACACAACCGATGGCAACCACGCGTGACGCCGTGCGCGGCAAGGAGGGCGCAAAAGCCTCTCGCCCTACCCGTGCAGTGACGGGCCTTAGGCTGACCCTGACTGCTCCACCACTGTCCCCAGCCCATTTCCAAGTCCTCCTGCAAGCTCGGAAGCCTTGTCTGCAGTACTGACCTCGGGGTGGTCTGAGCAGGCGTCGCACTGCGGGAGCCCCTCGGCACCGCAGAATTACACCGTCCTGTGTTACGACACACAGCTCTAACAACTGTGTTTTCTTGGCTCTCACACAGGTCTCCCGCCAAGAGAAGAGGCCCTGTGGCCAACAATGGAAGGCACTCTAGACCCTTGAACAAAGAGCACCAGAGCGGTCACATCGAGAAAGGTAAGGACGTGCCATTGGTATTGAGAGATTTGCAGAGTCGAGCTCTGACCCCGGCCTCCTCCTCAACCACAGACAGTTGATAAATCTGCTGGGGTGAAATGTAAAATTTGTATAGGGTGCCGCCTTCCACGTTGCACAGGCTCAAATTACTTTACGAAATTCAATGTCCACAACTCCAATCACACATTTCTGCAAAAATCCTTTGTTGTATGGTGCCTCAACACAAAAAGTACTTCATGAACTCCCTAAGCTATTTTAGTGTCTGCTACTAAGTCCAAGCACAGAAAGACCTACCTCCAGCAGTTTTGTTTTAGGAAAGCCTCCAGAGTAAGAACAAGTTCTAAACACAGCATATGCAGAGAGGGGGTCCTGCTTAGGCAGCCTGACAGGAGGAAGAGAACAGGCACACAACAGACAGCAATGGGAAGAGAACAGTTTTTAAATACAGCGCGTTACCATCTTAAATAAAAATGCCATTCACTGTTGGTGCTTTTCCAGAAGATCCTTCTAGTTTTAGCAATACCACCTCAAACCTTACTCACTATTACCTCCTAATCCTAACTGCACCTATTCATATGGCAGTTACAACACTCACCCCACACAATCTTTTTCCTTTAAAAACCCAACCAAAAAGAACCAAATGCCTTGATGACTAGAGCTTAAACATACGGATGGAATGGCAGATCCCCATCTGGGAGAACTACCAGGAAGAGATTAACTGGAGGCTTTGGGTGCAAGCATGGGTAAACGCCTGCTCCCTTGCTCCACCCATCCATCCAAGTTCCAGAACAGCACCTAAGCTGGTCAGCCTTTGCAGTGTCAGCAGAAGAGATACACCAGAGGAAACAATTTTACTTATTTGAAATAAAATTTCTGCTTCTAGTTATTGCAAGGTCACGTTCAGGTTCAAACCTGCTATGCAGAAGCATCAGCTACTGACTGAATTGTGGCAATCAGGTAAATCTTTATTTTCTAAAAGATGAGGTGTTTTTTTTTTTTTCCCAGCTCCATGGCTCTTATTTTCCAGTTGCCTAGGTTTTCATTTGCCAAATACAGCAGCATTATATCTGTATCTGTTCTGCCCTCTCTACAGAGGATAATCCACCCCCGTAAACATTCTGTCAAAGAAAAACAGACAGCAGATGTGGTTCCTTCTTGGAGACCCCCTAGAATTTAAATTTGAATGACTTGAGAGGACAGCTCTAGCTCCCACGTTATGCTAACACACAGACACGCTCCTGTGTGTCGTGCTAGTGAAAGTTTAAAGCAAACTGTCCTAGCTGCACAGACGGATTTCCTTCAAGTGAACATCAGAAAATATTGGCGTACGCTACGTATTTCCACACTTGCCTGACAGAAGAGCGGGGGCTATGCCTGTGTACAAAACAGAACACTCATACAAGGAATATTCACATCCCTCACATGCTTCCCAGCAAACCAGTGCTAAAAACATACCGGTCCTTGCGGGTTAATGGGATGTATTTGGAGTCACAAAATCGCTGTGGCTCAGTCCCCCGCCTAGCTCGCGGCGCGTAGGCTTGCACGGTGGAAGGGGGGCAGCCCGGGGTTCGCAGGCAGCAGATCAAAGAGGGAGGCAGCCGGGCCCCCTGCTCAGAGCAGCGCTGCGCCCCTGAACACCATCAGAAAGGGAGATGGCACCACTTGGGAAATACTAACTCAGCATCCCTGCTGGCGATGAGACGGTGTGGGGACGTGGCCGTTTCTGAGAAGTATGCCAAGTTTATTTTGAAGTAAGAGTAGAAATCTTACACTAATTAATGGGCAGCACAGCGCCTTTTTATCTTAATGAGATCATCTTTGTCTGCTTCCAGGAAAAAAGATATTGTAAGATGTTCAACACCAGCACAAGCTCCTTGGGAAACAACTGCAGTCACAGCACAGTGATAACTAAGACAGTCATTCCCCTGGTCTACTGTTTGATTTTCATAGTAGGACTCTTGCTGAACAGCGTGGCAGCATGGATCTTCCTGTACGTTTCTAGCAAAAAGAGTTTTATTGTCTATCTCAAGAACATTGTTGTTGCCGATCTCCTAATGAGCCTAACATTTCCTTTCAAAATTCTTGCTGATTCAGAGATTGCACCGCCACAGCTCAACACGTTTGTGTGCAGATACTCTGCCGTTGTTTTTTATACAAACATGTATATCGGGATCACTTTTTTTGGCCTCATCGGTTTTGACAGATACTACAAAATTGTAAAGCCTTTATTCACCTCCTTTGTTCACACGGTTAAATACAGTAAGGTGGTCTCTATAATCATATGGTTATCATTAATGATTATATCAATTCCAAATATTATTTTAACTAGTGAAATCACTAAAAAAAATTATTCCAGAAAATGCATAGGGCTTAAAAGTGAGCTTGGCAGACAGTGGCACAAGGCATCAAGTTATATTTGCACAGGGATTTTCTGGGTCGTTTTTCTTCTGCTAATCATTTTTTACACTTCTATATCAAAAAAAATATATAGCTCCTATAAAAAATTCAGAAGGAGCTCAGATGTGACCAAGAAAAAAACCAGCCGTAATATATTCAGTATTATGTTTGTTTTTGTCGTTTGCTTTGTACCCTACCACCTCTGCAGAACTCCGTACACGCTAAGTCAGACCAGCTCCCAATTCGACTGCCAGTCAAAAGCAGCTCTGTTCTACGCAAAGGAGTTTACTCTCATGCTGTGCGCCGCGAACGTGTGCCTTGATCCCATTATTTATTTTTTCCTCTGCCTACCCTTTAAAGAAAAGCTGTATCAAAAACTGCGTCTCAAGCTGAAAACTTCAAGTGAGGTTGAAATTTCTAAATCCAGAAGATCAAACACACTTCGGGAAAGTGTAAACATAGTGTAGGCTCGGGTCTGTAAAATAATGCACATTTCAGAAAGTTATTCAAGAACGCAAATGCCTCAAAGAAACTGAACAGACGAGAACCAGCAATAAACCAGAAAAAAAACGCTTCAGCATAAAACACCAAGTGGTGTTTCTCTGCATAAAAACATTATTGCGTGTTGCCAAGATATTTACTCCGTGCTATTTCAGCGGATGCTGTGATTGCATTTCGGTGCGATACGACCTGTCTGGATCTCAAAACGAGAGAGAGGAGTAACTGGAACACCACGCTGCGGAGCCTCCGGGCCGGGGTTCTCTGCCCGCATTATCCAACAGACCCAAGAATCACAGCGATTTGCTGCGGCTCCTCAGGCAGCGGGGCCGGGGGCCGGCTCGCTGCAGCCCGGCCGGCGCTGAGCCCTCGGGAAGCTCAGCACGAGCCTCTGCCGGGGGCTCCTCCGGCCCTGCCGAGGGGACCGAGACCCCGAGGGGAAGCTCCCTCGTGGATTCAGCGGCTCCCGAAGCAAAGGCTCGAAGGCAACGTGCAGCCTGGGGAAGGGCTCTACTGTGACAACTGGGGGGGAGGGAAAGAGAAGGAAAGAAAAGGAAAAAAGGGAAAAAATACCCGCACAGAGATCTGCACAGAGCCTGAAAAACCCCTGGTGAAATTAAAAATAGGTGTACAAATAGGTTTTCTTTGGGGAAATATTCTGTAAAATTAAAAATTAAACGTGACTATCAGTCACCCTCGGGCACCAAATGTCCGAATATTTCCGTAAAATGTGATGTTCAAGTGTTTAAAGAGGATCCTGCTGTAAACTAAACAGCACAGTTACGCTGTACCATATTGCTCAGGACTTTTCTGAAATAACACGGTGTACACCAAAAATGTTCACGCCAAACTGACTGAGACTTTAGTCACTCCCTCGCTGTTGTTGCAGGAGGTAAGAACACTCAAGGAGCTGTTTGAAAAAAACACACCAACAGCTGTCTGGAAACTCGGGTATATTTAAGACTAGAAAGAATGCTTTGTTGGTTTTCCCATGCTTCTGGCGCAATGATAAAGCACTTCTCTCTGCACCAAGGTAATAGCTGAAAGCCACCAACCTTCTATATATAAATATAATCTCTTTTTAAACTGTATTTTTCAGTGCATCTTTTTTTTTTTTATTGATTGATCTTATCATTGTACAGGAAAAATACACCAGTGCATAAAGTACCCGCAAAAGCTTTCAGGCAGTGGCTCGGGGAGCTGACTGCTTTCGTTTTACTTAACAGAGAAAATACAGGAACAGAATGAGAAATAACACGCGCTTCACCTTTCTGCCGCCGTGCTTCATTTCAGCCCCAACAGGTAACCCCTGAGGGTGAGGGATTTTTGAACATACGCTCTCTGAACCTCCTCCGGGGCTGGTCCGAGACCACCGATCCCGCCATCCCCCAGGATTCCGCCCCCCCCCGAGGGGCCAGGCAGCCCTGCCGACTTGGACCGCCCCGGGGGGGGTCCTGCCCCCCACTCGCGTGCCGCTCGCCCCACGGGTGGCCCCGGCCCCCAGCGCAGCAGCGCCCACGCAGCCGGGCCCTTCACTGGCTGCGGGGCTGGGGGACCTGCAGCCCGAGCCAGCCCGGCGGGGCTGCAGGGGAAAGCTGCCTTTTGGGGGTGTTCTTTAAAGAGAATACATAAAAGATTATTTACACGGCTCTTTCAGAGCTCCCTGACTCCTGTCAGACTGAGGCTTCGCAGGCTCTTCCCTCCAAGCAAGGGAAACTGCCTGTTGGGGAAGGGAATCTGTTGCTTTGTGGGAGACTTTTCATCATTTATGGCAAAAACATTTAGTTCCTTACATGGCGTGGCTTGGCATTCATCTACGTAAATCTGAATAATTGCAGCTGTGAAAGCACACTGGAATACAGAGATGAAAACACTTCCACGATGTATATTTGTGTAACTCTTTAATTACTTTGCAAGCTTTGAAAAAATTATTTTATTGTAAAATTGTTTCCTCACCCCACCAGACTGCTGATATTAGAACAACAAAAATCTACATACAGGCACCCAAGGGAAAGGATGGTGACCTGCACCCTTTTTCAAAAGTGACACTAAATTTCTAGCTTTTGGTCCGCTCTGGGAAAAATCTTCCTCCAATAGCTTCACTAGTCAGAAAATGCTTCTGTGACCCCCGATCCTACTGCAAGCTGCCACCCTGTGTGTGACAAGTCTCAAATAAAATCATTATTAAACCAAGCCTTTGCTCCATTTCCCCAACCTCGCTCTTCACTTTGCTCTATGTACTGGGGTGGAATGGGAAGGGACCCATTTTTTTTCCGCACTGGGTAAGTTAAGACTTCCCCACCTTTCCCAGGGCATCACACCCCAGATAATCCCAGCCAGCTCCGCAGACACCAGAAGTCTTGGGGTCACACCAAGCACCAGCTCTTCCCCTGTTGACCTACCACCTGGAGGAACTTCCCCAAAATTCTTGCCGTGCAAGTTATGGGTAACCCAGAGCTACACAAGGCTGCCTTTCAACAGCGGCCCAGCCCCCCACGGCAGCTCATCCTCCCAACTGACTGGTGCCCCCCTCCCTGGCACTGCAGGAGCAAGAGGCTGGGGCTGGTTCATTTATTCTTTGATTATCCACCCGGCCCGGGAACCTCCGGCAAAGGTCTGGTGCCCCCGGGAAGAGCAAGCCTGCATCACGGGCTGCCCACAGACGTCCGACACGCACGTTTGCACGGAGAAGTTGTCGCCTCTCCCCCGGCCTGGTGGAGCTCCCAGTCACCCCTTCGCAAGGAGACACTGTTCCGCTCTTCAAAACCTTGAGATAGCACCCAGGCAGGGTGGCATAAATCTGCTTTAAAAAGCCCAGAAACGTCTCACATTTTAAGCTAGGCATCACCCCATAAGCCTGCCCCAGCCTTCACCCAGCCATCCGCCCAGCAGCCCCCTCAGCGTTACGCCGGACAACGCCAAGGCTGCAGCCACCGCGCGACGGGTCGCTTGTGCCAGTACCGGAGTGTAAGGCTTCAGAAGGGACCGTTTTCTCTGACACTGATGGAGCACGGTAAACACTATTTCAGGACTACGATAGCGCACAGTAAACACCAGTTCAGGACAGAAAGCTCACTCCACAGCTGCCTCGACTTATAAGGAAATCCCAGTTGTGCAGAAATCAACAATAAGACTCTCATGTAGTTGAATTTTGCAGTATGACACCTCAAAAAATGATCTCTATTGTAAAAAAAAAAAAAAAAACCAACAACAACTTACCAAAGAGGGGGCAGATGCCACTTCAATTTAGGTAGCAAGGCCAGAGAGTCACAACCAGCAGATGTAATGAGGGATCACCTCTTGTACTTGCTAACTGTAACCCGCGAGAGACAGGAAGGAAGGGTTAGTTTCCCTCTGCCAACACCCTCACACATATTCTCCCATCTCACCCCAATAAATGAGTCCTTTATTATTTTTATGAGAAATCTTCATTAGCACATCTATTAATCATCACTTCGGGGCACCGCGTACCCGTAAAACACTGTTCAGACAATGAAAACTGACCACTGACAGCTGACGGAAGGCAGCAGGGCAGGCGCCGGAGCCGCTCGCTGTCCCAGAGCAGGCGGGTGAGCTCTGCAGGCTGCCCAGGATGTGGCTACTGACCCCGAGCACCTGCAGTTCCACCACCTCCCTGTAGTGCCTGGAGTTAAACCACCTCCCTGTAGTGCCTGGAGTTAACCACCTCCCTGTAGTGCCTGGAGTTAAACCACCTCCCTGTAGTGCCTGGAGTTAACCACCTCCCTGGAGTTAAACCACCTCCCTGTAGTGCCTGGAGTTAAACCACCTGCCTGGAGTTAAACCATCCCCCCTCTCCAAAATGCTCAGTGACACAGGCTACACTGAACACATCTTACCTCCTCAATATATTCATATCCTCTGAAATAAATATATGGATCCATTTTTTTTTCCTGCTACAATGGAAATTGCTATTTCTGGTCAGAATTCATAACTACCCTGTGCTAAGACCACTCCTATTTTCCATTTACCATACAGACATTACAATGGGATAAAACATTTTAATCTGTCAATTTGCTAGTTTGTAAATGTTTGTACGTGAAAAAAACTTCTTGGCTATATGATTAAAGGATGGCAAAGACACCACTCAGAGATTGCTCCTCAAAGCCAAACCTCAACACCGAAACAGTGCCTGTGACAGCCGCGCTCGGAAAGAGAGGAAAACTCCCTCAGGACTCATTTGTACCATGTGCTCATTACTGTGCCTCTGACATGGACTTTGAATTCTTCTCTCCAAACTGAAGGTAAGCAGAAAGAAAAATGAACTGCTTGCAAGTGTCTTTTGGTCTTTTTCCTGTCTACCATCATGTCAATGACACTAAACCATGATAAAACCAAGGTTCCCATCAGCTCTCTCCCATGCATTGACTGCAGAATTTCTACCCGTGCATATCTGTCCGGCTGGCACAGGCACCTAAGCACACTCTGAAGAAATCAAAACTCAAATCTCGAATTTTTGGTGTCTTTTAACAGCACATTTGGGCAGAGCGGATCCCGGGAGCGCCGCATCCCCGCCCTGCACCCCGAACACCCCCGCGATGTGCCGGCGGGAGATGGCACGGCCGCACGGGCCGGGAGCGGGGACCCGCAGCGGCCCCATCCTGCTCCCGGGCTGCTGCTGCGAGCCAGCGGTGCTGAGGGGGCTTCCCCCGGGAAAGGGACGGCCTCCCGCTGCCCCACACCGCCCCACGCTGCGGGAAGCTTACGGTTAACTCCCCCCCCAAAGCGCACGTCAGAGTTCTCCCAGTTTTCTCCCACTGCGCCCAGCGCTGGGAAATCTGACAGAGTCCACGTGGGCAGAGCGTGCAAAAAGCCTTACTTTTGTAACTGCTCAAAAACCTCACATAAAGGAATCACGTAACCTTACGCTTGACAATCTTCCTGACTTAAAAGATACAGGGATATGGATGATATAGATTTGAACATCAGCCTCCTAACAGACGGATAAACAGGTGGTTGTGTATTTTCCTCATTTAAAGAGAGGAGATCCCACAGAGCCTTGAGCACCCGTGCCTGACCAGCGCTTGCTAACGTTTAATGTTCTCCAGGACTGAAGACAAGGAACACGCAAGGAAAACGAGGGGCTTGGAGACATCCCCAGAATTAAGGACAAACATAATGTGCAAATGCACACTCGCATGCAATCCTGCCTGGCCTCCTCCAATATAAAATTTTTAAAAGTTGTGCTTTTATACTTAGCTGCACCCCTGACAGCTCCCCGCGGCCCCAGCGCCCCCCCCGCTGCGCCATTCACAATTCCCAGCTCCAAGGAGCCGAGCGCCCGGCGGGGAGACCCCACGAGGGCTCCGAGGTACATCCACCCCCACCCCCTGCCCCGGCCCCCGCCCAGGGGCACCGCTCGCGCTCCGACCCGCCGGACCGCGCCTGCAGCGGGGGGTGCTCAGCAGATGGGGGGGAAAAAATAAATGAACAAATAAAGGTTAAAGCCTGCTCACAGCAGAGCTCCAGAAAACCTCCGGAAACTTTCCGGATGTGAAACCTTTCTCCAGGTGAATGCGCAAAATGTGGAGAGGTATCAGAAGTGATCCGGACACAAGGACCACCTAAACCCTTGGTGCGCCCAATTCAAAACACAAGGCTCCTGCTGCTCTTTTAAAGGGCATCAGGTTTAAAAGGGTTTTTTAAAGGCTTAGATGCTATTTTGCCTAGCTTCGCTCTCAGAAATTATTTACTCATTTTGGCTGAACTCCCACCCACACCAGCACCCCTTCCCTTCCTCACATCGCTCCTCAATCCCAGGAGTCAGCCTAAGCAGGCATGCATCGTGGCAAATTTCAAATCAAAAGTCAAAAATTCAGCAAGGTTTAAACCACAAAAAATAGGGTTTAATGATGAGTAGTGCTTAGCAGCTTTAGCTACAGCAAAATCTACCATCTGCATCTGTAATTTATGAACTAAAATGGCCTTTTACATCAGACAAATGGATAGGGCAAGTGGATGACACCAAACCACAATAAAACCCGAATTAGGACTCAGGAGACTCACATTCCCACGTTTCTCCTCCGTCCAAAACACATCTGTAGGAAGCGTAGACCATTTTTCAGTAAAGGTTTACCTAACCATCACCTTGTCTTTTTAGACCTGGGAAAGTTTTCTGAGCTGTAAACTGACTCTGTAGAGAAGGGGAGACATGAGTGCACACACACACACACACAAAATGACTGACTGCTAGGTTTCAAGTTGAAAGAAAAGAACAAAAGTACGGAAAGATCAGCTTTGCATGATGAGCGTAACGCCGTAAAACTAGCCCGTGTTTGCTCAAACCCGAACACAGGATCATTCCGGGGTATGCAGCTTTGCAAATGTTTCAACAAACATAGTCTGAACTTTATGCTTATGACTAAACTTAAAACCAGACATTCATAATTTGTTTCTTCACAAAGGTCTGGTACGCGATTTGTAAATTCCTGTGGATTCTCAGCTACAAAGTGCTAACATTTAGGAGTTTCACTATCATTGTTAGTACCTCAGTCCTCCAGCCTGGTGTCAGTTATTTTTTCCTGGTTTAAAAAAAAAAAAAAAAAAAAAAAAGCTTAATTATAAACATTTCCTCTATATCCCTAATGTGTCATTTTTATTTTTAATAGTGCTTGGCAAATGTCCAAAGGTTTAGAATTTTAATTGCTATCGGTAGAATCACTATGTGCCTTTAAATCTGCAGATTAGGTTGCAACTCTAGAAAAAAAAACACTAGAATTTCATGCAGGAATATTATAATTAACGGGGGCCAACGACATCGCAAACTCCTGAATCCAGACAGGTTTTAAATGGGGGAGGGGAGAGAAGAGAAAAAGTTTCAGATTTTTTCAGAACAAAAGCAAAGAAACAGCCACTGACGTCGCACACCAGCAGCCCCAGGCCAAGAGTCTGGGAGCAACCTGATGAAGTTTGAGGAACTACAAGAAAAATCCCACGTGCTGGGGCGGCCCGAACCGCAGGCGGCTCGTCGCCCTTGCGAACGTGAACAGACGGAAAGCCTGGAAACGTAAATCTTCCAGCCCGACGGCGGCACCGGCCGCCCCGGCGAGCGGCTCCGGCCTTCCCCGGGGAAGCGGGGTGTGAGCTGCAGCGGCTGCAGCCACCCACGGCGCCGGGGTCCCCCACGCAGCCGGCCCCGCCGTGGACCGCAGGGAGGGCTCTGCGCGCTCCGCCGACGCCTCCGGCCGCCCGACGCCTCCGGCCGAGGCAGCTGCCACGTGGCTGAGCTCTCCGAGTGCCGGGCTGAGCTGCGCCAGTCAGCACGTCTGAAAACCACAGACACGGCTGAAAAAAAAAAAAAACAAAAAAAAAACAGCAGAGGCAGGCAGAGGAAAAGATTTAACACGCTGCTGGGCTGCGAGAGCAGTCGCCGAGAGACATCAGAGCGCCGCGGACCAATGCTGGGGAGAGCCCAGAGCCCACGGAGGCAGGTACGTGCCGTTAGTCGGGGCTCCAGCCGACCTGGCCCCACGCAAACAGACGGCCTGACAGCCCGGCCGGGCTCGAGCCCCCAGCCAAAGAGCCTTCGCTTCGCCTGTGGCCAGCGCCGCTCGGCTGCAGCCAGGCTGGGGCTCGCAGGCTCCGGCTCGCGGCGTGTCGGGGCTCGGCTGGGCGAGGGGAGCGGGGCCGCGGCGCAGGGAAGGCCCCACGGGGCTGCCCGCTCCCCGCGGGGGGCACCCACCCAACCGCCGCCCCCTCGTGTCCCTGCGGGACGAGAGAGACCACCTGCCGAAAGCCAACCGCGAGGAACAAACGGCCTTTCCCCCCTCTTAAATCACTGGCGTATCCGCAGTCGCTTTGGCTGACAAATTAGGCACATCTGGATGCGTATTTTACAGAAGAAAACAAACATGCAAATGCAGTAGTTCTCTTATACTGGATATTAAAATTAGGAACAATATAATAACATAAAAATGTGTTGCAGCCTGATGCTATTCAAGACGTAAATGTATTGATTTTCATTCCAAGAAATTCTAATGAATGTGCCTCTTTCCCACAGACACTCTATGCAGCAGTCTGACAGGGCAGCAAACAGAAACAAGAAAGCCCCTCCGTCACGGAGTGGTGTATTTGGTTAAAATTAGACCAAAATTGTCTACTTCTCTTCCCTCTAATTTCTAGTGAAGCCTAAAAAGTGAGCAAAATTACTTAATAGCTGCTTCTTTCAAAATGTGCTTTTTCTAAATGCTTCATAAAGATACGCAATTAATTTATCCTCTGTTCAAGTAGGAAGAGAGCAGTTTGCAAAAACTTTGCATTGATTAGAACTATTTGCTCATCTATCTGACACATCTGCATATTGGTTTGACAGTGCATTAACTTCAAAACTCCTAGTATGTTTTTATAGAACAACTGCTACAAAAATTACCCCTTTTTTTAGGCATAATTTCAGTTGTTCAAAAGTTATGAAGTTTTAGTATGACCATTATTAATCAGATGCTTAATCTTAAACAGACTCAAACCTTTTTCTTTAGTGCTTTGGTTGACTGGGATAGGGGGGATTGAACCAAACGTTCACTCAGGAAAACTGCTCCAGTGGAAAAGTTTCTCAGAAGTCTATATATTTTCAAGAACAAATCCTAATACATTTCCAACCTTTTCCAACATGAGAACAAAGCCCTCTTGAATAACGGGAGCCTACAAGAAAGCCGGGGAGGGATTTTTTACAAGGGCATGTATTGACAGGAAGAGGAGTAAGAGATTTTAAGCTGACAGAGGGGAGATTTAGGTGAGATGTAAGGCAGAAATTGTTCCCTGTGCGGGGGGGGAGGCGCTGGCCCAGGGTGCCCAGAGCAGCTGTGGCTGCCCCCTCCCTGGAAGGGTTCAAGGCCAGGTTGGACGGGGCTGGGAGCCCCCTGGGCTGGGGGAAGGGGGCCCTGCCCGGGGCAGGGGGGGGGCTCTGGGGAGGGGTTTGAGGTCTGTTCTGACCCAAACCAGGCTGTGATTCTATGATCTTTGAAGCAGCACGAACAGAGAGAAAACTATTTCTTCCCAGCTGCATCTTTTCCATTAAATTAATCGAAAAAAATTCTCAGAGAATAACTAGCGTTGCTCAGAAGTTGTTGATGTCACCTTGGTTCTTTTTGCAGGTTCCTGACATCTCCTAGCAGCAAAACCAACTTGCACAAGAAGTTTACAATGTCAAGCAATATTTCACATTGCCACATTGGCGAAGAAATGGAACCTTTTACCTATTTTTACTGCTTGATTTTTCTGATGGGATTTATTGGAAGTTGTTTCGCACTATGGGCATTCACACAAAAAGATCAGAAACAGAAGTGTATGAGCATCTATTTAATTAACCTCTTAACAGCAGATTTTTTGTTGACTTTGGCATTGCCAGTGAAGATTATTGTTGACCTCGGAGTTGCATCCTGGGAACTGCGAATATTCCATTGTCAAGTTACAGCCTGTTTCATCTACCTGAACATGTATTTATCAATCATCTTTTTGGGATTTGTAAGCATGGATCGTTGCCTTCAGCTAATGCACAGTTGTAAGACCTACCGCATTCAAGAGCCTGGATTTGCCAAGATGTTGTCTGCAGTCGTATGGACAATGGTTCTCCTTATAACAGTTCCTAACATGGCTATTCCAATAAAAACCATCAAAGAGACACCTGGTGCAGGATGCATCGATTTCAAAACAAAATTTGGAAGAGACTGGCACGTGTTCACAAATTTCATATGCACAGCAATATTCCTGAATTTTTCAGCTGTGATTCTGATTTCCAATTTCCTTGTTGTTAGACAACTCTACCGAAGCAAATACAGCGAGAGTTACACAAATGTGAAGAAAGCCCTCATCAACATACTGCTTGTCACTGCAGGCTACCTGCTGTGTTTTGTTCCGTACCACATCGTCCGTATTCCCTACACTTTGAGCCAGAGCGATACCATAACCAGCTGCTCTCTGAAACAAGCTCTCTTCAAAGCCAAAGAATCTACCTTGCTGTTTGCTGTATCCAACCTCTGCTTTGACCCTATTCTGTACTACCACCTTTCCAAATCTTTCAGACTGAAATTTACGGGGGCTTTTGCAGCTCCCGAAGAGGCGAAGGTTTTCACAGACAAGGAGGTACAACACCGAAGCGAAGAGCGGGTGCACGAGTTCTGACTCTAAAACACATCAGAGGAGTGTGCAAACCCGCAGTGCGAGCAGCCGCCGTGCAACTGCAAGCACAGCTACCCCGGCCAACAACTCCTGCCGAACCCCAAGCCCGAGCAGAAGGGAAGAGCTCGAACACCACCCGTGGCTTTGTTCTGCGGTCACAGAGCAGGTCTGAACTGGCAGGACGTGCGCTAACGCCTTGCGGGGACGGTCCAGCGACCCGGCCACGAGCCAGCAGGGATGGACGAGCCACGCTGCCGAATGCTGCGTGTTCAGACAGGCTCAAACGTACCTTGTCCTTATTTATGGTAAACACCTGAACCCACCTGCCCTAAGTTAAATACTGTACACTTACTCTATTAAATTACTTGGTGCAATCAAGCAAAGTGGTTATTATTTAATAGCAGTTCTTCAGCTGCAAAGTTTTCACATATACAATTAACCCAGACGCATTTTAGAGGGCACTATTTACTCCAGAAAGTGATTTTAAACTGCACTGATTAAAAATTATTTTATCTGCTTATATCACACCTGCAGTTCTTATAAATAAATTCCTTGTTCTTGCCAAGTTCCATTTCCTTTTCTTGATGCTGCTTCAGTGAACGTGAAAAAAAGCTAACAACCTGTTACTATAGAAAATTCAAGGAAATTTTAAAATCAAGATAGAGTAAGTATAAATATCCAGTGTGTTCTCTTTGCTTAAATGTGTAGAACAGCACCTAAGTTTATTATTCTTACTTACAATTACTTTCAAAAAATAATCCGTATGTAAAATAATTGAAATTTTTAAAATCAATTTCCACAGGCAAAATCCAGCTACCTGGATCAGCTCCATCTGTAAATCAAAAGTATTTCAGAAACAAAACCAAATCAATTATCTTTTTTCTGATCCTTAAAATCAACAAAGTATGAATCAAACTTTAAACAAGCATTCAAAACTGTCCTGAACAGAAATAGCTCATTCAGTATTCCCATAACAATTCACAGGCCAGAAATCAGAACTAAAACTCTGTACAGCAAAACATTTAAAGCAAAGAAAACCGGGGCTGTCACACCATACTCTCACGTGACACTTCCTGTGTTGACAGGATGTAATATTTTTAAAGTGTTATCACTGCTGTTTAAAAAACGATAATAATTCTCAAGCAGATACATTCCAGCTCAAGACTTGTTCGGCCTTTAGGTCCTTTTTCCAGCACAGCAGAGAACATCTGAGTGGGGGGTTGGGATCGGGAATGTTATTCACGGGGTTTTCTCCAGCTCCCATGAGCCTACAACAAACACAAGAGCAGCAGCCGCAGAAATCCGCGCCAGAGACAGCCAGGCGCGGGTGGGAGGAGGTAACGCCATTCCGCCCCTCGCATTTCGGAACTATTCCTTTCAGATCTCGCGGCAGGCACCCCTCTGTCCAGCCACGGCACCTCCTTTTCTATTTAGCGAACTCTCACCAGCCCCTGGAACGTGGCGGGTTTATTGCGGCGTGGGGCTCCTGGGCCCGAGCACGGCGCCCCGCGCCGCCAGACCTGACGGCGGGGCCGCCAGCCACGCAGCAGTCACGCGGCCCCACGATGGTCACGCGGCCCCGCGATCATCACACGGCCACGCAGCCCCGCGGTCACGCAGCCCCGTGGTCACGCGGTCACGCGATCACGCGGTCACGCAGCCCCGCGATCACGCAGCCCCGCGATCACACGGTCACACGGTCACACAGCCCCGCGATCACGCGGTCACGCAGCCCCACGGCCACGCAGCCCCACGGCCACGCAGCCCCGCTCTCCTCAGAGAACTTGTCTCCCTTCGCCGCTCCGGCACCACGCCGGGAGCGCCGTTAGGCGCGAGCAGGGCGGCCACTCACCAGAGGTATAGGGAAATGCGTCGCATACTGCAGATGGCGAAGGAGGTCGTAACTGGCTGGAAAAATCAGGTCGCTCAGTCTTTCCCTCTTGACTGACTTCTCACCGGTAACGGAAATTCTTCTGTCTAACGAAGAGTTCACATTCTCACACGACTCCCCAGGCATCGGAGAAAAAATCTAAGTCATGTAAAACAAATGTTTAAGGTAAGTGTAACCTCTAGCTTTCAAAATTCAGCAACTGCATTCAGGGCTACGATTCTGTTCTTGCTTACAGTCACTCTTTAGACATCCGAGCTTTTTCAAAGACAGACAAAACAAGGGCAATCGTAATCAAGCCTGAAACTGAAGATACGTGTACACGCTGTATCTCTGTGCACACCTCCCTCATTATTAGACAAGTTTTAAATTAGTGGCATTCAGTCAGGAAAAAAAGCACTACGATTCAGAGCAATCTCCTCACTTCTTATGCTGCTGGGACACAGAAACCGCGATGAGATATTGAGGGAAAATAATGAAAAGGGTGAAGTGGAAGGTGACAAGAGACATTGTAGGCAGGCATGGATATGCTCGAAACCACCAATGTGCCAGATGTCAGACAGAAACAGGGGTCCCGACAGCCTGAGAGAGGATCTGCCCTGCCAGGTCTGGGCACAGGAGTCCAGCCAGATGCAGGACGAGACCAGTCCAAAGGAAGAAACCGGGAGATCCGAGAGTCATGCGGTACCAGGCTAACTAAGGAAAAAGAGAGGGGGAAACCGATTTGAAAGACAGAGGCAGAACACAGAACAGTCACTTGAAAAGCAAATGGTATCAGTGGGGTTCCTCAGTGCCAAAGAAGTAGGTAGCTCTGCATATTTATTCATGCTTAACCGTAACAGAGAGCACTCCGAACGTGCTGGGGCAGGGGGGACGGAGGGAAGGGGGGAGAGGGGAGCGAGCGTGCGGGTGGGCAGCTAGGGGACACGGAGAAGAGCAGCAGGCGGTCCCACAGCAGGGATGCGGAGGGAGGAGGTGATGCGAGGAGGGCAAAGGCTGCCGGTGGGAGCAGCGGGGTGGAGCGAGGGGCATGGGGACACACGCGTGGCAAGGGCGAGCAGCACAGGCGAAGGCATGCGGAAAATCAAAAGTCAAACCTACTGGAAATTCCGAACCAAAATCTGCCTTAAAGTCACTCTTGTCTACGTCATCAAAAATACCAGCAGCTCCCGAGTCAATGCCCATATGCTCCATAATATTATGATCCTAATAATTGCCAGAGAGAAAAACAAGCATCAGTCACATTTTACTGAAGGCCCATTTCACCGATCACAGGTAAACCCAAGCACCCCACCTATTTAAGAATTACGAAAAAAGTACTGATGGTAAGCAGCTTCCAGATAATGACTTTTAAATCTTTATGTTAAGTGTTAATTCACAGAAATATTTCTCAAGCTTAAATCTCTAAAATCATAGAAAAAGGCAGGAGCTAAAGGGGGAAACAAAACTTTACAGTATATCCCTGTGAGCAGTTCTGCTCCAGGGACACCTACAGAACAGGAACCTGACTCTTGTACCTTCCCAGGATTTATTTCTTACTTTGTTGTGCTACAAAAGGCAGCTTGTAGAAACTCCCTGTATTTCAGGGCAGACTTGGCCAGGGGACCAATTTAAGAAATATAAAAAAAAAAAAACAATTAAAAAGAAACATAAGAGGGTGCTTTAGCTACCCACAGGCACCACAAGGACTGTGCAGAACAAGAGGCTACATCTCACCCGCAGACCTGAGTTTAAAACCGCCGGCCTCTTGTGCTTGCTTTAGGAAAGGTTACGAACCGCTCCTGTGCTGGGGGGCTGGGGACTGCACCCGCACCGTGCGGGTCCTGGGCTCTGTGCCCCAGCCCGGCCAGGGGCTGAACAGCACCCGGCCAGCGCCCGAGGGGAGCACCCGGCCAGAGCACCCAGTCATACAGCACCCACCCGTACAGCACCCGGCCATACAGCACCCAGTCATACAGCACCCGGCCAGAGCACCCAGTCATACAGCACCCAGTCGTACAGCACCCACCCGTACAGCACCCACCCGTACAGCACCCACCTGTACAGCACCCACCCTGCTCCCCAGCAGAGCACCCAGCCGCACGGCACCCACAGCCCCACGCTACACGGGGGACGTGCAGCTTAACCCAGGCTCCCCACCAACTCCTCCCGGTTGAAGCTCTCCCTCTCCTCACGCAAGCACAGCTGCCATCCAGCCTTCCCACCGGCACATTCAGAAGCCTGCACTGGGCCTGTCTGTCTGCCCCAGGTCACTGAGGTCGCCCGACAACGGTCAGTTCAGTGTACCTGCACCAACAGCAGTATTTACAGCTATACACAAAGATGAAGCTAATGGATCCCATTCAAGTCTTCCCAAAGAGAAAGAGGTAAGGAGACAGATTAAAAAACTTAGTATCTCATATCTGAAATACTAAAGCTCCAGTGAAAAGCTCCATTTAACAAAACAGATTACCAAACATGGTAGAAATAGCATGAAATATTACCTCCAGTTTCACGTCATGATCCTTAGAATAGTGCTCATCCACCGCTTCCCCGTTAGGTGAACGTGGTCTGGTAGTTGCAGTGATTGACAAGTCTCCGCGGGATATTAAAGTGCACATGTACGCATCATGGGAAAAAACATCATGCCGAGTGAATTCAGAAAAAAGCAGCACCAAATTCACAAACTCGGTCTTCTCATGGTCACTATTTGGGTCAGCTACCCACAAAAAAGAAAAAACAAAAAACACCACAAAAGTTACACTGTAGCTTCAATTCATAAATATTTCGGTTTCAACTATCCAAACTGCAAACCCCAGCAAATTAATTTTAAAGGCCTACTAAAAATGTCTGAGGCATCTTGCAGAGGTTTCTCTGTCTCCACAGAACAAACCATTTCCCATCTCACTGGCATGTTTTCGCTGTCAGCTCCAGACAGCGGACAGCCTCAGGACAGCAGTGGATTCCAGAGCATCCTACCCTCTACACCTCTGCCCCAGCCGGGCAAGCGTGCCGCAGCAGCTCAGCACCATGTTCAAATACTTCTTAAATTAAAAACAGGGGGGAATGGGGAAGGACATTCCCTGTGTGAAGAGAAATGAAAGCTGAAGCTGTGGATTATGACAGTCTGCCCAACAGTTGTCTTTTCCTCCCAAACTATACTCCTACAGTAAATGTTACTGTCTTACCTATAGTACTTTGGTATCCATAACATAAAACCTTTTAAAATATTTTCAAAGAACTCAAGATGTCTGCACGCCAAGCCTCCAAGATGTACAAGCAATATTTTATTAAAGCTTGACAGTGCAGTGTATTTTATCTATTAAACACACTCAGGCACATCAGGAAAAAGGTTTGAAATAAATGCATGTTATTCTGCCAGAGCGAAAGCACTAGGCAAACACAACATATAAAATTTTGTTATTAAGTTTTCGTTTGTCAGAGCTGTTTAATTATGACTTGTTTCTGTACCACAGAAAGGTTTGCAACACTGCAGTGAAGAGGAAATAGCTTTATATCGCGCCAGCTCTATCGGGCAGCCAAATCCCCAGCTACAGAACCACCAAACCCAACTCCTCAGCATTTCTTCAAAAGCAAGCTACGCTTTACAGGTTCAGATTAGTCCAGGACACACCACCACTTCTAGTCAGTCATGCCCCCCGCGCCCAGCGATGCCCACCCCGGGGCCGGGGGGGCAGCTCCTCCCCAGCACGGAGCCTGGCGGAGCGGGCCCCTCGCCCTCCTGCAAAACACAGCCGTTACCCGCCGCTCCTTTGCGGAGACACGGAAACTCAACCGCTGTAAAAACAGCACCACAAAACTCAAACAGTGCCTGAAAACACCAACGAATGTTGCAAGGCAGGAAAACCTTCCCCCCCAGCCTGGCAGAGCCGCCCGGGCGAAGGAGGACGATGCCGCATCGGAAACACGAGTCTAAATAACACAAATAGTTTGGATGGTTTATTAAAACCAGGGTCACCACTGGCACAAAAACTAAGCATGGCCAATACCTCAGAGTCTGTAAGAAATTTTTAAGAAATTTCTCCTTTTTCGGATGTCGAGAGTTTTCAGTATCATGTTTCAAACCTCTCAAAATCCCTTTTACTTTAAAGACACCAGTAAAAAAAAAAAAAAAAAAGTGCTCTAACTAGCAATACTTAAACAGAAGCTACAATGTCAGGTAGTTTTATTAGACCGAGACATTTCACAGAGCAACCTACAAAGATCCTTTTTTCAATCCACCTGTTCGTCAGATAACAGCTTTCCATTTTAACACTTGTGTGTAATTTCCAAGTCAGTCACTTCGAATGTGGATGTGTCAAAAAGAGGCAAGTGCTCAATATGCATAAAGTGCAAGTCATTTCCTCCACACCTCTTACAGCTTAAACAGAAATAAACATAGTTTCTCCCAACTCTCCTTGTGTAAAAAGAAAGAAACAAAAATCACAGAAAGATCCTATAACGAGGCAGGAGATTTAAAAAAAAAATGTGCGTAAGAAAATAGAGCAGGTAATCATGGACAGTGTGAAACACCCGCTAGAGCAAAACAGTAACTTCAGCAGCCAGACAGCAGACAAACTGCTTCTGATCTACTTTGGAATATAAATTCATTAATACTCACATAAAGAGGGAGCTTGTGTATCTAAAAACCTTAGCAGGACATTCTGAAAAACAGGAAGACTGGAACCTGTCAAGGAGGCTGAAGACAGAGATTCCTTTTCATCTAGGACTTCAGATTCACCACATCTCTGCACGGTTAAATGGGAAAAAAAAAAAAAAAAAAAAAAAAAACACACAAAAAATCAAAACAACACTAACAAAAAACATGTATCTACACACAAATGCATGTAATATTCCCACAATTTGCATCTGAGGCAACTACACATGTGACTGTTTCCTACCTCTTCGTAAAATCCAGACTTGCTCTAGAACAACAGGTTTTCCCCATTACCTAGTTTGGTTATTTCTAAGGTGGTTTATTTAATCACTTTGGATTACTTATTGAAAAGGAATGCCCAAGACGTGTACCGTCATCTGCAATGACACGGTTTCGTATAAAAGCCAAAATTTAAGATACAGAACTTCCAGGGCCACCGTGAATACGAACGGTAACTCCTCTCGTTTGTGTCGACTAACCCCAGTAACCACCAGGGCACACATCTCCGCTTTGGGAGGATTTCGGAGGGAGTGAGGCCCAAAGAGCACGGTACGCCCCCTTCCCCCAGATCGGCGGGGGGGCTCTGGGAGGCGAAAGAGCCTCTTTGCCCCTCGGTGCCCTGTCTGTCCGTCCGTCTGCACAGAGCGCGCTCCGCCCCGGCTGCCCCCGCGCCCAGGCTGAACAGCCGTCACACACCGCTTCTCCCCGGGCGCCCACCAAGCGCCCAGCCCCGCGGTGCCGGCGGGGCCAACCGCCGGGCCAAAACCCGCGGCATCCCCGCGGCAGAGCGGGCTCAGGACGGCCGGCGTGGCACGGAGAGCTCCCAGCCTCCCCGCGCTGCCGCAGGATCCCCGCCACCCCACACCGACGGGAGCTTACACCACAGACGGCGCCCCGGCAGCCTGCTTCCCCAGGGAAACGTTCCATTTCCCCTGAGCACAAAGCCGTTCTGCAGAACGCAGTGTTTCGGCTGGCACTTGAATTCTGCCTCAAAACGGGCCTTAGTTTTGGAGGAGTCCCGAGCCCCCGGCCAGCTGAGCAGCCCTGCCCCGCTGGCCAGACCCACTGCCCTCTCTTTAAGGGGCTCCACAAAAGTAAAGCACTTTGAACAAGCAGGCATCAATCAGCTAACGTGGACCATTTGGAGTCAGGCTGCAATCTCTTCTTCATTTAAATTTAAAATGAAAAAGCCTTCGAATTATCTAGACTTTTTAAAATGTAAATTGATGACAAAAATCCCCGCTGCTCCAAATGCCATCAAACTCACTTGTTTTGCAATGAGTAGGGACTGAGGTGATGTTTCCTCAGAAATACCTTACATTTTAAGCAGACTGTTCACACTATTCTAGAAGTAGAAATAACTTACTTCTGCTTCAATTTCTGCTTGTCTCTTCTCCAGGAGCTTGGCTACGGCCATGGCCCTGTGCTTGCCGGACCTCTTACAGCTCACAGCCCACTCACAGAGCAGCGTCACCACGGCTTCGTCGTTGGGGGCGACCTGTTCAGTGCCAGAGCAAAGACAAAACCGTTGCACCCACACAGCCAAGAGGCTTTTTGCTGAGCAAACAGCTTGCAGCAACCAGCGTTCGGGGGATGAGGACAAACGCTGGTTTTTGTTCTTTAGTACTGGCAGATGCACACGTTCGCTTTATTCATGGCATTTTCAAATGAAATAAAATGTGGAAGTCAAGGAGGGAAATCTCAGTTTTCACACTGCTGATATTCAAATCAAAATCTTCCTTTATTGCAATGTTGCTTCAAAAGAACAGAAAAGGGTCATCTGCTTTATGAGCAAGAGAAACAGGAAAAGCATACAACACAGAGCCTCTCAGCCCAATTAACCACACAGAATTTACACTTTCCTTACAGTAGTTCTTCCAAACCTCCTTCATCTGTTTCCAGACCATCACCTGAATCTCACTGACACATTAAAAAACAAAACCAAAACACCCCTAATTTCTAAACGTGTATCTAACCAGATAACCAAGGCCAAAAAAACTCAAAAGTTCAATTTATTTCTGACCTAACACAGACATTTTTAAGAAACAGCACGTCTTTAGAAAAATCTGTATTTACAGAATAGCAATGGGATACAATATGCTTATATCCATAGAGTGTGTTCATCCAATCTCCGTTTCCACTAACCACCCACATTTTGGAAGCAATTTTTTCTTGTGTGCTACTGAACTGGATCTGCTGAGCTTCCTCGCCCCTGCCCAAGCTGGCGACCATCTCTGAACACTCAAACATAAGACCAACCTCCAAATTAAGCAGATGTGATTTTTCCTCTTTCCCCGAGATTAGTGGAAACTACACTCACAAGTAAACATTAGTAGGGCTAGAGCCATGCACGGCACCCTCAGAAAGTGAATACTTTTTTCCAAGTGATTAAACATTACAGAGCCACAAGCATGAAAGTTACCACTTCAAAACTATCCTAACCATCCTTCTCAAAAAAAAACACAAAAACCCCAGTAGCATCCTAAACAAGGCTGGTGTGTACGTGCACACACGTCACACAGAGAAGTTTCCTGTAAATATGCTTCAGCGGGTGAGCAAGAAATACTAAAGGACTAGAGGTGGAGGAAGTGGAAGGAAGAGGGGAAAATGATTTTCTCTTACCCAAATGAAGTGACGTGGCAACGTCACCGCTGTTGTGGTTGGTTGCAGTCAGCTAACACACTCGTGCGTACTATGTATTTTTGAAGGCAATGCACAACACCTGAAAGAATCTGATCTTCACACTGACTTCTCTCCCTTTCTGCTAACAACAGAAAGCATGCCAACAAAAAACCCAAGTGCTTCTGCATCTCAGGCAGGAGACGAGAACTCGGGGCTCGGGCAAAGCGCGTCGGGTCAGCCGTTCCCCGAGCTGCCCCGCATCCCGGGACGTTGTCCCTCACCCTCTGCTACGGGGAGCGGCCCCTCGTGCCGAACCGCCCAGCAGCTCACCCTCTCGAGCAGGCAGCAGGTGATGCTCCTACCGCTGAATCCCGCTGGAAGAGTAACGAAGGCAAGGCTTGAAGGGGTGAGGCAACGGGGCACTAACGCCACAGGGCAGAGCTCACCATGCTGAGGCAGAGAGGGGGAAACCCTGGCGAGAAGCGTTTAAAGGAAGACTTACACGGGGTGCTTCTGAAGGAAAAAACCGTTATACAAGTGTTCCTACATGCTCTTGTTCTGGACTAAAACAAAGGGCTTAGGTTGTTTTGGGAAATGTCAAATCATAGGAGAAAGCCAACTTTTTGGCTTTCAATCATTTTCCACTTGAGAGAAACCAGGGTGCTCTTCCCCCAGGGCACACGCACACTGTCCAAACATTGCCAGCACGCAGACAGACGCCGAGGCATACACATGCATGTGCACATGTACAATTATTTCCTTCAGACACTGCCTGAGATGCTAAGCCAAGAATATCAGCCTGTTACTCAACTGTCCTCAGAGCTACACTCAACTACCCTTAGCACTGAAAAGCAAAACCACGGAAGCGTGCCATCAGTGAGCTAACCACTTCCACTGCTGCTGCTCCTGCTGCTCCAGAGAGCAGATGTTTAAGCCTTCTGACAAATGTGAGACCAGCCCAAAATAAAACTCTGGTCACCATATCCAAGAACGCACACCAACAAAATTCAAACCCAGTTTCACGTGCCCCTGCTTTTGGAGTCCTAGCCAGTATCACCTGGGGCTTCGTGCCTGTGCCGCTCGCCTCCGACAGCTTCACACACGCAACTCGGCTGGGCTCAGCTCGCCTCGGCCCTGCTGCTGCGGTCCAGCGAAACGGCAGCACTGGGCCGGGGAGCAGGGGGGTCCCCCAGGGAGCAGGGGGGTCCTGGGGAGAAGGGGGCTGTCCCGAGAAGCCGGGGGGTCCTGGGGAGAAGGGGGCTGTCCCGAGGAGCCAGGGGGTCCTGGGGAGAAGGGGGCTGTCCTGAGGAGCAGGGGGCTGTCCCAAGGAGCAGGGGGGTCCTGGGGAGCAGGGGGGTCCCCTGGGGAGCAGGGGGGTCCTGGGGAGCAGGGGGCTGTCCCGAGGAGCAAGGGGGTCCTGGGGAGCAGGGGGGTGTCCCGAGGAGCAGGGGGGTCCTGGGGAGCAGGGGGCTGTCCCGAGGAGCAGGGGGGTCCTGGGGAGCAGGGGGGTCCCCTGGGGAGCAGGGGGCTGTCCCGAGGAGCAGGGGGGTCCTGGGGAGCAGGGGGGTGTCCCGAGGAGCAGGGGGGTGTCCCCAGGAGCAGGTCATAGGAGATCCACCTACCTCAGGGCGGGCTCCCACCTCCGCCAGTGCCTGTGCACCCCCAGCTTACACAGCCAGATGCCAGAAAAGCCACAAGCATTTGTTATCAGACACCCTGTCTGTACTCACGGGCCGTAATTAACAGGGTACCTCGTTTGAATTGCACACCCCACTGCCTGCTATCAAGGGCTAGGGCGTACGTACCCACGCACACTCCTTTCGCGAGTGGTTGGGTGGTTTACAATCTTTCACGAAGCTCATGGACAATGAGTGCAGCAGAAACTAAACAACATTGTCACCAACAGCAAGTTGCACATTTAGAGTTTTAGGTATTAAGCCAGCAACAGTCACCGTCTTTTTTAAAAAAAAAAAACCCTAAAGATTGCATAAATGATGTGTTAGTCCAAAGGAAAGAGAAAACCCAGGGCAATCTGACCTTTTCCTGTTAAAGCTGGATGTTATTTCAGCGATTTCAAGAAATGCTGTGAATTCTTACTTTTGAACAGCACTTCCATATGTGGCTCTGTATTAAAATTCTCTTAACAAAAGGGTTATAAGATGGACACTTGTGTAATTCCCAAGAAAGTAACATGAAATTATCCTGGTCAGGACCACACTGAGGTCTACATAAATTAACTACAGATTAGCTCCTCATCTCTTCTACCTGAACTTAGGAAGATTTCACAGAAAATGAGACTGATTCAAGAGTTCACAGACTGAACTGATTCAAGCAGCTTATTTCCAAGGGACAATCTGGTTTATTTCGGGTGGGGATGATGGAGGTGGTGTTAAAATTAAACAACTAGAAACACACAGCTCTACAGTTTAGAAGATGCAGACAATTAATTCTGTTTCCAAACAAATCACCTGCTAACACCGTAATATTTATTAGTGCAAAAATATAAAAATAACTCCCCAATTCTAGGCTTATAAAAAGTGGAACTATCTTTTCAGGGCTGTAGAATTCAACATCACCACAAATCAAACACCTGGAAGTGATTACGCACCTTAAAACTCGCAGTGTCGATTCTGCAGAACACAACCTCTTTTGAAGGGAAGAAAGCCCACCATAAATACTTGAAACCTCAAGGTGTTCCTCCATCTAAGAATTTCAACCACACCACTTTTAAGCGTCTGAAAACAGCGAGTTTGGTTCTCAGGAGCCGACACGTACAGCAGCTACGCCGAGTGCAGGTCATTATTTGAACCCTCTGATGCAGCCTTCTGTCGGGCAAGTCGGCAGCACCAGAGCCATTCCCATACACCGGGCTTTGGAACACAGGGCCGCGCAGCAGCTGAGCAAAGCAAAGCTGAAGTGCCTAACCATCAAACGCTTTGCTTTTGACTGAACATGACAAACCCCTTTCAAAGCTGCGCTAAGCCCCCGCAACAGCAACGGTGAGCCCAAACCCCTACGCTTGGGCAAGTACGCGGCTCCAGCAGAAGGGGGGCTGCGCTAGCCGACACGCGGCTCAGCTGCAGAGCCACCCCCGGAACACGAGCTGCCCCGACGCTGGAGGCTGCGGTGCTGAGCGCGGGCAGGGCTGCCTGCTGCACGGCTTCCTTCCTCCCCTCCCACACCACCGAAACAGCCCAAGGGCGCAGCGAAGTGACACCGCGCGGAGTAATCACGTTTCTGGATTTGTCTCCTTTGGGATCTTGCGTCGGCAGATGGCCTGGCCCGGGAAAGCGCGGACCACGGCTCAGAACGGCTCAGACTGCTGCCTTGAAGAGCAGCACTGAGATCACATTTGTACCCTTCAGATTTCGGGAGCAGGAGAACAAAAAGATCGGTTCACACGTTGCTTAATGGCTACGCTTTGTAGGGAAGACAGGACATAAGGTGCTGGAGCAGAGAACAGACATGGGTAGGCAGGAACTGCAACACCCTTGGGCTGGGGCAAACTCTCCCTTCCCTGAGATTCCCAAACCTTCCACAAGTCCTAACGAAAGAAAAACACTTCATGGTGGCATCAAACGGGAGATAGGATCTCCACTGGCTGGCACACACCTTTGAAGCAAGGTCTGAAACTCACAACATTTGTCATTTAGCCATGACTCAGAATAGCTGTAACCTTCTGAAAGCCACCAGTCAGACCCTTTCAGAGAAAACCAAATGCCTCATTTCCACCCATGTGTAACTAGAGCAGAAGGTGGGTGAAGAAAAGAAGAAGAGAGCTGTTTTGGTTTTACTTTTAAAAAAAGCACCACAAGTAATAACACGGGAAGGTATTAAAAGGCAAGTATTAAACGTTACTGTTCCTGATCGGTTTGGAGAGAGGAAGCCAAAAGCACTATCAAACCTCTGCTTTCCATAACTCTGGGCCCTTTTCCCACTAGTCCTTGCTTCTATTATTTAATTGAAATTTGCTACTGAGGAGCTGCTCTGGCTTTGCGCTAGCGCAGGCACCTGGACTGCAGACGTTACCTTTCCGTGGCGGAGGCAGGAAGGGCAGGGCGTACCACCCAGGGGCTCAAATCGCGGAGCGAAAGGAGAGCCCAACCTCCCCTCGGCAACCCCGCCAGCAGCCGGGTGCAGGTTGGGGTGCCACCATGCACCCCGGCCAGCCCGGCCGAGCCCAGCACCCCCCTGCACCCCGTGCCACCGCGGGCACCCGGCCTGCCGGCTCGGCACGCTCCCCGGGAGAGGGAGGAACAGCCCTGGGAAATCCATCTAGCCTTTCTTCCTTCCTGCCTGCCTGCCTTCCTTCCTGCTTTCCTTCCCTCCTGCCTGCCTTCCTTCCTGCTTTCCTTCCTTCCTGCTTTCCTTCCCTCCTGCCTGCCTTCCTTCCTGCTTTCCTTCCCTCCTTCCTGCCTTCCTTCCTGCCTGCCTTCCTGCCCTCCTTCCTTCCTTCCTTCCTTCCTTCCCTCCTCCCTGCCTTCCTCCCCTCCCGCCCCAAGACATGCCGCTGCTTCCCGGGGTGAAGGAGGAACAACAAAGCCTGTAGCGGGTGCTCCTATGCCGTAGGTACCTGCGGAGGATGGAAGTGAGATACTCTGTACACACACACACACAGAGATATATTTATACACATATTTGTATAGCTATTCCCCTCCCTTTCAAAACAGGAAGATAATGAATGATATTCGATCAAATCATTCAACAAATCTGAGCAGGTGCTTATTGCAAGTCAAGTCTGTGTCGCAGGAAGCCACTCTGTTCTTAAATCATGAAGGAGGTTAACAAAGAAACAACAACAAAAAGGTCTGATTGCTTTCTAGCACGGTAGAGCCTCAAAACACAGAGCTGCTTTATTTCTAATGCTGTAGAATTTTATCATTCAAGCATGTTCCCTTTAAATACTAACAACCCTTTTTTTTAGACTATCTAAATAAATTTGTAATCACAATTCCAGTTAGCAGTTTCAAATTAACTCCTCAGTGAAGTAAAATTAACATTTTAATGTTAAATCCCAAACATGCTTTCTAGGAAGACAAGAAAGGGTTTTCAGAAGCCATATCTTTATTAAAAGAGACAAAGAAGGGGTAGAGCACATCAACGTTTATTAGTACAACCCACTTTTCTAAAGAGAACAGGTGAGGAAAGAAGACAATAGCCAGAAACAAGAGCACTATCAGATTTTTGCAGGAAAAAAAATGGGCCTGTGCCATCCACCAGGGCCGAACCCAGAATCTCCAAATCCACACCAACTAGCTCCGCTCACAGCAACGGACAGCACAGCTCATTCCTTTGGAAAACGCACCTGCATATCCCTAGCAAGGGAGCTCCCACGGTGTACAGCTCTCTACGGAAAAATTGTCCTCCAAAGTTTGGGGTTTTTAAACCAACCAAACGCACTGACACCAGCAGTGCAGACTGAAATACAGAATATGAAGAAATGGCTCTGGCTGCAGGCCAGGAGGGACAAGGTCGTTACAGGACGGGAGGCAAGCTCGACATACACACCGTGTCCCTGACAGCAGCCCAAAGACAAACCTTCTTACTGGAGTCCAGTTTGCATATTTGCTTTAAATTGTGAGACCATGTTCAATAAAATATTAACCGCTGCTTTGAAGTTGTCTAATATAAAAAGAAAAAACAAGTTGTGTATTCTTTTTAAGGACCCCATCAGTTATTTAAGTCACAGAATAAAGTACAGAGATCTTGTACTTCAACTCCCTTAGACACCCAGATGAGCAGAAACCTGAGGCTGGATTTACTGAAATAATAAAGGGTGAAAATACCCACAGAAACAAGACTGAGATAGCTAAGCAAATCGAGCAACTGAACTAATGCTAGCTGCATTATTAAAAATACTACAAGAATGCTCAGAATATGCTCTGTGTTCTCAGTGCGTGTGGACATAGACTCTGATTCTGCAGATATTTTGATCCATTTTATTTTGCTCATCTTGTCTCCCTTACCCACCATACTCAGATTCAGGTCCCTTACGTAGTAACAAACTGTTAGTTGTAGCTTGCTAACTAAAAAGGCATGGTCAGACCTCCTTTCCCACAGACACAGCAGGGTCAGGATTTTTTTTTTTTATTTGTTTCATTTCCAGTAAAATGATCTCAGAAAGACAAATATTAACTCTCTGCATTTATAACAAGCTCTGTTCATGAGAACCAAGTTCAAAACAGGACTTTTTCACTCTAAAATGAAAAACACCACTTCGCATTGTAAGAATTCAGTTGGACTTCAAAGACAACATGAGAAGCAAGACCTAAATAAAAATTCAGAGACCTAAACTTTAAAAGCAACCCAAATGCACAAATATCCACAAAGTTTCAGGGTTCTACATAATGATTTCAAGAAATACAGTAACAGTCCTTAAAAATCAAGCTCTCTCTCCTTTCATCCATTTACTGCTGCATACTAACTAGGAAATGCTGGTATGAAGTTTCATTTACTAGGCACCTCACCGCTGCCTAGGTGTATTTCAAGCCATACTTAACCAAACTGTATTTTTCTACACAGCAGACCGACACATTAAAGAGTCTAAAACAAAACAAATTAAGAGGAAGAATAAAAAAGTAAATGCTATCTCAACTCCCTTCCATAGTTGTTGTACCTGTGAAAGACTATGACAGACAATAAAATAAAGGTAGACCAAAAGTTAGGTGAGAGTTGAGTGAGTTCAAGCCACGGGAAGATGACAGGTGAACTCAGAGGGGTCTCCACAGACATTATGAAAAAGTCACCACTGCATCCTCTAGCTCACTCTGAGGACTCTGTTTTTGCACAAATTGACCCAAGCCTTCACAGGGAGTGATCTTTGAAAGCAGGTGGAGAGGAATCAAAAGTGTTCCAAATCTGGATGTGCGCAACACAGTTTTACTCTAATTTAAAACTGTATGGTAGCAATACAAACCGTTTACTGGATTTATTTATCTGAAGATACCTCCACGATAACCACCACGGTGGTAGTCATTCTGGAGCTGTGCACAAGAGATGTTCTGAGTCAACAAAGTGTCAGATGGAAAATACCTGCAGCTATAAGTAAGGCAGTAGTTTTCTCTGCAATACCACCTCAAACGAAAGCGAATGTACTGCTTTATGTCACATCACAGATTTCTAGATTTCAAGTCCTCCTACTCAGCTAAATCTACTGAGAAACTCTATACAAGTCAGCGAATCGGAACTGGAAATGAAAAGTCCTTTGCATTACTCACTGTGCACACGGTCATACTCACAAGGTAGCGTCACTCTTACCATATTCGTTGTGACATTACGTTTTTATTGGCTGCCAGACCTTCACACCAAAGGAATTCAACACCTGCTATCATCACTTAGACCTTCCCGGGCAGAAAGCTGAGCGCCGGACAGATGTAGCGCGTGCTCCTCCCCGGGTGGCACCCAGGGCCTGACGGAAGGGCCGTGCCCGCCGGGGGGCACCCGGGCTGCGACCCATCACTAAGGCTCCGGCCTCAGGGCCACTCCTACGGGACTACACGGGGACCGTCGCTCCTGAGACGCAGGGAGCTGGAGAGAAGCTGCAACGCAATTCTTATCTCCTATTTAAAGTCTGCTTAATAACGCAGCATTTAATAATGCAATCTGTGCTCCTTCATGCTAAGCCTTCTCCAAGTCACTGGGGAAGGGTCGGGTTCTCCTCCCCCCTCCGTCACCTCTCTCAAGGTCAAGGATGGAGGGTTTGGTCTGGGTCTGGCCAAAATGTGGATATAACATCCCATTTTCTCATACAGCTTCAGTGTGCCACCTCTGCCATACGCAACACGATGCTCAAAACCTGAGCTCTGTTCAGTGCCTGCCGTCCATCTGCCCTATTTGTCCTACTCAAACTCAATGCAGCTCAGCCCCTCACTCTGTATTTTTTCCCTTTTTCTCTCTTATGTTCTGTCACCAATGTCACTAGATCCCAGCCTTCAGCACCATTCCTCTGCATCTCCCTGTGGGATGAGAAGCAGCTCTTGCCCCTGCAGGGCCCTTTTGCTCTGACACTCGGAAGTCGTGAGTTATATATTAAAACAACTCAGAAGAACTCAATACTGTGCATAAAAGCAGCATCCTGAGCGCATTTGTCTGGTTTCAGTCTCTCCCAGAACCTAAGCACTTTGTAGCAGGAGCCACCTTCCTTCCATTCCAGCACGTGCCCAGTGCTTTGGAGCACCTCTCTCATATATACTTGCACTGGCATCATTTGCAGTCTTCACGACAATGCTTTGTGATCCAGCAGGAAAATCAGGCGGGAAACGGAATTCAAACATGTTTCAGTTGGGCTCACATAAAACAGGGGTAGTAGACAGCGCTCCTTCAAAGTACGTTTCGCTTTAAATAACTCTGTCAGTAGGCAGGCAGCCTAGTGATGGGCATCTTATTTGCTAAGTAAGAGTCCTTACAGGCTTACGAGTTGCCAGCTGAAAACAGAGCGTACACGACCTCGTAACTTCTGGCCTTTTCTGCCAAGAAAAAACAGCCTAAGTTTACTCAGGGGGGAAGGACGCAGAGACAAAAAGAGACAAACATTGCATGCGGCAGCATCGTTGCACGCTCAGCCTCGCAGCGGGCACACAGCCGGTGCGGGCGGTGCTGACGTCCAGCAGCAGACAGCCCCGCAGCGCTTCGCCGGGGCGCCGGGCACCACCTGCCCGGGAGGTCACAGGCGACACCACACCAGTGACACCAGTGTGACTCTGGCAGTTCAGATGTCAGAGCCACAGGTACCCTCGGTCAGGCACACAGCATCCCAAGGCAACCTGTCTAGCTCGAGCCAGCGACAGCTAACAGTCTTGAAAATTCCAGAGGAAATTAGAAACTGCAGATCATTTCAAAGTTTCGTTTCCTATCAGCTCCAGACCCAGTAAGTTAAGACCGAAATTTCAAAGTTACGTTTCCCTCTCCCAGGAAGAAGTCAGCATCTTCTTTGCTTCTGCTCTCCCTACAGTCTCCTGTGACCACTGTGCAAACACAGGCACCTTGTCACTTACGTGTGATAATGCTTCCATTCCTACTCAGCATTCTTCATCTCAGAGTGAAGTGTCATGCCATTAGAAGATGGGTAGCCCTGCAAAGTAACTAGGCAGACCTTCATAAAAACGTTTGGTACCCAGAACCAGGGAGCACGCGTTTAAGAGAGCTGTTTTCAAGGCAACGCAACCTCAAGTCATAAACTACCATAAAACAAAGGCAATAATAGCAGACACCCTCCAGCAAGAACAGAGTAATTACCTTACATTCAGAAGTGTCCCTATCAACACTGCCTTTTGAAACACAAACAGTTCTGTTAGCACAACTGCAGCCGGAGGTCAGAAAAATTTTCTGGAGTACAGACAAGGAGAAGGAAAAGAAAAAATAGACAAATACAACTGCAGAAGGGCAGGAGCACAGAACCACACCATCTGACCCCAAAAGCAGATGAAAACAAAAAGCTAGCACTCAAGCAATAAAGCACATCACACCCTACCCATTTTAAAAATACAAAAAAACTTGAGCGTTGAACTTTTGATTTTGCTACCTACCAGTTCTGAGCTTCACATCCAGGGTTTGTGGGCAGGTATATGATGTTATCCCCCCATCACGATGTTCTGCTTGTTTATTGCAAAGCCGTTAAAACTCTGACTGACAATTATTATGCCCTATTTCTGTGCAACAGAGGGTCTTGAATTATGACCATCAATCTCTAACACAGTCATGAACAAAAACCAGGTGTATTCAAAAAACAAGCCATTTTGCATAAAAGTTTTTTTAAAAATTAACATGAGCAGCTATGACAGATTCACTAAGATTTGCCACTTTAAAAATTTTACTTCAACAGTTTATTATTAAAGTTGGCTATTTCTTCTTTTCCCAAATACCTTCCAAGGAAACTCAAAAGTTTGACATTATACATAGGCTCAGTGACATTATCATCCACACTGCAGAAAAAAACCCCAACCAAACAGTAAAATGTTAAAGATTTCTAATAAAAGTTTTTCATGATCTCTGAAAATTGTTCTAGAAGCACAGCTAAAAATATCAAAAAACATAGGAGTATGTAGTTTTAGAATATTTTACTATACTTAATAACCTATTCGTTTACTACTTTCTATAATAGATATAAAAGTTGTCAAACAGTAATCCCGAATTTTACTTGGCAGCGCCCAAAAAGCAAACCACAAAACCCTGATTGATCATTTTTCTTAAATGAGGTTTACAGTACATAGCACTGAAGAATTCAGATATAACAGCAAAGAACTGTTTTCTCCTAACAAACCAAGTGTCAAGTAGTCAAGAAAAAATACATCAAGAAAACAAAAAGCTTTTGTATCAAATATACACATACACACGATTCTTATAACTAAAAATAAAATCCACTGTCTACAGATTACGAAGCGAGAGTGTAGCCATTACCTCTTGGTTATCTTTATTCTGATTTGCCCAGAAAATCTTATGATAAAGTGTCTCCATTGAATTGCTGGAATCTGATCTGTCAAAACAATGTCGATCCAACACTTCTAAGGTGTGCAAAACTCGGCTGATGGTGACCCCTAGAGATGGGAGTTAGAGATGTCAAAAAAAAAAAAAAAGTTTACACAGGGAGACATTGCATTTCCTCCATCTGTCAAATCTCTTACTAGAATTAATCATGGTACAACAGGAATACACTGAAAGAAGAACCCCCAAGGCTCCCAATCTTTGTTTCATTTTGAGTTGCCTTACCTGCAGTCGATTCTTGGCACTTGTCAAAAGACCACCGCACCTCCACAGCACGACCTCTTTGTTTTATCTGCTGTTCTACTTCATAAATCTTTGCCCGAACCTGTAAGAAAGATAGCTGCTAATTAGCTAGTGATGGGAAGTCTCAATTTTCATTTCAAGCTTGTGACAGCTTTCTCAGCAGGAGCAAGGTACCCTACGGTGTTCCACAACACTCCCTACATTTGAGAACAAACTGAAGCACATTCTGTTCAAATGTTTTTGTCTGTTACAGATCATCTTGTACAATAAAACATCTTTTCCTTATATTCAACCCAGGAAAAGTTAATTCTCAGTGTGTCTGAAAAGTCTCACCTCACAATACAGTACACCACGCTTCCCTTCCTCTTATTTGCCATTTTACATCTTAAAGTAGTTGCAGTTTAATAACAGAAAATATATGAATGTAAGTAAAATTCCCCGTATTTTTACAAAAATGAAATAAAATGCAAGGTCACCAAAAACTAGCAAACACTACTTTTGAAACTAGACCTACAGAATGATCACAAATAATTAATCAGGGTATAAAACAGACCTTAATAATCTGACAATGAAAAAAACCTTACCTGCTGATTAAATGTTGAATTTCCACCTGGCATAGGTAAACTAGATGGAGCAACTTGAATTAAATCCAGAGGTGAGCCTGGATTAACGTTCTTATTTTCATTTGTGGAATAATTCCACACCAAGGCACTTGGGCAACAAAGAGTTACAGTCTGCAAACAGTAGTACAAAAGAGAAGTAATTTCTTTTTCTAAACACACGATAGACAATACCAGTAATAAGAGAGTCCATGAGACTAGAATCACTTTTGGTCTAACTGCTACAGTGAAAGAAACTGACTGGCCTATGCACAATTACTTTAAAGCATCCATTTGAGGAAATAAAACTACTATATTATTTTCCTTCTTCATTATTAAAAAAAAAAAAAATTAAATATATACATGTTTAATTCCCATTTGTATTGCTTTCAAAATGTCCTCAAATATCATTACCAAAGGTTAATTTCAGTCAAATCCTTTCTGTGAGATGTGAAGGAGATTTAGAAAAAAGCAGTTATTTTGGTGTTCAGCTTACAGGAAGAAGCTACATGTGAAAAATTAAAATTTAAGAAATTAATTACAATCAACTCTTCTGTCAAGATTTTAAAGCACAAAAGAGTCATTGAAATGCACCACGAACTTACGATTTACTTCAAAAGAAAGATCTTGCATTGACAGGATTCAAAATATTTTATAACAGCTTGTCAGCAGGTACCAATTACCCTGCAACAGGGTGTTGCAATTTGGTATTGTACAGAGCAGCAGCAGAACGTTTTGGTGTTTTGGGGTCAGACCTCAAATAAGATCTAAAATGATGAAGTTGATTCATCTTATAGATGTTTATTTTTGAGACTGCCGGATTACTTCTTGGAAAGCTCCCCCGGTCCAAATCTCCATTACAAAGCCGCAACTTCACAAAAAGAAATGCTCCTCTGAAAAGACAGAGAGCTTGTCGGAACCCAGGCTGTCCTCTGGACCTGCCTGCTAGCACAGGGAAAACGGGTGGAAAAAAGAGCCGAGAGAGACCCAAACAGTACAGGAGGCGGGAAGATCACCCGCTGCTGCGTCACCAGTAGAGAGGAGCTGCAGAGCTGCCCGAGCGCACAAGCAGACCCAGCCGCTGGGATGGAGAGAAACGCTGACGCTCCAAGGCCAGGGCCACGTTCAGGAGCAGAAAAGGCACAGCACGCCGAGAGGCAGGCGGGATGCAACGCATACGCTCCCACCTCCGCCCCGCGAGCACGGCCGGAGCCTTCCCGGCGGCCAGGCCGGCCGGCTGCGGGCTCCCCGGGGCAGCCCTCGCAGGGGGAGCCGCGCACCACAGGACAGAGCGCCTTTACGGGGGGGGGGGTCCAGCGCTGGGACCCAGAGGGGCGGTGGAGGTGTCAGAAACCCAGCTGGACACGGTCCTGGGGAACCCGCTCTGGCTGACCCGTCCCGGGGGCCGGGAGGGAGCGGACAACATCATCTGAAGAGGTCCCTGCCAACCTCCGCCAGCCCGTGACCCTGTGGTCCCGCCAGCACCAGCACGCTCCTGGTACCGCCCCAGGGACAGAGCCGAACAGGCAACAAACAGCAGGAGGGTCTGAGGAAGCCTCACCAGGTCAGCCCTCGGCAAGGCAAACAACTGCAGCTCATCATACGAGTCCTTTTGTAGAAAATAATTACTTGTCAATTCTGCTACTGCCGAGCAACAAGCACAAGCGAACAGTCCCTTCTCTTCCACGGCTTTTGAAACCGTGGAAGTTGATAAGGCAGTAAGAACTGCTCATAATCCTGACTGAACCAGGACCGCGGCCTGCAGCGGCACCAAGCACCGGTGACCGAAATCCCCGAAGGCGGGAGCTCGCAGGAGCCGGGATGGCGCCGCCTCTGCCCCGCCGCGCTCGGCAGACGGACGGGGTCCCGCGCAGGCTCGCCGGTGAGGAGGCGTGCAGAGCGTTTCTGCAGCCAGGAGCGAGGAAAGGCTCAGCCACCCCTGGCAGCGGAGCCGTTCCTTCCCGCGGCGGAGGTGCAGACAGACACACGGACAGCACAAGCTTCTCCAGCTGGCTCCACCATCGTGCCTCGGCCGGAGAGGAGAATCCGCCCTCCCGCTCCCCCCCAGTCCTCGCCCTGTAAGGGACACGGGTACGTTTCTAACCACAACTAGCACACCCCATCACACCCGAAAACCCGTCTGTTTCCTGAGGGGTCACAGCCTTGAAAACAAAGAGCAACAGAGCACCGGCCTACCTGCAGCATACAGCTAAGTCCATACACCAGTGGCCGGTGCTGAGGGCAGGAGAGGAAATCCGAGCAGGCCAGCTGTAGTGGGCTCACCACGGGCCCCGGGGCCGCCGGGCCGGGGGCTGCCAGAGGAGGGTTACCTGGCCCAAGAATCATGTGAGGAGAGTGGGCAGCCGCGAGGTTAGGACCATCGCTTAGCAATAAAGAGAGGCGTCTGGCACAAAAGTAAGCAAGGCGACGGGATAGGTAAGCTGACTGAACAAACTCTTCCGAATACTGAAATTTAAAAAAAAAAAAAAAAAAAAAAAAAAAAAATCACTTACTACACAGTCTACTCTATGTATCCATTTTCTTTAACAATCTAACATTGAACATGCATAAACTAGAAGGGATTACCTCCGATATTTAAGAGTCCAGAAGTTAAAAACAGAAAAGAGCAGCTCAAATACAAATCCATACTTCCGTGTCTTAAAAATTTCATCTGCCCTCCAGGACCAGTTACAGTGGCAGAGTCGTTCTACCAATTCAAGTTAAGGATTATAAAGCCTGAACATTTTAAAGGTGTTTCTAAATTCCAAACATGCACCATGCAATGTATTTCCCAAAATGTCCTAAGTAGAAATGTTTATATAGATTTTGCCATCACAAATAACAAAATCATTTAACATGTATGAACCACGCTCATATTGATTTTTGGCTTTAAAACATGCGTGTACCTGCAACATTAGCGGCAACAACAGCTTAAGAAGATCATCATCAGTGGGTCTGATTTTTTCCAAAACATCCAGTATCCATGTCAAATACTCGTGTCTCTCGAGCATTCCTTCCTTAAGGGATTTAAAATAACCCATCGCGTATTAACTGGGAGCACTAAGCAAGCAGGTGTGTAATGACGAGTTTCATTCCATTTCTGGTCTAGCTCTCCGGAGCCCCGTCAGCACACGCGCACCGGCAGCGGCTGCACGCAGCAGCACCCGTCTCTGCAGCCCACATGCAGCAGGCTGCCCGACTCACTGCTGGCAGGTGGAGTCCTGCCCAGCGCCCCTTCTGCTGGCCCAGCCTGGGGCAGAAACACCCAGGGAGTTAGTCTGGGCTAAAACCGTGGGGAAACGAACGGCCAGGCCGCCACTCCAACACCCGAGGCTTCACGTGCAACAGTGGCCTCAGCCTGATCCACAAGCGCTAGAAACACCCTTGTGAGATGGGATAATACAGAAGAGAGAATAACTGAGTACATTGCTGCAATTGCAATCGAGCACACTAAGTAAATCAAAGCTTTTTCAGCTAGCGAAGCTTTAAAATTAATTTGCATTTACAATTTATGCAAGTCTTACGACAAAAGCTACCACTAACTTCTAATATTGAACTTTCCACAGGTAACGTTAAAAAAATAAAAAATAATCCATGCACTTCTTAAAGCATTACCTGAAACATATAAAATGACAATTTTTCATTATATTCCCATTGCTTCAGGGCTTGTTCCATCTCTTGAGGCATCACTACAGAGCTGTTGCCTTGGCTCGAAGTCACGTGATAAAACTCCGCAACCTTTGCCAGCTGCTCTCGAAGGTATTTGGTTATAATTTGAGTCCATTCTACAAAATAAGTTGACAATCAGAACACTTCAGGTGGTAAAAGGTTTCTTTCACAGTGAGAACTGAAACAAACTTACACTGCCTTTGTCAAAAATATTGCTGCAAAACATTGACCCGCAGTTGCATAACGCAGCACCTGCCTCTCCTGGGCAGGGGTCTCAAAGCACAGACACTGTCAAGTGTGCAAGGAGCCTGCTTGCTCAGCATGACGTAAAAAGCACTGACACCAGGTATGCCTTTAGGGAACCACCTGTGTGCCTCATTAGATGTCAGCATTCAGCCGCAAAACAGCTATGGAATAGGTAAAATAAATAGACTTCATTACTTCCTTCCATCTGGACCTTTATTCCCCTCTTCCTCGCCCCTCCAAATACAGCCAACATGGAACTCCACCGGGCTTTGGACAGACAATGGGATATAAAACTGTTCTTTCCATAACCACTCAGAAACAGACAACTCCTCCAGATTTTCACTCTGACGAGAATGCCAAACCTCAGGCTTGGTTTCTTAGGTCAGAGTGACCAGCACAGTGCAGAGGGCTGCAAGTAAGTCTGATTATCTCTCCTGTGTCCTAGATAAGTCAGTACATGCTGTTCAGCAAATACACAAACCTACTAAAAATCATCAGCTTTTCTCTCTGCTCAGCGGTGATTCTGTATTTTGTGTAAATTAGTGAACAAAATTAAACTTGCTTGGTCATATACATAAGGCTTTGGGAAAAGATGAACTGTAAGGAATATGTTCTCTTAACAGTAACTGGAACAACCAAGGATATTTGTTAAAGTCTCAGAGACAAACATCTGACAGAGCTGTATTTAATCAGCATGCGGCATATTTTAGAAGAGCACACTCTTTTATGAATACATAAAGCAGTTGCTTTGACAACCTAAGCCTGTTTACTGTCAGAGTTACAGGAATTACCACTCTCAAACACAACTATTTTCGCTGTTTACTCCCCACCTCAGACTTCAGCTAACGCGTTCATTCCTTTTTTCCCTTTACATTTGTAGTTGGCAGTTCTGTCAACATACACAGACTATATGTTGAATGTTCTTCTATCCAAATCCACTGAAATTTCTGTATTAAGCTAGTGGGTTTTGGTGTTTTCATAGAGCAGTTTAACTACATTTACCTCAAAAATTTGCTCACTTTTGGAAAAACAATTCCAAATCCACTACCTCAAACCTATTTCATGTGACAGTATGAAAGAATAGTTTTCCCAGAGCAATTAACAGTATCTCTGTGCCACTGAGTTAGAAACAACGCGGCCGCCTTTCCGTTACCTGAGGCACAGATATAAAACACTGTGGGAACTGTCAAAGGCAGCTCAGTAACACGCAGCCAACGACTTCCCAAAAAGCTCTCAACAACCTTTGCAGAGCAGGGGCCGTAATCTGGAGCGACCTGCCTCCAAACGCTCGCGGCTAAAAGCCAGGGGCACCTCAGCCCACAGAGACGGGCCCCGGTCAGCCTCGCGGGGACGCGGGTGCCGCCGCGGGCAGGGGGCACCGACCCACCCCAACACACACCACGGCCGGGCCCCTGCCCAGACGCCAGGAGATCCTTTCGTTTTAAAGAGCTGCTACTCCCAGCCAGAGGAAACTCCATCTAGATCACTTTACCACGACAGAGCGGACAACCCCAGCTTTCCTCGCCTCCTCCTCCCTCCCCTTTCTCCCCCAGCCCCGGACAACCAAGAATGAGGGTGTTTCTTTTGACGACCCCCCTAACGAGCACGCGTCCCCGGCACCGGAGCACCCCGGGGCTGGGTGCCCCACCATTTCAGTGTCCCTCGGAGGGCCACGGGTGCTCCCTCAGCACTAGCAGAGCTACTCAGGACAAACCAGGGGAGCAGCCAGCCCGCTTTCGCTGCCTGCTCCGAGCCTCCTGCTAGGGTCTGCCCCCCAAAACGCCTAGGTCGTTCAAGAGAAAAGGGGAGACAACCCGAGAGGATGGAGAGAGGGGCTGTTTCGGCATCCCTTGGTGCGAAGGGCAGCGGGGGGATTGGGGAGAAGCAAAGAGCGAGTCACCCAGCCCCGCTCAGCAGTGCCAAAGCGGCGCCGAGGAGCCCGAGGGCGTGCGGTGCGGGAAGGAGCGGGGAGCCCTGCCCATCTCCCAGCACAGCAGCGCGGACCTCACCCCCCGCAGCCACCCCAGCCCCAGCGCTCCTGTGCCGGTGGAGGCACCAACCCGGCCCGACACAGGGGCAGCTGGCTCTTTTCCTCCTCGCCAGCCACACGTGTTGCCTCCCCCTTGCTCTCTGTCGCTAAAAATCAGACTGGCTTCTAAAAATATTTTTTAAACTATCACCAAAGAATAAACATAGGATGTTTGCTAGAACATAGAAAATATACTTTGGGGCTTTAACTAGGAACTCAGAGTGAAAATGAGTGTTACGAGTCTACAAATAAAAAAATATTTTAAAAATAATAATTAAAAAAAAAGGCAAACTTTGAAAGAAACAACATAATGAGTTGGCAGGAAGAAGCAGACATTTCTCACAGCAGTCCGGAGATTCTGCTGAACAGCAGTGAAATAGTCTGTTCTGAGCACAATTATTTCAAGGACAAAGAAGGAAAACATTCACTCCAGACAGGAGAAAAGCTGTAGGTAGTGTATGTAAACTGTGAGAGGAAAACTGCAACTTTGATAATAGTTACAAGTACCTTTGAATACCTTAAAGCTGTTCACTGCTTGGCACCAGACAGTGTCATTTAAGGTTAGTATTTAAAATAAATACATTGACACCCATGTTCTAATAAACAAGCTTTGAAATTCACATTTCATTCCAGGCCTTCTAAATTAGCAGTTCTGTTCCCTCCCCGGTAACATTTATCTTCGCTCAGTCTCTGCCACTCCAGCCAAGCCCACCGAGACCGCTGCCACGGTGAAGATGCAGCACAGCCCTCTCCCCAGATGCTGTGCCGGGAGATTTAGGGAGGAATCAGCGGGGAGGAGCAGCAGCCAACAGGGCAGTGTTTATGCTCTGTGGCTCTCCATACTCTTTGACACACATTTCTAAGTGAAACTGATTTAAAAGAATTTTTATTCCCCTTCCCACTAAGCGTCCAGAGAGGAATCTTTGTAGTAACACCAATGCCATGAACAAGAGGAGCAGGCCCCTTCAGCTATCCCTATGCATTTAGATATTAGAGATGTTTATTTACCAATATTTGGGTCAGTGGCCTGGCGTTTCTTGATTTTAGCTTCAGAAATAGCAGCGTAGTAGGCACATGTCATTTTGATCAGCCATGCCGCTCGCAGCAGCGGCACAGAGTATTTTGCTAAGTAAGCAAAAACATCTTCTTTTTTACTGAGAATAGGAACCTGAAACGAAACAGGAAGGAAGTCACAGCACAGCATCCAAACAGCAGCGGGCACCCGCGGGTGAGCCCGGGCCTCCTCTGCTCAACCCCGCGCTACCTGGGGAGCAGCAGAGCTCCTCACCAGCCTCGGAGCCCACTGCACAGACACCACCCGTACATCTAGACACACAGAAACAGAGACTTCACAAAAAAAGGAGATTCTGCCGCACACTTCCCCCAAGCTTCACCAGGGGCATCCTCCCCCCCCTCGGAGATGCCTGCAGGGCCACCAGCTAACCCTGACACAGCCAAGGGCATCCGAAGTACAGAAAGAGTCCTGCAAGCTGATCCTCAGAACCTCTGGAAAATGGAGATATAGCAAGGTCTTGAGCAAGGGCTCGATTACACAGACGCTGCCAGTTTCACGGGTGCCCCTGGTTCGGAGGAGCCTGTAATAACCAGAGCGCACCCGGGAAACACCGCCCGGCCAGCTAGTACTGCTGCACTGGCCAGGCGCACAGCAGGGCTGGTCCCACTAGACCCCCAGGTAAAGAGTCACCCTATTCAGCCACAGCAACCCTGACACCTTTCCACATAAAGGTACAATAATTTTAAAATGCATTTTTAAAGCAACACATATGAGAACAAGACATTTCATACCCAGTGGAGACAGAAGGGAGTGGAGGCACAAATGCTACACTTACTATCCCCTACCAAAAAATTCTCCTTCCCCCTTCGGCATACTCAGCCTGTCTAACAGGGTGCCTGTGGAACAGAGGTGCCTCAGTGCTGCAAAGAGCAGCAAACAAAGCACTGACCCTTTCCTGTAATGCTCTTCAGTGGTCAGACTAGGGACTCTGCAGAATCAGTTTCAGTGTTCCTATTTACTGTTATCAGTGGGTTTATAAATCCAGTTATTTAAAAGAAAACTTAAATAATGAAAGAAATCTCTCTAGCATTTCTAGTCACAAAGTTAACCTCTCAGAAAGTTAGGGAGAAACTTAAGGTGGTGAAGCTCTTCTTTTTCCGATGGCTCTATTGGTGGCAAAGCAGCACGCACTCCTCACCAACTGCACAGCAACAGATCAAAAACTGGTGAAGCTTGTACCTTCTGTTAACCTGATCCATTTATGCTCAATAGTCCTGGAATAAGAGTTCCCTATTTCAGTCTAATTTATACTCAGAGTAACTCCCAGATACTGTAAGATTAGGTGCTTGTGCATAGACCTTCAGGAAAGAAAGGTATGAACAACAGCACCTTTGTTACCATGTTCTAGATGCCACCTTGGGTGAGTTTTAGTGACCACTTCAAATTTATCTGGTACTGCTGTTCTTAACAGCATGCAGTATCCAAAAAGACAGCTCAGAATTGCCTTTTCTGGTTACACAAAGCCTGCTACAAAGCAGCAAGAACTCTTCTCCTTAATTGGAACCTTGAACAAGAATGCAACTAATAAGACGGCTTAACAAAGCTTGTTAATACAAATACAAATTTAAATGCGAAGAGCGTGCAAAGGGGTTGGAGTTAGCAGGCAGCTTCTTTTACAAACGTGTGACTTCCTAGCGGATTATCTCCTCGCCAGACACAAGAATTTCTGTAAACTGTTCCTTCACTCGAGAAAGAGACCTTTGGAGGGAAGCGTACGGGCAAAGAATCCGGCTGTCAGCAAGGTGAACGTGCCTGAGCTGAAGTAGCCATTCAAAGGAACTTTTCACCAGCTAGATCGGACTCCCCTCCGCCCAGGCACCCTCCCTGCTGAGAGGGAACACGCTGCACAGCGGCAGCTGCCTCCAGAACCACTCCACACCCAGCACACTCAGACACGCTGCCCTATTCGGTACAATCCAATATCCAAGAAATAGAGGAAAGAGTATTTGGATACCTTTTTTGCTAAAAGAGTCAGTGGTTTACTTCCTGCTAAGTCTGTGAACCAGTTGTGAATTGCACTCTGAGACCGAGCAGTAACCAGCCAGTAGTTGTCTTTGGCATTTACTTGCGGTTTCTTCTTTCCTGTGTCCTGGAAAGTGTTAAGTTTTAGCTTTTCTGCTAGTATGCTGCTAAAGTAAGCGCCAATCTGGTAGGGAAAAAAAAAAAAAAAAAAAAGGCAAAACATACACAAGAACCCAGTAAGTAAGCATCTATCGTACATCAAGGCACAAAGCACTTCCATCGGAATAGAGGCAGTCATCACTCTCGCCCAGGTTACCGGCCTGGGCAGGTTACACTTCGGTGCCCTGCAGGTAGGAGATGGGGAGTCACGATATGAAGCTCCCGCGCGTCACTGCTGCAGTATCACTGCAGAAGCTGCGGGTCAGCAAAGCCAAGCCAAAGCCGACCAGGCCCCCGAGATCCCCAGAGCTACGTCCCCCCAGCAGACAAGGGCCTCGGATTTAGGCCCCGATCCAGCGTATCCCGACAGTGCCTCGGAACACTCCTCCCCTTCTGCACCTTTCCACAAAGAGCGTAAACGCACGCTTTTCACTTCTGTTTAGAACAGACCACGCTGTCACGAGAACCACATGCCTTAGCTTTCTGTCATCAGTTACAGCGGGTAAAACTTCACAGGTTCGGGTAAGCTAGGAGGTGTTCTGACTTCTCTTCAGGACACCTCCGCTACCCGCGACACCTCCGGAACAAAAAGCTTTGCAAGATTTGTTTCCCCTGTGCTTTCAATCCCAAAACAGTACAAAAAAACCCAACAGAGATTTTACTTCCAATGTATGTTTATTCACTTTTCAAAATTACTATAACAGAATTCATTTTTAGGCCTGTCAGTAAGAATAAAATGTTTGATTTTCTAATAAATATATTCATAGCTGGGCAATTTTAAAATCGATGAAGAGCTTTTAGGAGATACTGAACCTATTTTAGTAATTCCACACTTAAATCTCCCAAATAGCTATAAGCACTTCCTTGTGAATTTCTGGTTTAGTTTTCAAACAGTTATGTTCAATAGCCAAAACACAAATAATTAAAATATAAGACAAAGTGCCTGCGGGTAACAATTCTAGAAAACAAAATCAGAAGAATGTAACAGGAAAGCCTTTAACATTTCAACAATAGCAATCCTGTCATTTACTTGTATCTCTTCCTTCTGCTAAAATAAAAGAGCATCACTGTATAAGTAACTTCACATTTTCCAATTAGCTGTAAAAGTCTGAAAACAGAAAAAAAGTCATTATATGAATCTGGACAGATCCCTTAAAGAAATACGGGATTTTTTTTTTTTCTAAAGAGTTATTCTTTTCAATTTGGAGGATAATGACTATTTTTGTGGGTTTTACTGCTCTTTTGTATCTCACACTTCTTTGACTCTCAAAAAAAACACAAACAAACAAACAAAAAAAAAACCCCAAACAATAATAAACACAGGAGAGCTAAGCTAAATTTCACTTAACAATCCAAGAATGTATTTCCAAGAGACCTGGACCAGAGTGACCAGTTTCTCCTGGCAGAAAACAGCCTGATGAGACAGATGCAAGGCCAAAGCAAGCTAAAGATGCGTAAATACTAGGGACTTCCAGGGAAGGACTCACTGCTGCCTCTGTAAGCGAAGCAAATAAAAGAACAGGAGCAAAAATTAATGTCTCCTCTACCATCAAGTGTGCTAGTTACATCTTATTCTTGGCATCCATGTTTTCCTCTGAAGACTGATAACAGTAGCAGAAACACAGCTAAGAGTTCTTATATTAGTCCTGTAATTAACTTTAGTACGAAGACTTCTGATTAGAAAGCAAAGCAGTCAGGAACTGAGTACAGCCACTGCCAGCTTGGTTCCAATTTCAGAGAACACACTCAGACTGAAAAGCCCAGTCTTACCTTTGAGGCATTAATGACAATATTTCTAGCAGATCCATGCTCATCTCCAGAGAAGGCAGGTTGATTACTGAAGCCTTGCTTTACATTCACCGCAGTAAGTTCATCCTGCAAAGAGTGTTTTTAAGGGAAGAAAATGAAATGACAATTGAAGAAGTCGCATCATTCTGAGAAGGAAGTTTTTATAAAAAAAAAATTATGTATTTGTTAGTATGGCACACCGCATTCACCTGAAGGGAGTGCGCATTCACAGGATTTCGGTGGAGGGGAGCACACCACCACTCCCACCCTCCAGCCCCCGTTAAGTGCTCGCCTTCCTACAGCTTCAAGGACATAACTTGATAAGGATGCTGCTTGTTTTGCTGAGGGAGGATTGCTGCCCCTGAGAAGGGTCACGGGAAACAAGGCCCTGGCAGCCTTCGCAAAACCTGGAGTGCCCGCCAGCACCCAGTCCTCAATCCTCCTCCTCCAGCACGTGGTGCCGGGCGGGTCACCAGCATCCTCCTCTCCTCCCGGTACACTGGGCTCACTGGAACCAGCTGCCCAGCCCCGTTACCACCAGAGCCCTGCACGGCCCTTCCCCCAGCACAGAAACGCCTCAGCACGGGTGTTTTGCTCCAGTTTAAAATGCGACTCTCTCAGTTTGTGGCCCCACAACCACCTTTCGAGAATATCTACCGAAGCAGGAAACAGGCCACCTCTAGCAGAGACAATTTCGAGTGAACATCCATCCCTGTTGCAACTTAAACCCACTTCTGGAGTTACTTTCACGGTGGAAGTATTAGTCTCCTACTACACTCTCAAGACACCTTAATTTTGCTGCTTATTGGTATTTAAGCAGGCTTAGCTGGATCCTAGTGGCAGCAAGCACAGAACAGAGAGAAGTGGGGTCAGTAGCACGAGGTGCAAACACACACCCGAGCCGTCACAACTGCAGACTGTAACTCCCTAAGTGAGCCCCATCCTTCCCCGCCCGCACCCAAGCCCCTGCTCTCCCACGGCAGCTGTGCTCTTCAGCATCCAGGATCACGCCTGTCAGACGGAGGTTCACCTACACCCCGGGAATGGGAACTTGGCCTGTTTGTTTTTCTTAATCTCCCTCGAAGAGAAGGCGCAGATCCCCCCAACGAACCAGGTACCTGCCTCCAAAGGTACTCGACACAAGCTCGAGTGGTCCACGGACCACCGGCAGCGGGTGAGATACTGGAACAATCCCCGAGATGACTGTGAAAGAACCTATGAGAGCGAAGAGCAACTGCCGTGCAACCAAGCAAATAAAATAGGAGAAAAAGCTAAAAATGTCATCATTTTACTAGAAGAATTTATTACTAGATTTGGGCAACACATCTCCCCCAAAACAAAGACCCAGAAGCTTCCATGCAGTTTATTCTCTTACACCTTGCAACGTATTTCGCTTTTCGGTATTTTCGCAAAGTTAGGGAGTAACACGGAAGACAGCGATGTATTTAGAAGAACTCTAAGCTCTCCAGGGTTTAGGAAGTTAGCAAGCCTCATCTGAATTTCAAATTAAATCAACAAGGAGTGCTGGAACACTCCTCCCACACCATCCCCGAGACAGCCCTGAAAACACAAATACAGGCAGGGATGAAAGGGATCAAAGAGATGATACGCAAATAAATAAAAGGTAAATGGCAAACAGATGGAGATACATGTTACTATTAGTGCCATTTCCAGGGATGACCCCGGTTCTGTTATCTTTAAACTTCTCCTCCTTTGAAAAAAAGCTGTCTGGGTATCATTATGCTGAAAATAACTAGGAGCCGTATGTTGTGCTGCTATATCTACCACTACTGTAGGAGCAAGCTGCGGATGGACTGACAACACAAACACATCAGTGTTTTGGTTTTGTCTGGCTCAGATTATTAGCACGGATTTCTCCCTGCCTTCAGCAGTAGTTCAGAAATTTTAAACACAGAACACAGCACAGTTGCATAACCAAACACCAAGCAGAAGTGAAAAGACATGTCATCTGCGAACACAATGCACAGAGATACCTTTACAAATTCACGGTAAAATGGATGTTCACAGGAGCTCTGATTACATCTCGCTCAGGCCAGCGCCGCTAACAGCTCAGGGTCCTTTCCCCAGAGGGGAGCCCTCGGCTCCTGGGACCAAGAGGCAGGACCACCAGCACGAACGAGCTGCGGAGGACTGAGCCCTCCCTCGGCGCGGTCCGCTCCTAACGACGGGCGCAGGAGCGAGGGACACGCGACGCCGCGCTGGCTCCTCCGCGCTCCTGCAGGGATGCCAACCGCCTTTCAAAACACCCAGCGGGGCCCCGGGTGAGCCCAGTCGAGGAGCAAAACCCTTCTGCAATTTTAAACAGCCAGACGGACATTCGGGCCCAAATGGCGCTCGTTTGTTTCAGAAAGAGTTTTAACAGGTTGGTGGGGGGCAGTCAAGACCCACCGATGTACCTGCAGCGCCCCGCTTGTGAGCGCAATGCACTGGGAGGGGAAGAGGAGCCCGAGCAGCTCCCGGCGGTGTCCGCAGCCCGCGCCCGGCCGCAGCCTGCCTGCCTGCCTTCTCGCCATCCAGCTGCCCGCCCCGACAGCAAACGAGCCGACCGGCGGGGTCGAGCACCGAGCTGTGACCGTTGGCGGCTCTGGGCTGTACAGCTCCACACCAGCTTGCTTTTCATTAACGGGAACAAGCTCTTTCAACTTTAGCATTCTCCTGCTTCCTCATTACCGCAGTAACACTTGCTTACTGCAGCACCAAGCCAGTGAGAGAAAAGCAGAAGGCTAATGATGTAGAACGGTTTTGAAAAACTAGGCACTGGCCAGTTTACGCTGACATCTGAGCTGAGCAAACAGACAACATACACAGCTATACCAGCACAGTCAAAAAAAAGGAAATTCTGGAAGACATTCATTTTTTCCCTGACCTCAAAAATTACCTTCAGAAAATAATTTTAACAGAAGGTCCGTATTGAACTCGTGAAAGCAACAAAATGGATCTTTTTAACCAGTCATTACTTTTAGATCCTCTCACATGCTCCATCTGTTGCTTCGCGTCTTTTTATTACAACAGGGCACCCACTTTCAGCAGCTTGGAGCAACCATAGTGCTGGTTCGGGGACCCAGACCCTCGGCAGGAAGGTCCAGGATTTAACCTGTGGTGTAGCTGCTGCAGCATAACCCCTCCACTCACACTCAGCTTACGCTACCAAATGTTGGGCTCGAACAAAGAGATCAAAAAATAGCTCCCTAAAAGAGACAATATAAAATACAGTGCCAGCTACAGATTACTAAACAAGTTCTATTTCATGAGGAAGGACCACATTTAGAGGAGCATGATCCACCCCGAATCAATGGCTCAGAACACACAAGCAAGGATTAGCCATACCCAACGGCCACACGCAAGTTTTGCCAGAGCCCAGGAAGACGACATGCTGTTACAAACAGTTAGCACGAGGGCCCAGAAAGGCTCTCAGCTGCCATACGGGGCACAATGCTGGAGAGGCCTCTCCAACAGAAATGTCAACTGCTTCGCCTATCCTGCCAGCACGAAGGCGGCCCTGGGCCACTGGTGATTGTAAGCGCTGGGAGAACTGAGCCTTGAAAGGGTCAAACCCTGTGCACTAGGTGCAGAGAAGGCGATGAAATTTCTTCCGTCTGAAGGCTGTTTCTCAGAGTGAAATGAAGTTGATTGTGCTTTTTTGTGCTTCGAGACTGAATTCAGCTGAAGTTAAAAGCATTACTCGTAAGTAAAACCATCAGGATCTGGTCCCGATACGGTACATTCAGTGGTTTCATCTTTGGCTTTTAATAAACACAATTTGCATTATATTTTATCTGTCTGAGGGAGACAGTAACAATTCAGAGCACAGGAAGTGTTAGGAAAAAAAAAAAAGTCGATTCTACCACTTGCCTTCAGCTGTTCCTGCCAGGGCATGATTTCCAAACCTACCTTTTGCTCCACCATCAGCAGCAGGGATTGCTGATTATAGAGAGAAACTACGTGCAAAGCACTGTCCAAGGTTCAAAGGAAACACATTACAGACAGACAAGGAAAGCTAATTCCTCCTCATCTTTCTCTTTTAGAGCAATATCAGGTGTTACAAGCAGCCCCAGCAGGTAGCTGCATTCAAGCAGGAGCTATGTGCTATGCAATTTGAAGACCTCCTCCCCGGCCACCCCCTTCTTTCTGCAGAGAGCATTTTGCACGCAGGGCACAGGCGGATGCTCAGGGCCCGAGCCTTACCCCAAGCGTTTCAGGAGAGGGCCCTGCAGAGGGGGCAGGTCCCACTCGGCGCGCAGGTGAAGGGGCTCTGGAGGGTGGGAGCCCAGGGTGCTGGCAGAGAGGGAACGGAGACAGTCAGCAACACCAGTGTCGCCAGACAGCCCATTCCCACCTCTACTGGGACCTGTAACTCCACGGCTCCCTTTTCAGGTGACGGACAGACTTCACCAACCCAAAGGCTGGAACAGCACACGACTGTGTGCTGCCAACGCCCCGTGCAACGCACACTAACCCTGCACCTACACACGTGGAACGAAGACTTTCCCCAAGCCACGTTTCAATCAATTACATTACGGCAAACAACAACAAGCCTGTTGCAGTTATCTCCTACTTCCTAATGCACCCATGAAACATATTTTAAATATTAACCATATGGGCACTTGCCACTTCCATTCTTATTGCTGCATATTTATAAATGTGTCTGCAAGAATCAATCCACCACCTGACTAAAAATATTCAACAGTTCAGAGCTAAAAATTCATCTCCATACATCGTCATAGCTGAGTTCAAATGCAGTTCTACCAGCCTGGTCACTATCACACATAAAAAATACACGTTAAGAGAAACATTTCTAGTTACCATAATTCTCAAGTTTGTAAACATGAGTAGAGGCATAAAGATGAAAAGACAGAAAGATGCTAGTGGTCAAAAAACTGAGATACATCTCAAAGGATTAGTAACGGACTTGAATACACATCTGTTATTGCACGTTGTCCAAGCCCCTCTCAACCCGCACTGGCCAACAGTCACTCTCTGATGAGCAGTCTTCAGCCTACGTGAACCAGATGATAATGCTCATAAATGATTAACAAATTACCTTTAATTAGCCTCCTTTCTGGAAGTCTCAACAAGACAACAGACCAGGAAGAGAGCAAAGCACGCAGAGCGTTGCATGGCTGCCCCGACGTGCTTGCTCCGTTTAACTGGAGCTCATCCTCAGCAGCAGCACGACGACTTCTACGAGCGGCCGCTCACCAGGACCACCAGAAGAACAGGGCAGGCCAGGCCAGCCACGCGAGACACACACGCAGCTCCGTGCGCGAGTCACAACCCGGCGCGTGAGCCGAACCTCCCGGTGACTTCGCTGGGAAACATCCCCGTCACCCAACGCAGCCAGGGGCTTCCTCCACCCCGCTCCGGAAGGCTGGGGCGCGGAGGCACGACTGGGGAGAGCCCACAGCCGACCCCACGGCTTCGCCAGACGCACCCGCCCTGTCACGCCACGCGATCGCCCCCAGCCCTGACAGACCCCCCCCAGGCTCGGCTGTGGCGCCCGGGAGCGGGACAGCCGCCGCCTGACGCGGGAGCTCAAGCTGCAGCAGCCCCGCTCGCCCCCCACGCTGGGTTTTCAGACGCCTTCCCCGACCTCCAGAACCCTCCTTCGGTCCACCCAACCGCAGGTCCCTGCGCTCAGGTCAGGGACACGGGTGGGCGCTTCAGCAGGGCCACGCTCGCCCCAGGCCCTCGGGGGTCGGGGTGTCCCTTGGGGGTCAAGGTGTCCCTCATGAACTGGGGTGCCTCTCAGGGGTCAAAGTGTCCCTCAAAGACAGGTGTGCCCTTCAGGGGTCGGGGTGCCCCTCATGAACTGGGGTGCCCCTCGGGGGTCAAGGAGTCCCTCAAAGACAGGAGTGGCCCTCGGGGGTCGGGGTGCCCCTCATGAACTGGGGTGCCCCTTGGGGGTCAGGGTGTCCCTCCGGGGTCGGGGTGGCCCTTGGGAGCCTGGAGTCCCTTGGTAATTGTCGTGCCCCTCAGAGACAGGGGTGCCCCTCGGGGGTGGGTCGGGGTGCCCCTCCCGGCAGGGTCCCGGCCCCTCCGCCCTCCCCGCAGAAGGAGCCCCGGGGCCGGGCGAGCGGCCGGCGGGGGAGGACGCCGAGGCCGAGGGGGCGGCGAGCGGGACCCGCCGGCCCCCGCCTCGCCGCAGAAAATGCAAGTCAGCGGGCGGCTCCGCGGCCGCCCCGGCGCCGCTCAAAAGTTTCGGGGGAGGCGCCGGGCCGGGCGGCGAGGGCGGGCGGGGGGGCGGCGGGCGGACCCCGGCCGGTCTCACCTCCTTCTGCCGCGGGTCCTGCGGGTAGACGTCGGGCGGCCCCAGGCGCGGCCGCTTGAGCGGCCGGTGCTCATAGCTGAGGAGCCCGAAGGCGGCCATGATCGCTCATGTTCGGCGGAGCGGGCGCTGGAGCGGGCTCCGAGCGCCAGGGAGCAGCGCTCTGCGGCTCGCCCCCCCCACCCCCCGCCGCCTCACCGGGGGCGGGCTGCGCGCCGCGCCGCTGCCCGGCCCTCCCCGCCCCGCCGCGGGCGCCGAGCGGGGCGATGGCGGGGTGGGGACGGCGGAGCGGCCCGGCCGTGCTCCCGCAGCGATGGCGGCAGCCCCGGCGGGGAGGGGGCCGGTCCCCCCGGCGGGCCGCCCCCGCGCCAGGCGGGGCCTCCCCGCCGCCCCGCGGGAGGGTCGCGGGCCGGGCCCGAGCCGCCCCCCCACCCCCCCCCCCCCCCCGCGCCGCGGCGGGGGAGCCCGGCGCCCCGGAGGCCCCGACCCGCTCCCCGCGGGACGGGGCCCCGGGCTCGGCCGCGCCGCGCGGGCGGCCGAGGGGCGGCTTCTGGCCGCGGAAGCTTCCCGGCAGCAGGAGCGGAGCGGGAGAGCCCCGCGGCCCGGCCCGCGGCCCCGGTGCCCCGCGCTCGCTGCCAGCGCCTCGGCTGCCTCCCTGGGCCAGCGTCGCCCGAGCCAGCACGAAAACAGGCTTTTCCCCCCTTTCTATCCGGTTTTTTTTTTATGCCAGATCCTCTCCTGCTGCTACAGCTCCGGAGCAGCACGCGCATGAGGCACTTTAAAGACAGCCGGTTGCAAATAAGTCTAAATCACATTAACGGCAGTACTCTACCAAGGCGCTTATGTTCAAATTTACCATGGGCAAGGGCAGGAAACGCACACAGGCAAGCCACGTTCCTTCTGTCTCTGAGCAATTCCCTAATCAAACCAATTAGCGAGCTTAAAAGCTGAGGCTGAACTAGGCCGGTAGCAATAAAGCGGGATAGGAATGCCCAACACTGTCTCATATTTATTAATACACCCTCGTATTTAAATCTTTGTCACCTTTGGTTACTGAATGACTTTTCGTCTGTCCGACTGTGTCGTTCACCAAATGCAAGGATCAACAAGTCCAAGCTCTTCGGATTTTAAAATATAGCTCTGAGATGTCTTACCTCGACAAGTTTATCAGACTTCACATGTGATCCAGCGGCACACTCCAAAGACCAGCAGTGTTTGCCAGCTCCTCTCCTTCACCAGCAGATAAAAATGCTTCAGAGCGTTTCATAAATTACACTGGCCCACTAGAACACTGGTGTGGTCCCCGGCTTTGGGAAGACTTATATCATGCATATTTTAATAGAGTATCATTACATTTTATTCCCGAGACTTTGCCAAACATATCTTGATGTATTTAAACACACAGATCCCAGTCTTTTGGTGCTTTTTGTCATGCAGAATGGTCTGAATCTCCTGCAGGCACTGGTTGTTCTGCGTTGATTTCCCTGCGTTTTACAGCCCCTCTGTCCTGCAAGCGTCCCAGCAGAGCCCGGCCCCGTGAAGTCCATAGATCAGGGCTACAGATCTGGCTGTGGGTTCACGCTCCCCCCTGCTCCAGTCCTCCGTTCAGGCACTGGTGTTTGGGAAGTCTGGGTTCAAATCCAATTCATTGAAAACCCTCAAGTCTGCAAATTTTGTTTTTCTCCAGAAACACTACCAGGGAAGCCAGGTCTGGTTGAGCTGTCTCTGTTCAGAGGGTAACAAATATTTCATGTTACCTTTAATCAAGTGAGTAGTGCCTTAAGCCACCACTTCAGCACAGGAATTTGAGGAATAAGCTCCAAATAAGGAAGAATGGCAAATACCAGTTCACAGTATTTTTAATTTACCATCATGACTAAGTTCTTGCCATTTGCTGTGACTTTGCTGATGCTAGTTAAAAATAGAGGGTAACTTCTGAAAATACTGCATGAATTATTGGTTATGTGCTCTCTTCAAGGACATCTCTCCTTTCTAACATTCGCGGGTCTGTTCAGGTCTCACGGTGGTGAGGGACAAATGGCACCGCTTGTCTGGACTGGGCCGATTCCAGCCAACACACAAACTTCCCACAGGTGTTTCTGCTGAAATGCACGCCGCTATGGGCCCTCATCACTTACGCTGCTTTCATCCTGAACGTTTCTACAGCCAAGGATGGCCCTTCTGGTAAACTGGTATCAACTCTACAGCAGTTGTGACACAGCGGAAAAGAGCAGAACGTAATCAGCACCCGTTCTACCTGCATCACGAGTTGTTGCACGACACTGGATATGCAGAAGTTTTCATCCATAAGAGTTATAAAATCCAAATCTCTTATAAAAGTTGGTGGCAGTTTTGGAGGTCCTAAAATCTTTTCCTACTCTGTCCTTACCATAAAATAAATTTAATTGATAAAAATAAAGTGTCTGACTGCAATGATTGCCAGAGATTAAGTTACTGCAAGACATTTCAGTACCTGTAACGAGCGGTATGCTATTACTGCTTTCCAGGTTCATGAATACAAGCCACTGTTCTTCATCTATCTATACCTCACATTGCCTATTTACCCTGAACTATCATACGCTGGGGTCTAGGCAGCTGTGGGAGCAGTAAAAGGAGCGGTACCTTTCCACTCCTCACTTAATGGGCGTTTGCTCTCATCAGAAATCTCTGGTGCAGTGCCCCTCTCACCGCGGCTGCTCACCCGCGCCGGGGGCTGAGCGCAGAGCCGGCGAGCTGGGGCTGGTGGTGCCGGTCCCGCGGGGAGCCGGGCTGTACATCACCTCACCTCACATCACACAGCCTCGTCCTGTACCTGCGTGTGCGAAAACAAGGGGGTAATTACTTACAAGTGACCCTAACGAGTTAATCACCATACAACACTCCAGGGAGTTGAGAAGTAGTATAGTCTATTTCTTTGCATTTAGGGGTTTTTAAAAAAAAAAAACTTAGTGATCAAAAGAAAATCGTGAGGAGAAAGTGAATCAATGACTATTTAAAATCAGCCATTTAAAGAACATAAAACCGTTTAAAGAACAGCTACACAGGCGCAGATAACACAACATTAAACAAGGACGGAGAGTACTGAGCCCTCTACAAGGTAACGGGTAGAAAAGCCTCCCGAGACTGTGCGGGTAGAGCACAAGAGACAGGGCCCCTGCATACCTCAGTATCCAAATGAACAAGATAGTCTGACAGTATAGTCCCACCCTAAATTTGGGGGTTCTTTATAAGCTGAACAATGACAGTGGTCTTTAGCATTTTCATGGTATGCAGGCGTGAAGGGAGAAATGGGTATTTAGGGCGGCAGGAGCTAAAACGTACCCTCAGCCATCCGCTGGCAGAAAATCTGGGAGCAAAGAGCAGGACAAAGGGGGAGCAGCAACTGGCTGGGGCTCGGGGCTCAGTCCCGGGGTGCAGCATCGCTCTGCAGGGACATGGGACGAGGGAGCATCGGGCAAGACCAGAGGCTGCGACACCCGGGCCAGGAGCGAAGCACCATCCCCGCCACAACGCTCCTTGGAGACTCCTATTTGGTTCTTAAGCTTGTCCTTGAACAGTGACTCACCTAAGTCTTGCTTCCAGTGTGATGTTATCAGAAAGTGGGGAAGCTAATGCTTCTGAGGGAAGAAACAAAATGTTTCTCTTTCCCCTTTTTATCTTGTGATTTGGTGCATCATCTTTGCTCTTGTCATGCATTCAAAGCAGTATTCGGTGTGGTGGAACACACAGCATTTGCAATGAAATATCTTCTGTGAACTTTAGATACCTCAGCTTCACTTTTTCAGTTAACTATTAGTAAATAATCCAATATTTAGACATTCAATAAATAATTCATTGTTTGCTTGACATGCTTTAGGAGGGAGAGGATGTTACAAAGAGCTGTCAAAAGTTCACTGAAGGAGACATTCTTTTCTAAAACTGCCAGTCCTTAACATCAGAGAGCATGAGATTCCCCCCCTGCCTGCCCCATACTCAGTCGACAAACCCAGTACCCCAGATACTGGGAAATACTACTTTAACTGCCCAGAAAGCAACACTGTGTTACCCACCAAACACAGACAGAGACCCTGTCAGCCCCTCCTTAGTGTTCGCTGCAGAATTCACAGCTGGAGGCGGAGAGGGACTTGCCCTGTTCACCCAGGCACACGTTAACCAAATTGCTTTCAAACAAATGCAGCCAGGATGCACAGCTGCTAATGAATGCTCCAAGAAAAAGTTACTCCAGGGCAAACTCACGGACAATTCTTCACCCTAATTTCTAGCTTTGCTCACGCAGTGTTACCTCCAGCTCAATCTCATCTCTGCTTCCTTCACGCCACCCGCCCCCGCCGCGAGATACAGCCGAGGCAGAGCCCCCCCCGCGCGGGCTGCTCCTCCACCTCTGCTTTTCTGAGGGATTCCAAAATAACTTAGCTCATTCAGAAAACTACATCATTTTCCACGGCACCAACTATTGCTCCATAGGAAAAGACTATCAAAAAGCTGACTCCTGAAAAAAAGCAGCGATCTAAACAGATAGATGCAATTAATTTCCTCCCGCTGCCCCCATCAAATTCTTCCTAGGACACAGTCACTTTTATATGCGTATGTTCACGCCTGTTCCTTTCATTGCTGTTATGCTGGTGATAATCATACTAAAATATTACAGTCCCTCCTCAGGGAAGGATAAGTGCATTCTGCTCCAGTATTCAAAGCCATCTTTAAAAATAAGCGTTTTCCCAAACCCGTATGCATTCAGCACTGTGGGCAGTGCAGGCTCAGCGGTAACAGCCCCCGGTGACACGGCACTGTGCCAGCTTTTGGTTACAAATGATGATCGCAGAGCGAACCACAGCTTTTCTTAAACATTACCTTAAAAAAAAAAAAAAAAATTCATCTGTACACAGCCTTGCTTCATTTTAATTCCAAGGTTGTCTTAAAAACTATCTAGTTAAACCAGACTCAGTTTTTCAGCCCGATACAATACTCAAACCACCTGAAGAATATTCCTGCAGTGGATATGCATCCATCAACAAACCACTTCCTAAGTTGATTTGGTTAGGAAAAAAACCCCAGACGCCAGTGCTTGCTGAAGCCACTGGCAGTCGGTGGGTGGGTGCCCAGAGCTCCTGGTCCCAGCCGAGGCCCTGGGCCAGCCCCTCTCCGGGGACGGGCGATTTTGTGCCCGTGACTTTGGCTCCGGCAGCAGCGGGAGCCCCGCGGAGCCTCCCCGGCACAGCCCGCAGGTACTGCCGAGCCTGGGCCGAGCGGGTTTTCTGTAAAGGAAGCGGAAATGTGTTTGTGCATATTTGAATTCTGAACTGGAACGCTTGTCTGAGCACCCTGCAGCCAGAAAAATATGATGTATAGCAGGCAAGCTGCCCTTGCCAGGGAACAGCAAGTGCCCAAATGCAAGCAACTACTGCAGAAGGGCCCCCAGGCTTAGTGGGGGCACTGTGCATCACTCCTGCCATTACAAAAAAAAAAAAAAAAAAAAAAAACAACAAGCCCAAGCAAACAAACAAGAAATTCTCCACTCTACACCCTCCCCTAAAAAAAAAAAAAAAAGGCGGCAGTTCAGCATTGCTAGCTGAAAACTTCCTTTTTGGAGAGCAGATGAGGAGACACAGCAGCCAGGCCTGTGTCTGAAATCCCCCCCTCGCCCAGTCAGACGGGGGCCGGGAGGGGCAGCTCATCATCAAATTACAGAGAGGCTCCTTCCGTCACCTTAAACCCTTGTTATCAAGTGACAGGACGCACCGAAGCGCTCTACAGACGGCTCTATTTTCCAGCTTATTTAAACGCGTTAGCGTGCAGGCTGGCGCTGCACGGAAGGGGTCGGGGAGGAAAAGCCTTTGGAGCATCCTCGGGGAAGCACGTGCCTCGGGGGGGCTGGGTGCCGGGCATCCCGCGGGAGCGGGGCTGGCCGGGGCAGCTCGGCTGGCCACGGCCTCGCTGGGAGCCGCGTCCCTCCGAGGATTTCACACGCCACCATGCCAGCCCAGCAGAAGAAAATCACCTTTTGCGTAGCCGGGGTGCTGAGCTTCGCTTGCGCGCTGGGGACGGCGGCAGCCATCGGCACGCAGCGGTGGGTCAGGGGGACGATCCTCTGCCAGACGGGAGCCCTGCTCGTCAACGCCACCGGCCAGGAGCTGGAGAAGTTCATCGGCGAAATCCAGTACGGGCTTTTCCACGGCGAGCGCGTGCGGCAGTGCGGGCTCGGGGGGAGACCTTTCCAGTTCTCATGTGAGTAACGACAGCATCTGAATTATTTAGCAGGGCGCTGCTGGCGGCGAGGGGCACCGGGAGACGACTGCCCCAGCCTCCCCTTGCTCACACAGAGCCCAGCAGGCATGAAATGTTCTGAAGCAAACGCTGCCGTTAGTGTTCTGATCCTCAGGTTCAAATAACTTACTTTCTGATGATAGTAAAGCCACGCTAACTTTCTCAACAATCTAGATTTCAGTTACACAGATACCTAAATTTCAAAATATTTATACCATTACTTTAAAAAAATAATATTTTTGTTTTTCAATTAATCTGCCAACATTACATCTTCTGTGCTGCCACAGAAGAATGAACAGCAGAAATCGCACGAAAGAGCTGGGTTGTGTTACGTAGATGTGTTTGGCTGCTGCTGAGAAACAAAGCACCCAAAAAGTTTGCAGCCCGCTGCAGTAATTGGAAGAATGGCTGGTTGATGGCAGCTGGCACTCGGGGGGGTGATCTGCAAGTCGAACTTGGTATCCGACATACAGAATTTTATCGAACACTGTTAGCAATGGGTTTGCTTCGCGTGTAATATTCATAACCTATTTATCTTCAGGGATAAGAAGGCCAATGTACTGATCAAGTGAACACACAGTTTGTATAGAGCAGCACATTAAACAGATAACAACAAACAGCTATTTGTTATAGGTACCACACGCCACCTGAAGTTATTACAAAGCACAGTTTAGAAGCTTTCTGCTAAAACAGCAGTGGTAGATTGCTGACGCGAGTCATTTAAGGCAAGGTGAGGTTACCAGATTAGGTATTAGAAACTGTTTACTATATAGTGTTTTTCCTAAGTAGTAGACCAAATCAGTTTAATATAATATAAAGATTTGCGGTCTCTAATTAAATCCCGTCACTAGCCTCTTTACACAGCAGCAGTTCTCCTCTCGATCGCCTTGTCTGCCGTCACAGCGTGCCGGTATTTCACCCTCCCGGTTACAGGCTGGGGTGAATTTTCGGGGGGGTTTCCTAAATCCCGGGGAACGAGTTTCCGCGGTGGGTGAAATGATGACGACCCGCAGCGGACCGGCCGCTCGGTGCCGCACGTTTGCCCGGGCTCCTGGCGCTGCACGGCGGGGAGGGACGGGGGCGCGGCCCCAGGCCGGGTGCACCCCAATTCCCGGGCCAGGCAGCCCCCGGCTTCTCACCCATCCTTCTCTTTCCACGTGCTTGTTACTTAGAGCCTTCCAAACCATTTCCTTGGTGTGCCGCGCATTCAGGCTCCCGTCTGTACGTTCCTTCTTGTAACAGCTGAAATATTTTAATACACTGCTAGTACGATTGTAGCAAAAGTTTCAAAAGAATTTTAATTTTGTGGGCAGTGTGAATGATACTACAGGTACAACAGAGAATACAAATGCGCAGCTTCTTTGTGATGATTTGATATCATCAATCATATATTATTAAATACCTTACAGTGCTACATACCGGCTAACTCTGCAAGTTCTGCAGAGCGTTTTCAACCAGAAGCACGCCAGGGTTACAGAGTTTGCTCTCACTGTGGCCGTTCAATTTCATTCCAGGCCCTCAGGAGTGTAACCAGGCTTCCCTATCCAAATGTTTACCAAACTTGCATTTGTAGCTGTTACTTCAGAGTACTGAAACACAACTGTAACCAAAGAACAGAAATAACAGTGTGTGAAGTTTTTAGTCACAGCTAAACAACCCACTTGTGGAATGGTAAAAAAATCCCACAAAACCTGAGTGTTCATACAGAGCTGCAGAATCCTACTGCACAGGACAATATTAAAAATTGAGTGGCTAATGGACATATTTAAAGAACTCCAAGGCTTTCTGGAATGGTACAAAGAAGAAACCATTGAAAAAGTCACTCAACATCAGTAAACATCACTCTTCTCATTTTCAGACAGAGAAAATGAGGTGTGAAGCACGTGCTTTAATGCCTGTTCCCAGGATGTGGAACCAAGGCTGGGTTTAATCCCACACCTGAGCCTGCCCGAGCTGGAAGCGAAGCGGCTGGATGGTGGGTGACAGAGCAGCACCCAGCCCCAGAGCACCCAGCCCCACACCCAGCACCCAGCCCCAGCGCACCCACAGCAGCAGAAGCACTGGGGTCAGAAACACAACCGAGGCCTTTGCCAACCTAAAACTGAGCCCAGGCTTGCTTGTTAGCGCATTCTTTCACCTTTTATTCTCCTTCCATACAAGCCAAGCATTCATAGTGAAATATTTCACTCTCCCAAGCCCATCTTGTCAGCCTTACTCGCCTGCGCTGGCACCCTTTGCCCAGCACCCTGGAGAGGACGCTGCGGGGTGCTCTCTGGCCCGTGTACACCCGAGGCATGCCCCAGGTGCTGCCAAAGTCCATCCCAGGACCAGTTCCCAGACCCAGTTCCCTCTCCGGCCCCGGCCCCGTGCAGGGCAGGACTTGCCGCCGGCAGCTTTGACAGCGCAGGGTGGGAGCATTGCCCTCCTCCTCACAAATTGCTCTCAGATCATCTTTTACTTAGGTTAAAAAGCAAACACGACGCTTTAATAGGGTTTATATTTAGACAGAGTGGTTGGGTGGCTTAGCGAAATCTGCTGCGAGCCCGCTCAGGTGGCCCCTCCGCGCCAGGGCCCCCGGGGAGCGGGACGGCCGTGTACAACGTACACACCCAGTTTAACACACTGAAGTGCACTTTAGCATGTCCGAGAAGAAAAGGCACGGAAAATAGGCTAAATGATTTAGTTCTATGTTTGTTCCCATTAGCTGCTCCCTTCTGACCACTACCGCTCTTTTAATTGTAAAATGAATTTGCTCTGCCAGCAAACCCAGGTCGGCTGGGGAAAGCCTTCTGCTTCATTTGCTCTTGCTGATTCTCATCAGCTTCTGGGTCAGCAGTTCATTTTCTAAAGGTCACTGGCATGGATACCTAACACACAATTTCATTCATTACAATGAAGGAATGTTTTTCTTTCAAGACAACATAGCTGCTGGAATTAGTTTTTCCTGATATGTCACATATAAAATTTTAATGACATAACGAACTATAAATGCAGGTTCCAAGGGAAAGATTCAATACAGTAACATGTTTTCTTAAAATAAACAATACACAATTTTGCATGTTCTCCCAAAACAGCAGGTAGCATTGCAAGAACTAATGCCTTGTAGAAATTCTGCACAGGCAGGGGCTCTTCAGCTTTTTTGTTGGCTAGCCGGAATGGTACAACAATGAATCTATACCACACTAACAGTACAACTGCTTCTTATGCTTGTAAATGTGTGAAATAAGTAATGTAAAGTCTGTAAACACAAGGTCCAGTTTCTAAAACATGCTTTGTCTTTTACGAGCATGATATAAGGAGTTTAAGTGGCCAAACTGGACAGTAAGTAGCCATTCAGCAGAAGCAGCCTTTCATGCTGGCAAATTCTTCCTTTAGGCAAGTGGGTAGATTTAGCGAACGGGTAGTTTTGTTGTGTGCAGCACAGTTGCTGGCCTGGGCCCCGTGGCCACGAGCCAGGCCGGCGGGGATGCCCCAGGCCGGGGCCAGCAGAGCAGAGCCCGGGGCCAGTGCTGGCCCCAGCAGCCGGGGAAGGGGTGAGCAGAGGGCTCTGCCTGCCCCCCCCCCAGCCACCACGCAAAAGGTGGCATTCATTGAACGGAGCTTCAAGAAGAGCACGCAAACGTTTCCTCCATTAATTTCCCTTTCATCTAGTCGAGGAGATAAATTGACTTGACACCACATCACCTGCGCCTCTGCGCTTGCGGCATGGCAAGCTGCAGGACCCTTTGCTGGTAAACATTGTACAAGGCAGAGTCATTTCTGTAAGGCTTTTTTACTCTCTGCACGTTACAGCTGCAGCGAGGCAGCGCCAGGGCGTTATCACCCCACTTCAGTCGTGCCCCTGTGGATCAGCAGCAGTTAAGTGTATTTGATGATTCCTTTTAAAACACCCATTGTTGCCAAACAAACGTGAATGATTAAAAATTGTTCCCCCATACTGAGTCTGGCTGACTGTCCCCTTGTGCCCTAGCTAAGCAGGATCGCAGTTTGAAATAGTAGCTGAAGATCCACATCAAAAGATTTAAATTATTCCTAGATTTCTGCATCCGCAGTCCCACGGGCGGTTCCGTGCCCGGGAGCAGCGTGGCCTCCAGCCCCCCCGGCTCGGGGCACAGGACACCGTGCCCGCCACCGGCATTTCACCAGCCTTTGCAGCTGCACACTCATTTTATTTGTTCTGGCTTATTTTAGCTTGATACCCCACTTTTTCCTCGTAAGATCTCTCCATTTCCTCTCACTGATTTGTCACCTTCCCTTTTTGACTTTGGGCTTCCAGCCACAAAACATTCCTCAAGCATTTTGGTTGGGGAAATAAAGGGGACAAAATTTTGATTGTATAATATTTGCTTATTCATTCAAAATTTAATTCAGAGAGTGTTGCAAAAAAAATCCTTGATGTAATTTTTATGATTTTCTCCCTCTTTAGTGTCATATTTCATTTAAAAATCATTTAAGAGATTAATATATGTCCAGAAATATATCCCTTTTTTATTCTTAAGGATTTTTGTTAAAAATGCCATTTTTTTTCTATTTTCTAAAAATAGAAAAGTGCCAAAGTATAGGAGGTAAGAAACCACTGATCCTTTTGGGTGCCTACACATCTCTTTGGCGATAACTGTTGGTGGACTTTCCCGGGGAGTCTCACACCACGACCGACCCCCACGTTATCGTCCCCAGACGCCGTACGGCCCTGCAGCCCTGCACGCAGCACGCCCAACCGGCCAGCCTGCCACCACCTCACCTGCACTAATGATTTCCTGCTCCTCCGCAACGGAACGCAGACCTTTAACTTACACATTTATTGCTTAAGGTTTTCAGGAAAAAAAAAAAAAAAAAAAAAAAAGGGACATTTTTAGCCAAAACTCTTTGGGTATGAACCTGACGAAGCAGCACCGTATATTTGTATGAACCGGCAGCACGGCAGTCCGCATCCCGGCCACACAGACCCCAATGAACCGGGCGCTGCTGCAAACCCAACGAGCACCTGGGGGGCTGGGCAAGCCTATTCCCCCCCACTCCCCCCAGCTTCTCCATACAGCCAGGGCCCGAGTGACCCCCAGGACTTTGTCTGCCGTGCATTGCCTGTGACATGGTCCGCACCAAGAGGCCGGTGTGAGGGAGCGGGACCCCCGAGGGACCCGTGTGCCCAAGGGGGCTGCCCAGCCTCCCCCCTGCCCGGGCACAGGAGCCAGCAGCAGCACCCCTTGGGAAGGGGAGGGGAGGGGAGGCTTTCCCCGGCGCTGGTCTTACTCCCCCAGCCAGTCTACACTGCTGAGTTTCACAAAACGCTCCTGCCCCCAAACATCCATGACAACCTGTCTCTAGTTAATAACTTCATTTTCATCTTTGGTTGCATTTGAAAGAGCATGATTTAGGACAATTAACACAAACCAGCAAGAAATCCCTGGCCTGATTTCTGTTTCAGAATTAGCTTTGCCTAATGCGTATAATAACCTTTTGTTCATTTTGTTTTTAGTTTTTCCAGATTTGCTCAAAGTTATCCCTGCAAGCATCCATGTTAGTGTCATTCTCTTCTGTACAGTACTGATCGTCTTTGCTCTGGTGGGAGCAGGTTTCTTCATGTTCAATGCTTTTGGCAGACCTTACGAAACGCTGCACGGCCCCGTCGGGTTGTACCTCTGGAGCTTCATCGCCTGTAAGTACCACCCGCCCTCGGCCCCCCAGGCCAACACCCGCCCGCCGTGACCGGTTCAGGGGTGCGGGGGCCCACGTGAAGGACCGTGGCTGCACTGACCCTAAACTGGCAAAACAAAGCTAGGCAGCAAAGCGGATGACTTTGCTGTATCAAAACATGTTTTTTTCCAAATTGGTGTTAAGAGATAAAATGCCAGAATCCCCCGTGAGGTCGGTGGCAGGGGGGGTGCGGGCGAGCGGCCGCGGGAAGCCCCGGCCCCTCCAGCCCTTCCACGCAGGGTCACGGATAAAGGGGATGGTGCCCACGAGCTGCAGAGCTGGGGCCACATCACGGGCACACAGCACACGGTCAGGACCGGGAACCTCTCCAGAGCAGGGAGAGAGGGGAAAAAACAAACAAACAAACAAAAAAAAAGTCAGTGATGCAACCGCTCGTATTCACCACGGTGGGAGGTTTCCAGCCGTGTAAGCCAGGCCAGCGCCCGTGCCAGCGAGCCCTTCTCCAGAAGCGAGGGGCAGAGTCAGACAGGGCTCGCTGCGGGAGGGTCTCTGAAAACACACTGCCAACAGGGATAACGCACCATCCCCATCCCTCTGCCACTTCGAGAGGGTAAAGCCCACCCTCTGTGCTGCTGGCTTGGCTGACAAGAAGATTTACCATTGCTTTACAAGGCATTACATACTGCAATCATAATTTAATAAAGGACTTAAGTACATATTTATCTTTAAACATGCAGACAATCCAGTTATGTTCAATGGGACAATGAGCAGCTTAAAGCTGAAAAGGAACAGAGATACTTTGCTGGATCAGGGCACTAAAGCAGCTGTACTAAATATTACCAGTCCTAAGTAAAATTTAATTTTGAAAAGCTTACCAACTTCAGTAGCCATTGGCTTGGGTTCTAAGCATATTCCCTGTTAAAGCTAGGTTACACTGGCCATAATACCACTATCAACGTGGCATTTGGTTGTGATGCACATCACACGGCCTTGCTGCAGGCATTGCCATGACAATGAGCATCTCCTACCTCTGTTTCAGGTTCCTGTGGTTGCCTCATCATGATTCTCTTCTCTTCAGAAGTGAAGATCCACCACCTTTCAGAGAAAATTGCTAATTTCAAGGAGGCAAGTTTTACATTCAAGACTCACAGTGAACAGTTTGCAGATTCATTCTGGATCATCCTGGTTTGCTCCCTGGTGCACTTCCTGAACGCCCTGCTAATACGATTTGCTGGATTTGAATTTCCCTTTACAAAATCAAAAGATTCAGGGACAATCACTGGAGCAGTTGACCTGATGTATTAGAGTTGCATAATTTAAGAACACTTCAACAAAGAGGTTCATCACCTCTACATTCAACAACCACCAGAGGTACTACCTTGTAAATTATTAGCTCTAAAGAAGTTTTAAAAAGTGAAGGTTTCAAATAAGCATCATTATGGCACATGCAGTAAACAAAGGGCGACATGCTATTTGGTAATGTCTAGATCAAAATACCCTCTCTTCCTTGGTGTAAGACCTTCTGAAAACATTTGTCTTTTTTCCTAGTAAGTTATTTGAAAAGTAGCTGGTATGAAGAAAACTAGGAATATCGATACCAGTGAACTGGATCTGGAAAGTAAAATAAATGGGTTGCAACAGAGGCGCAGACTATCACCAGCAGCAGCTTTGCCCTTTCGCCCCTGTGAAGGCGAGGGCGCAGTGGTTACCACGCCAGGGCCGTGGAGGACAAGGCTGCCCAGCAAATCTACAGCCATCAAACAAGAAAAGGGGGCCAGGGCTTTGCTCCTGCCACCCATCAGGCTCCATCTCAAAAGCACAGCGCTCAGAAGGAACACGACGCTGTACCAGGTGCTTGCAGGACAAAACCCAAACACCTGAACCCACCGCATCCGCCTTAACCTAGCGCCACGTGCACGGCAACATCCCCATTTCTGCCCGCAGAGCTCCCACCTGGGCTCTTTAGTTTTAAGAAGCCAGACTACGACTCTCTGACCCCAAAGTCCAAAGAGCCCTCATTGCCCCGTGTGATCACCGGAGCTGGGGGCTTCGCAGCCTCGGTTCAGGAGCTGCACGCAGCAAAGCGGGATGCAGGGGGATGCAGCATGCTCCCCCCTGCTCGCCTCGGGGAGGCTGACCCCCCCCAATAGCACACAGAGCCGGGGCACTTCCCAGCACAGAGCAGCAGGAACAAGACCACTGCACCCCCCAAATCCCCACGGCCATCAGCGTGGAGAATCCTGCCCAGAAGACAGCCCTGCAAACTCTCATCAAACAACACAAACAAAGTGAAAACCTTTGGCAAAGGGCTGCAAAGGAATAAC